>NC_081826.1:82265735-82567941 GCF_030867095.1 Alligator mississippiensis
TATCTTGAAATCAGCAAAACTGGTTTATTTTTATGTATCTCAGAACTATTTTTTCTACATTGCACAAATGCCATCATCATATATTATTCACTTTGAGTTGATTAGCAAACCCTTTAATGAGTTATAGGATTTTCTTTCAAGCAAACATTGTTTATCTGTAGCTCTTGAGATTTTTTTCATTCACATTCTCAGCACTGCAGTGCTCACACAAAGATCACATCAGACCAAAAATATATAAATGGTACAGAAATAGCACTATTCTATATGCACATCTGCAGTTTTGTAGTGTAAGGATTTTTCTTTACCCAGCCCCATAAGTTATTGTGAAGTAAGCATTTCCTACTTCTGGAGAAATTATTCACCTCTAACCTTGACATTCAATGCATTCAGCATATTGTGGACTGTGTAATAAAAACCACATTGGATTTTTAAAAATGTCTAAGAAGCATATATTAATTCAAAAAATGTTCTTGGAGACATTCTCCTGGAGTCTCCATTCACATTGTTTACAGTTTTAATAATGCCCATTAGTATAAACAGTAGCAACTCTCAGACCTGGATATATTGGGAATAATCAAATGTCCTTTTAGTACAAAGATCTTCTCATATAAAAGCATTAATATTGCATGTACTCCTTACAGATACAATTTACATCAAAGTATTTCAAATCCTGCTAGAAGTCTCAGATGGTGGAAGGTCTGACTTAAATATATGTAGGAGACTTATCTCAAATAATAATCATTTCAAAGTAATAACCTGGTGAAGAATGACAGCTTTGTGTTGCTACATTTGGTATTCAGCAAGCAGTCATCCTGTCACAGCTGCCAATGCTGACTGATAAATGTTCAAAAGAGTCTGGAAGAATATTGACAAACCCTCAACTTGTGTGTGTCATATGGAGATAAGGACACCAAAATTATATTTACTTACACTCCTAGTACAGCATGAAGCTTCACAAAATAGTCAAACTAGCTTTTCTACTACTGTGTACAATTTCTTTATATACCACCATGCACAGTACATTTCAACTTTTGCTGAATGATCAAGTGATGGATGAAACTAATAATAACTTCTGAAGAAGAATAAACAACCCCAAAACAAAAATATAAAAGTAAAACCCAAACCTCATCCTATCATCCTCTGAAAAAAAAAAAAAAAAGAACCAAGTAAGAAGTGCTCTTTTCTGGTGATTATTTTATTGGAAACCCAATAAGAATAAACTGACCAATTATGCATTTTGAAAACATAATTTCCATCTATAATATCAGTATAACTAAACAGGTTTTTTCTCTCTCTTGATGCATCTATGGAAAAAAATTAGGCTAATAATTCTTTTTTAAATAATTACAGAGCCTTTTATGTTAAAGACTACATCCAGCTTTGAACTGAATCACCCAGCAATCTGTTGGACTTCAGATCCTAAACTTGCAAATTAGAGGCTTTATTACTGCTTTATTATATGTTAGGGAAATCTAAATTTTCCATAATTTGAATCAAATTGACATGGGGATTGCTGAATACAGCTTTTCCATAAAATTTACTTAAAAGTTAATATGGTCTCATATTCCCTGGATCCTGAGAAAGGGGAAGACTCATTGAATAAATTTACAAATACCAAAGATGCACGCTGCATTTTTTTTTTAGAAATATAGTAGAAACTTTCTAATTTGTAAGCTAGTCTGGTAGAGACATCCACATTCAATTAAAGCGGACAGACATCTTTCTATTTCATTCAAAGACTGATGGATTGAGTCATTCAGAGACCTATTGCAAACTCCACACAAGTCAATGAAAATCTTTCCATCAACTACAATGGACTTTGGATCTGGTCTCTGTCATTTTCAGCAAAGAAAGAGTAAAATAAAGGTATTACATTATTGTTTTGTTGAAATAATTCAAACTTTGACTTACACAAAGTCAAAATGTTTTGGGAACGCTGTTCAGTCTCACTAAATTCTTGAGTCAGAAGCTGCCTGCCAAATAGGTTTTCACAGAAAACCTGTGGAGTTTATTCCAGTCTTCCAGGGCCTGCAGTTCTAGGGCAGCTATGTATCTGAACCCCTTAGGAACCATCACTTAGGAAGAAAGCAAATTTATCAACATCAAAATCCTCTAAAGAGACTTATATTTCTCTACCAACTCTCCTTGAGTACCTAGGGTGGACACATTCTCTGGAGTCTACATTTTGCTCGCAGTTCAAGTTATTTTTTTAAATTTGAATTGTTTGCATAACTAGTTCAAATTCACGGATCTTATAATCAGTTTTATTAACTGCAGTTTCTTTGATGTGTAAATTTACTTACCAGGAGACACAATATAAATAAGATGCATTGGATCAAATCCCCAAGTCAATCTAGTTGCCTGCCAGCTGAGGTGTACAGTCCAGGTAGCAATAATCTCATGTTTCTGTTCTTCTGATTCCCTTCCTGACAACAGGATGAACCAACCCTAAACATCATTTCCAGTATCTTAAATCTTATTTGAAGTTATGCTAGTTACAGTTAGATGCAAGGGCACTCTCCACTGGCTAGGGCAAGGGTAGGCAAAATATGGCCTGCAGGCCAGATGCGGCCCAGGGGGCAGGGGCTGCACCAGTCCCCAGGTGTGGGGGTGTGTGGTGTGTGTAGGGAGGGAGTGTGTGTATGTGTGTTCATAGGGTAAGTCCCCCACACACACCCCACCATACACAGACCCCCTCACCCCCCTGCACTGCTATACACACAGACCCCAACACCTACATCCCCTCATACACCCCAGCCATCTGCCCCCCCACACAACCCCCCACAAATGCCAGTCACCCACACTCCTTATATCCATACACACACACACAAACATGCTCCCGCACCCCACACACACACCTATCCACCTTTATGGACACACCCACAATCTCCCACACATGCCACATACCCACACAGCCACAGCCCCCCACAAACCTATTCCCCCACATGGCCCCTCCCCCACAATATACAAGATTAAGACTTCATTTTAAGCTATTATATACAATCGCCTCTATGTATACTACACAAGCACATCTAAACCAGGGCAAAAATATTTTTTTAAATCAATTAATTAATAGTTTCATAGTAACTAGGGTCAGGAGGGACCTGAACAGATCATCTAGCCTGACCCCCTGCCACAGGCAGGAATGAATGCTGGGTTCACAAGACCCCAGACAGGTGATCGTCCAAGCTCCTTTTGAATTTGCCCAAGGTAGGGGCGAGGACCACTTCCCTGGGAAGTTGGTTCCAGATTTTGGCCACCCTAACTGTAAAATATTGCCTTCTGATCTCTAACCTAAACCTATTCTCCATCAGCTTATTACCATTGTTCCTTGTTACCCCAGGTGGTATTGGGGAGAAAAGGGCTCTACCTATTTGCTGTTGATCTCCCCTGATGAGCTTGTAGGCAGCCACCAGGTCCCCCTCTCAGCCTCCTCTTGCTGAGGCTGAACAGGTTCAGGTCCCTCAGTCTCTCCTTGTAGGGCCTGTCCTGCTGCCCTCTCGCCAGGTGGGTGGCCCTCCTCTGAACCCTCTCCAGGTTGGCCACATCCCTTTTGAAGTGTGGCGCCCAGCACTGGACGCAGTACTCCAACTGTGGCCTGACTAAAGTTGCATAGAGGGGCAGTATCACCGCTTTGGACCGGCTTGAGATGCATCTTTGGATGCATGACAAGGTATGGCTGGCCTTGCTGGCTGCAGTCTGGCATTGGCGGCTCATGCTCATCTTGGAGTTAATAATGACTCCAAGATCCCTTTCCGCCTCTGTGCTTTCAAGAAGGGAACTCCCCAGCCTGTATGTATGCTGTGGATTCCTTCTCCCAAGGTGCAGCACCCTGCATTTGTCTACATTGAACTCCATCCTATTCTCATCTGCCTACTTTTGTAGTCTAAATCTATTTGCAGCCTCTCTCTCCCTTCAAGTGTGTCCACCTCACCTCACATCTTAGTGTCATCAGCAAACTTGGACAGCGTGCTTTCCACCCCCTCGTTCAAGTCATTGATGAAGATGTTAAACAGTGCAGGCCCAAGGACCGAATCCTGGGGGACCCCACTGCTCACATCTCATGAGGTTGAGTACAACCCATCCACCACTACTTTCTGGGTGCACCCCATCAGCCAATTTTTTACCCATCCAACTGTGTAGGCATCAATGCCACAGTTGCTTAATTTATTGATGAGGATGGGGTGAGAGACAGTGTCAAAAGCCTTCTTAAAGTCTAGAAAAACTACGTCCACAGTGACACCATCATCCAAGGATTTAGTTACTTGGTCATAAAAGGCAATCAGGTTGGTCAAGCAGGACCTGCCTTTGATGAACCCATGCTGATTGCCCCTGAGCATGATCTCCCCTGCAGGCCCCCCCACAGATGTGCTCCTTGATGATTCTCTCCAAGATCTTCCCGAGCACCAAGGTGAGGCTTACAGGCCTATAGTTACTTGGGTCCTCCTTCCTCCCTTTCTTGAAAATTGGGACCACATTAGCCAGTTTCCAATCCCCTGGCACCTGCCCAGATGACCACAAATGCTCATACAGCCAGGCCAAGGACTCTGCGATGACCCCTGCCAGCTCCCTTAACATCCTTGGGTGGAGGGCATCTGGACCTGAATGTTATAGATGTTCACTTTTTAGAATATTGTTTGGTATATTTCTGGTTCTGAGATGGAAAAACCCCTTGCTGAAAGGAGTAGTTCTGGGGGCAAGGGGAGGGAATTGTGATGGCAAAGTTCAGGGGTTAGGAGGCAGGACTTCCATGCACAAGATGGCAGTCAGGGGGTGGGGCACCTGTCAAGTGGCAGGGCTACCCTTGTGGCCCATGACAGCTTGCCAAAACTTGGTAAGCAGCTTTCCACCTGAAATAAGTGCCCACCCCTGTGCTAGATATTGATAGAACTTATTATCCCCTAACTAGCCATTTCCACCACCTCAGCAATTCCCCTGTATACAAAAGGGGGATTGGGCCACTCTGATCACCTAAACTAGATTCTTGTAAAACACAATCTGTAGGACTTTCCTGAAGTAGTTATTGTCTAATGAAACTATATCATTTGAAAAAATATCCAATCTACATGTAAAAATTGCTAGGCATGGAAATCTACCACAACCAATGGTAGGTGGTTCCAGTGACCATGGAACTACTCCGAGCAGTTATAGATGATCCAGAGGACTCAGCCTCTACAGATTGAAGCTGATATTCCTGGCCTATGCCAATGACCTCATCCTCCTTGCCAGTAACCCTAAGCAGCTGCAGAAGATGCTGGACATCAGTTCTGAGATGGCCAGGCAGGTGGGGCTCTGCTTCAATACCTCCAAGTGTATCTCCCTGCACGTCAACTGTAGGAAGAAACGCACCATCCTAGACTTCACTGTCACTATCCAGGACAAGCAGATGAGGTGCCTGAGGGATGGCAAAAGCCACCTCCACCTGGGAATGCCCACTGGTCACCAAGCAAAGCAGACAGAGGGGGAAACTATCCATGGGATTGTGTCTGATACCCACAAACTGGACTCATCCCTGCTGGCCCCTGGCAGCCCACATTCCTCATCCCCTGCATCTCATTTTTCCTAACAGACTTGGCAGTCCCCAAGACCACCCTCAAGAAGGTGGACAATTTGCTGAAGCTGCTCACCAGTGGCTAGCCTTTGTTGAAGCCTGTAAGCAGAAGTTGGAGAAGTACCAGTTGCTGGTGGACACCCTAAGAAGCCAGGAATACGAGGTGGTGGTGAAGGCACTGATCATTGGGGCACTCAGTGCATGAGACCCCAGAAACATGAGCATCCTACATGCCTACTGGGTATCCCGTCACTATGCGAAGCCTCACTATGAGGTGCCTCACGGTGTCCGATACCACCAGATGTTTGACGGACATCTACATCAAGCACATCACAGGTGAGTGCCAGTATGTGTACTCCAACAGACCACTGACCAGAAGCAACCCAGAGGGGACTGCCTGACTGCTCCCTTCAATGGATCATGACTAAGAACACATACCTGGACTTTCCCTCGGCCCTGCAATTGTACCCTGTATGCTGTTACTAATTGTATGTACCCTTCAAAACCCACAATTCTGTAATAATGCAGCCTCATTTCATGAGGACTCTGTATCTTCTCCATTATATAAGTTTTGTACCCATAGCTCCATTAACCCCCACCCCAAACCATCCCCAAGCTAAGTAGGCTATACTCCTACTATTTAACTTAGTTGTGCCCTCCCTGCACCATACTATGTAGCCCCCCTCATCCTGGTTTTTGTATTTTCTTCTACCCCCTAAAAAAGCATTGTAACTCCCCTTTTTAACTAATAAAGTTAAATCTGTTTTGGGGAATATCACCACTAACAGTCATCATGCCCTACTTACAGTTATTTTATACAGAACAGGTATGAAGATTACCTACATAAGACAAAACATCACTTTTTAATCCTGTAATTAGTTTAACTAATTTAGCCTGTTTGCTCCCTGAGCAACGAAACTAGTCTTCTAGATATGGACTTATCAAGATGCAGCCAAGATGAGCAGGGTCATTGTAGCTGTCTTGGCACTTGTAATACTTGTGTCTTGAAACAAACACGTCTATCAGCTTGTTGAAAAATACTGCAGCCCTTAATTCTGATGTCAATGCACATATAACCTAAGTACAATGGTGGCCCACCCATTAATGTGTTATACTAATGGACTGAATAGTGTACTATAACTTCACTGGCTGGCATAAAACTAGAATATATCATTTTTAATGAAGATACTGTGCTAAAATTTGGTGCAATATCCTCTTAGACTCCATACAAGCATATCAAATGCCAGTCTTTTTCAAAGACCTACTTGGAACCTATATGGCAGTGATTTTTAAAGTGACTTTTCCAAAGATCTTTCTTCTTCTGCCTTCTTGTGTCTGAGTAAACAACCCCTTTTAAGGAAGCATCTCTTAGGCTGTTAATTTACTACTATTTCTTGAGGTGTCAGAGTAAACCTCCTCCCAAGACCATTATCTATTAGGATCATTATCCCCACAAGTTTCACTGTTTTCTCATCTTAAATTGTCAGTTAGCATATCTTTTGAGGCAATCTTAAACCACAATAATTTTTATAACAGGTGCTGTTCACACTGAACTGTCAAGGCTTAGACAGGCTCAATGCCTGGATTCTGAAATAGCTTTATAATTCTAAAAAGTTACACCCTCCTAATAGGTTAATATTCTCTCAGACTAAGTGCTTTCTATCTTTTCAGAAGCAGGGGGAAGGAAGTTTGCTTCCAGATGACAAGTTTTCCTTCACAAAATGGTCATTAAAAACAGCAATATTTTCTCAGATGTGTACTAGACCAAAGCAGTCTCGAGAGACTCAGGAACTTCTGTTAAGGCAGTAGATCAGTGGGTTTTTTTCCTGATCTGTTATAGACTCCCTAGTGAACCTTCATCCTTCTCTCTCTTTTCTTTTCCCATAAAATATGATACTAGCTGTTCACTATGGAAGAGTGCCCCGATGTAGGGTAGAAATGGCTATCACTTGATGTTCCATTTGTGTCTGTATAAAAATGTTTGTGGTGGCACAAATGATGAGCAAATAGATGTCCCTACCCTTTGTCACACCACAACAGAGGCAAATCAGTAGTGTGACAAAGGTAGTAATAAATCCTAGTGTTTTAATGCGGCAGACATCTGTTAGTTCTGTGGTGGGAGAGTACAGGCAGCCTTAACTGCTTGTACTCTCAGCTGAATGTGCAGATGCCTGGCTTTCCCTGCTTACAAGGAATCTTGAAGTGCCTCTCTATAAGCAGGTAGTCTACAGTAAACTCTGTAGAGTTTACCTAGTTACTATAGAGTTTACTCTATAGTAAACTGTAGAGTTTACCTGCTTACAGAGACCCACCCCAGGATCTCCAGTGGTAAGTCTCCGCAAGCAGGGAAAGCTCATGCAAGTCCCAACATGCATGGAACCCAGAAATCCCCAGCACCCTGTACCTCCATGCTGAGACCCACTTAGCCAGGCCCACTCCCTGCAGAGCCTGGGGGTGGGTCTGGGTAAGTGGGGAAAGCCTGACTTTCCCTGCTTATCCAGACCCACCCCTGGGATTTCTGGGGATGCATCTGTGTAAGTGGGGATATCCAGGCAAGCACTGTCAGGGTTTGTGCGGCACAAACCTGCCTGGGAATTCCCAGGGTTCACACAAGTGGGCCCCTCAAACTCCAGGAGAATACACCGTCCTTTATCCTACACCATCACAGGGAGGACAAGGGACAATGTATGTTTGGCTCAATGAAGCAGGTCACCTGTGCTGCAACAGACTGCGGTATAGCTGATCCACATCTTTTGGCAATATCTATTTCTAATCTGATGCACTTGACGGTTGTGTTGATGGGAGCTATTATATTCTTCTAATGGCTTCAGCAAGTAGAGGAAAAAGAAGGATTTGCTTAAGAAGCATTCCTGATATCCTAGATTCCTTGTCCTATAATCTTTTTAATAATGACATGTGTGGTGGTGGTGGGGGGGAATATATCAAGCTTAGATTTTGACTTTGTCAGCATTCATGCAGTAAGCAAGACTCAACTGGTCAGTATCTGAATGGGATACTCAGGCCATGTACAGACATTACACTTATACTGGTGGTCTAAGTGATCATAAATTGATCAAAATCCATAACCGTACACAAATTTAGCTCATGTGGACTGGTCTTAAAATGATGCGTCTAAGACCTGGTATGAAGTACACTCAATTCAGATTGATCTAAGTTAGACTGGTGCATCAAATTTCTGTACCTGTTCCCTAATGATTCAGATTAGATCACTGTCCTCCATCACTCCAGCCTCCTTTGTGGCCTGTGCTATCCCTCCCTTGCAGGCAGGTGTCCTAGCACTCAGCCTGCGCTTGGCTGCTGCAGCCAAGCACCTAGTGAGCACCCACCAGGCTCTCCAAGGGCTCAGCCAGCAGAGTCTACCTCCTGACTCCAGCCATTTGTCAGCCCCAGGAAGGCAGTGAGGGGAAGAGATGTATTTGTGACCCCTGCATGAGCCCCAGGACCTGGGCACCTGAGCCCCTGGGCCATGCCCCTACACTCTGTCACAAAGCATCCTAAAACATACATGCAGATCTGACACTGAGTCTAGGATAACCCTTATGCTCAGGCATACCCCCACGGACCCCAACCCTGGCACCCACACACTAAATTTCAGAGGCCAGACCCAGGTACCCTGTCACCCAAAGACTCCCCACACCCTTCCTGAACAGAAGCTAGTGTAGGCAGCTTGCCTCTTGGGGGTTGAGGATAGAACATCAGGAAATGACTTGCGCAGAAGCAACCCTGTGATTCAGCCACCGCCAACAGGTACCCAGGCCATGTGCACCTGGGGTGCTGCAAAGGTTTTTTGGCCTGCAGCTACAGGGTACTTGGGTACAAGGGTGGGTGAAGGAGGAGGCACTGAGTAACCAAGCCAAGGAAAGCATGCAGATGCTACTGGAAAATTCAGGAGCAGGTGAGACATGGCCAGCTGCTTCAGTGTTGCAGGTGGAAGACACTGGAAATTTCTAGGTCACAGCATGGGGTGTTGCCAGAATCAAGGGGTGTCTGCTAGAAGCAGAAAGTTCAAAGGTGTGAGGGTGGCTTGGCCAGGGGAGCCCTGGTCACTCTGGAGCAGGGGCCAAACCTAGTTGCAGTGAGGGGGACAGCCATAAACTGGGACTCACACCTATGACATGGACCACTCTGTCTATCCATCCATCCTTCCATTCGTTGTCTTGCAGCCAGACCCTCATGCACCCACAGATGCCAAGACCACATGATCAGTTGCCTCATCATGTTCAAATGGACATGCATGATGTCCCGCAGCCTCTGGTGAAAGTCACGAAGTATGACAAACAGAACTTACTGAAGCTCCATGCTTGGGCATGGGTGGCAGGGCACCATGGCAGGATGCAGCCAGGCCAGGACTCAGAGGCATAAGAAAATCACAATAGAGGATACTTGCTTTGAGGCTTTTCTGGAAACCTCAGGGTGAAGTGCCAGGGAAGGTTTGCAGTGATGGGGCAGGGGGTTGGGGCATGCTTGCCCATGCCCAGCAGCCAATCAGGGGTGGCCTGGGCACTCTTAATAGGGAGCCCATAGGGCATGCAGGAAGCCATGCAGGGCACCCCACCTGTGGGTCTTGACCACTGCAAGCAGTCTGCAGCTCCATGCCCCCCCACCCTCGAGGGCAAACATCTATACTACCGATCTGAACTAGGCTGCCTCCAGAAAACTGCATAACTTACGTTGATTTCTCCTTGAGCTCTTTGAACATCTGTACGTGGTCTCAGAGAAGTACTAGGTAATTCAGAAAACTAGGTCATTACTCTATTGAGTTAGCATTGTATGAATGCCCCCAGCTTGATAGTGGGTGTGGCATCAATGAAAGCAACATCATTAGGAAACAACAACAATTTGGACTGTTTTCAATTAACACTGAAATTCTGCACACTTTTTCACAGAATGATAGCATAGTCCTGCTATCTTGGGACCTTTGGCGTTTTGATCAAATACTGTTTTGGGTCATTTCTACTATTTTTACTATCCCTCACCCCTGTGTTTTACAACAAAGAGGTCTACCTCATGTCATTTGCTTCCATGCGTAGGTATATTGCATATTTATTGTGCGTAGTACTTCTGATTCTTCCACATATTCTTGAGATGTAACCAGCACTGTCAGTTGCTAGCACCACTAGGAAGGTGACTGTAGCACCAGTCCCAATAATATTAAGTGCATATTCTATAAATGCATTAGTAGTAAGAGGAAGAACAAGGAAAGTATAGGTCACTTGCTGACTGGGGAAGGGAATCTAATAAAAATGTGGAGAAGGCTGAAGTGTTTAATGTGTTTTTTTATTTCAGCCTTCACAAAAAAGGTCAACTAGTATATAATGAGCACAGTTAGCATCAAGAACAGGGACTGTATATTATAGCAGGGAAAGAACAGGTTAGAGATTACTTAGATAAGCCATGTAGTTTCAAAATCAGTAGGATCTAATTAAATTCATCCTAGAGAACTGGCTGAGGTAACTGCAGAGCCATTGGCTATGATTCTGAGAATTTATGAGGTGTCTTTACACGTGCTCTGGGGTGGAGAGAGGGTGCTTTAATTAGAGAGGCTTTGAGGGCTGCTTTAATTAGAGCACCTGCAGCATCATGTGTATTCAGAATCCTGCACTTCAAAATGGCAGCAGGGGCGCTTTAACTAAAGCTTGTTCGATGAACTTTAGTTAAAGCAGCCCCACTGCCATTCTGAAACATGGGGATCCTGAATACATATAACACAGAGGCTGCTAATTAGCACACTCCAGTGGACTCAATCAAGTCTGCTCTGATGTGTGCTAATTAAATGCCCATGCAAATCAGGAGAGGTTCTATCAGACTAGAAAAAGATTAAATAGAGTGTCCATTTTTAAAAAAGGGGAAAGGAAGAAATAGTTGCTCTAAAATCTAAAGTCTGGAAAGAAACTTGCACCTAACTTCAAATAGTTTATTTTTAAGAACACAGAATAACTAGGTGATAAGTAACAACCAATATGGATTTGTCAAGAGCAAGTAATGCCATATCAATCTGATTTTCACATAAAAGAAGGTGACAGGCTTTGCTGGTAAAGGTGGAAAGTGGATGTGATGTACCTTTACTTTAGAATAATAGAATCTTAAAATAGTAGAGCTGAAAGGGACCTCAGGAGATTATCTATTCCAAACCCTTGTTCAAAGTAGGATCACACCTAAAGCATTCCAGTCAAGTGTTTGTCTAACCTGTTTTTAAGGACAGAAATTCCACAACCTCACTAGGTAGCCTGTTCCAATGCTTAACCAACTTAGTGAGAAAGTTTTTCATGACAGCCAACCTATCTGCAATTTGAAGCCATTGCTGCTAATCCTATCCTGGCAGCCACAGAGAAGCTTCTGCTACTGTCTTCCATTACATTCCAATAGGAAGCAAGGAAATATGGTCAAAATGGGAGCAGGAATCAAGTGGTGTTCCCCAGTGGCCTCTCCTAGCCCCAGGACTATTCAATATATTTATTAATTACTTTATTAATGACCTGGAGGAGAGAACCAATGGTACATTTGTGCAAGACACCAAGCTGTTTGTTTTATTAGGCACTTCAGAAAACAGGATTAGGATTTAAAAATTATACATTGGAAAAATGGTCTGAAGCATGTAAAATGAAATTAAATAAGGACAAATGAAAAGTACTATGCGTCAGAAGGAAAAGGAAGTGCACAAATAGAATGTAGCTGCCTCAGCTGCACTACTGCACAAAAGGAAAGGGGTTAAAATGAAAACTGAGCATGAGCCAATGGTATGATACTGTTACAAAAAAAAGCCAATTGCTTATTGAGTGGTTTTAATAAGATGTTATATGCAAATGATGGGACAAAATTCTTCCACTCCATTCATCACTTATTACAACTCACCTGGATCGGTGTGTTTAGTTTTGGGCACCTCATTTCAAGAACGATGAAGATGAATGATGGGTATAGTGTCCACCATATGGTGGGAGGTGGACACAGGGAAGAAATAGCTACACTTTCCATTTATCAAGGTATTTATTGTACACTCTGTTGCTTAGAACATATTTTCCCTGACAGAGATGACACATTCTATTTCTTCACAGTTTAAATTGTTTTGAAAAAAACGATTCTCCAGAACCTTGTATCTTGTGCAGAAATTTACACCTAAGTAAAGTTAGTATAAAAGACTACCATGCTGATTTGGATCCATTATGCATTCATTTTACACAGCTCAAAACTAGCAGATAATGTACTTGTTTTCCACACACTTAAATGATTTTCTCCTTGCTACAATATTCTTAGAGATTGTATAGTATAGTCCTTAAATGCATTAACGTATATTTTAAGACCTACAAGCAAGTGTCAGAAATAAACTTCTGCCTTTCTGATATCTATTTGTTTGTGCTTTAATTGTGATGCAGGTAGTTAAGCTAATTGTGCTAATATTCTGGTTGACAAGCATTCTACAGAGCATGTTACCATGATTTCAAAATTGTCTAAGACCTTTTCAATAGGATGGAGAAATGTAAGCATTCCATTGCAGCTATTAAGCTGAAAGTTTGCTTTGCAACAGCAGAACAAAATTATTAAGGAAGGATTGCTTTTTTATTGTTTCCAAAATCTGGCACTTGAGTACATTTTTTCTAAGCAGTCTTCAACTCTAAAAGCCATGTCAGACAGTATTAGCCAGGATGATAAAAAGCTCAAAATTGCTGGCTCCATCTGTTACACAAAAAAAGATCTAACGCGAAAGACAGAGTAAGTACACTGACTTACCAAAACACACATAACTCAGAATGGTAAATCCAACATTTCTTTGAGCAAACTGAAGGCTCATGCTGCTGCTGCTCATGAGCAAGCTATGTGCCTAGCATAAACATGAGTAAGAGTAATTAAATTGGATCATCTGCATTTTTTAAACTCTAAGCATGTAGCATTATTTGGAAACTCCCAATGATTCAATGGGCTTTAGATCAAGTCCTATAAATATCTTGATAAATTAGACCAAATTTAGGAAAGCTTAAGTTTAAACATGTGCTTATGTCCTATTGATTTTTATAGGATTTAAGAATGTGCTTGAAGTTCACCATGTGCTTAAGGGCTCTTTCTGAATACAGACCATGGCCAGACCTAGAAAAACAGTTCATTCAGGTCCCAGTTCTACAAATACGTAGGCACAGATGCATATCTACACTTCAACTGACATGCATCAGCAACCCTATTTCCTAAACATGTATTTAGATAACCATGTGTGAGGCTGAGAAAACACACTATGCTGGAATACAAATAACTCGCAAAGTTGTTTACTCGCAGAAGTTGATTTTTGTACATGCAAGATTTAGGATACTTTTTCATAAAATACCTTTAACTTGAAAATGTATTTGTACATTTAAAACAGGAAACTAGATTCTGTGCTACTCCATCTTTGCACCTTGTGAATTCTGGTTGTCAACCTCCAATCAAAACAGTCCCCAGAGTAAATCAAAGCAACTTCAGTGGCTGTTCTAATGTATGGCACCATCACAGCTCCTGAGCAGATTATAGTGGTTTACTGCTCTCCTCCCAACTCTAGATTGTTCCTGAATAAAAGGGGGATACCACAACACCTTTAGAATCCCTGTATACTCCCAGAGTAACATGCAAATAAGACCAACAGAGACAAGAACATGGTCTCATGCATAAGATGTGATCATCCTGCCGTTTTGTATTTTTTGTACTTTCATGTTTTAGATAAATTTTGGAGAGAAGTTAGATTTCAGAACATGTAAAGAACCTGGATATGAACAATCTAAGAATCTGCAACAAGTCTGCACATGCAGTATTGTGATTCTCTGTACAACCTGCCAAGCTGTTCAAATATATGTTCTCCCTATTTTTTTCCACTTCTTCTCAGTCATAATACTACATACAATTATCTCACAAAGCTTAACAACATGAGAACTGGAAGTCAGTGATAACATAAGGAATCTAAACCACCTTTGTAACTATCCTAAACTGGGTTTTCCAGGTAACTTTAAAAAAAAAAAAAAACATATTAGAAAAGTAATACCTTGACTTTTATTAGCCAGGAGTATACTGTGGCTTCAATAAAGAGCTTAACCATTCTGAAAACTTTCCAAGTAGGTGGTAGTAGGAAGGAAAACAAATTTAGAAACCAACAAATGGGCAAATTCTAGTTGCACAAAGTAAATACATCTTAGCAAAAGAAAGACTTATTTATTAGAACACCCCCACAGGGGTATAAAAGCACATAATTTTCATACAAATCTATCAAGCTCTAACAGGTTATACTAATTAATTAGACTACTTATCTATCAAAGAAGAAACAGGACTAAGGCTAGTGCTCTGTGCACCTCCAAAGGTTCAGAAGTTAGTCATGGTTCAGTCAAACTTCCATAACTATTAATGCTTATTATAAATTTATTCTAATGATCAAACTCTTTAATCTCTTCTTCCTTTCCAATAAACCTTCTTCAGATGGTTTCTTCCCATAAATATATTGCCTCATCCTGTCGTCTTGGAAGAGAGATTCACCACCTGCTTTCTCTCCATTCAGTGCTTATTTCAGACAGACTGAAAGACACACATGCAATTATGGCACAATCAATGGTGAGTTAGGTTGTTTGTCTTCTTAGTATGGAAACATTCTTGAAGGTCTACTCCATAGTCCCTCAAGTGATGGCCAACAGCCTCCCCACACACATTTTGCAAGAGGTGGCCATTAGAGACTCTCTGCTTACCCTTGCATCTCACTGCCCACTCATGTCCAGTCTTTGCTTACTCATGACCATTATGATGGGTTCCTTTCTGATTCTCCAAATAGTCTCTGAATAAAATGAGAGTGAAATTCTGGTGTGATTCTGACTTCTAGAAAATATGAAAGATTCTAAATTAGTGGAAAATTTCCACTCGTAGAAATGTTTCCAAAAGAGGGAGCAGTATAGACATTCAGCAATCACTCCCTCTCTCTGCTCCTTGTGCCTTCCCAACACTGGGTCATCCTGGTTTGGGCAAAATGTAGGAAGCAATGACTATTCCAGTCCTCCCATTCCCGGAGTAACTGGAGCAGTCTGAAACACCCCTCTTCCCAAATCTGCTCCTAAAATCAGGAACCCCAGTCTGAGGTGCAGGCAGGGAGCAAGAAGCATCTGCTACTCCCTTCCCTTCCCGGTCTACCAGAAGGTCAGAAACAGCTGCCTGCATGCTTTCTCCAGACTGGAGTGACCAGTCTGAGGAAGGCACAGGGACCCTTCCCCTGACTGGCACAGGACTGGGAAGAGGTGAGAGCAGCTTCTCCCTCTACTCGCTTCAGACCAGGGTCAGTCCAGTGCCAGGAAGGTGTGTGGAACATTTCCCTGATGCTCAACTCCTGCTGATCCCGGGGTGGAGACTGGGCCAGAGTACTATTAAGAGGGAAGGTGATAGTCAGTGAGAATGGGAAGGCACTGTGTGGAGTAACAGTGAAACTTTCAAGATTCTAGTAGAAGGCCTGGTTTAGTTAACTAAAGATCAGATTCCTAAGTATTTAGTCTCACTGGAGTTACAGCTACAAGTTTAGAAACTGTTGCCATGGCCCTTCTTCTTCAAGGGAGAAAAACGAAGTTCCATGCAATTTACTTTGTAGTAGATTTTTCAAATGCAAGTCTCTTTTGCTCATGTGAAATCAGTGATATATTTATTAAGAGCAGAGGTTTGCCCTAGAGTCAAGTTACAACATTTTCCTTCTCATTATTCTGGGATCAGGAGATTTGGCTATATGCTGCTTTACACACTTGGGACTGATACACGTATCTAATTTGTATCGACATGAAAGGTTCTATGTAAATATGCTATTACAATATACACTGTTTAATTGGGGCATGTTATGTCACTCTAACTGCTTTATTGAGATGTCTCTTGGGGAAACAATTTAGCCTGCTGCTAGTGAATGTGAATATGGTAATAACCATTGCTTAATCAGGACAGTAATTTGCATAAACTCTTTAATTTAACTAAATTTAACTAGTGTCAGGAAGGATAATACTGATTAACCTCCAAACTATTGATCACTGTTCACTAGTTCTCCAAAGATTCATACTAATTATATCACAGATGATTAAAATGATTAATAATTACACAATCAAATTTGTAAATGAATGTATAACAGAAATAGGTGTCTTTGTACCACTATATAGGATCACTATCTATATTTCCTTCCTCATTTTACAATACCAAATTCCACAGAGTATTTGTGTAACAGCATTGATGTTTTATATTTAATATTTTTACTGAAACTTATAAAGATGAGGATATTATATTAGTAGGAGCTTTACTTATTCATTCTGGTTTTGTCCAAAGTGAACAGTCTGAAGAGTAGTATAATTTTTCTTTTACTATTCTCCACTCTTGAATTAATGTTAAGATTTGAACTCTTTAGACTATGAGGATCAGTTATATAACTGTTTCTCTGACCCCTTTTATAATATTTATTATTAAATAATGAACAGAAAATTTCCAGCATATTCCTCTTACTAGGTGCCTTTATACATCAGGATTCTCAAAAACCCATACAGAAATTTTAAAAGATCTGAAATTCTACCAAAAGGTAAACATACTGAAAACTGCCATCTATTAAAACATGGGAAGCACAAAATACCTGTAAAAGCCATTAATTCTGTTAACCTTTCACCTCATTGGTATAACCACCTGTGGGGAGGAACCCTATCCTGGAATCTCACAAACAAAAGGGAAAGGGGAAAGACCTCCCTCACCCAAGGGAACAAATATAGATAGAAGCCTGCCAGAAACCTCAGATAGTAAGAGCATCCACAGCTGAGACTGGGGAGGAGGTGGGGGGGAGGGGGTCTGAGATCCACAGCTTTTTGTAGAAAGAGAGGGTAAAATGAAGTCCAGCTAGGGCCATTCCTTCCCACATCATGTGCAGATGAAACCCACCCATGACTGTGGGTTTTTAGAAACCAAGCAATGCCTTCCCTTCCTATCCTGTGTAGGAAAAATAAAATCTACCAGAAAAGCCAGAGATAGCGATCTATAGAAACATTTGCAGGAGCAGTTGAAACAGGGACCTTCATAGAATTAGTTTTGACTGGATTTTATATCTTTGATGGCTGACAGTTTGCTTCAGCTCTCCTACACAGTCTCTTCCCATCAGCTTTCTTTAACTCCTTTTTTATTCTCCTGCCCTGTCTGTATCAACATCCTTCCTTTCCCTTTTCTTTTCATTTACTTTATTTTCTCCTAAATAATCATCGACTTATTCCTAATCATGGAACTAGCATAAAATTTGCTGCCATAGGCAACTGGTGGGGGGGAGGGGGGATGGAGGGGCGCGGTGCACATGCCCCACAACAGGGCCATCTCCACTGCCAATGCTGGCTTCTGCACTTCTGCAGGTGCTCACCAGCCCTGTTTCTGCCACTGACACCACTAGTGGCTTCTGCAGGTGCTTGCCAGCCCTGCCCCCACCACAGCCACTGGCGGCTTCTGTGGGTGCCTCCCCAGACTCAGAAGGCACCAGGTTCCCATGATTGCTACAGTCTCATTGCTCACTCTGCTTGTCTGCTCTTCCCCTTTCCCAGCCCAGGTCAGTTTTATCTGTGTAGTGTCAAAACTTTGGGACAGGGATCATTTGTTAATCTGTATATAGTGCCCACATAATGGGGCCCTGTTCTTCATTAGAACTAATGCATGACCATAATCACTAGGGCTGTGCAAAATGGCACTGTTCTCTTCTGACTTCAGTTTTGAGGTCTGGATGGAACAGTGTTTTGTACTGAATATAATTTTGAGTTAAAACAGCCTCACTGTTTCATTTTGTCGAAACAACTGGGCTGACTCACCATTCCCTAGGCTAGATCATGCAGGGTGCAGGAAAGCAGCCCAGCTGGGCTGCCTCACCATCCCCAATCTAACACGGGGGATGGTGAGGAAGTCCACCTGAGCTGCTTCCTTGCCCCCTCTGGTGATCTAGCGTGGGGGGGGATGGCAAGGCAGCCCAGCTGGGCTGCTTCCCTGGCCCTCCCATGCTCTAGCACAGGGGATGGAGAGGCAGCCCAGCTGCGCTGCCTTCCCACGTTTCCTGCCGTATCTTGCACCAGGGACAGGAAGTCAGCCCAGCTGGACTGACTTCTCATCCCCCATGCTATGGTCAAAACGTTTCGACTTTTGAAATGTTTTGACTAGCCTCATTTTGTTTCAAGGCTATTTCAAAGGCCTTTGTTTCATTTCAATTTTGCTGTTTCAAGTTTGAAATGAGTTGAAATAGTGTTGAAATGAAATGGCCATCAAAATTTTGCACAGCCCTTATAATCACCATGATATTATACAGTATAAATAAAAGTGCAACTCTTCAACGAGTATATATATATATAATTTTTTTTAAACCATACATTTCCGTTTTCTTTTAAATGAAACACTTTTGCAACTAAAAAATATAACCTTTGATTCAGTGTGCCAATTCTATATAAATTGGCAAAGGTGTGCTGCTGAATGCTACAAATGCATGTGCAAATTTCCCCATGACATTTTCCAGTTGTATTCATAAAACCTATTTCCTGTACATATCTAGGCCTGAGTCTTGCAAAGTGAAGCACATGAATGGGCTCTTGTGGTATAAGGGCCATAGATTTATGAATGCTAATATCACACACTTCATAGATAGATATTGCACCTCTGCCTTTATCTATAAGCAAAATTAACTAATACTTAAACAACATGGCTGTATGAAATTCCTAATTTTGACACTGAATGTGACTGCATATCAAGTGTTTTCATACTTCACTGGAACATTTGAAATTTGTTTTCAAGTAAAATGTTCCCTTTTGTGTGAGAACTGAAAATGTTTTCAAAAGAAAATGACAGTGTTTCTGCTGAGGATTAATGAAGAAGTAATCATGATGGAGGGAAAAATAGAACAGGAAAGAATATATAAAGACAAAATCTTTTAGTTTTGGTAGACAGTGTTAGAAAAAAATCAACTTTACACAGGTTGTGGCTGAGGAATCACTAACATGACTTCAGAATATATATATAAGGTTTTGTTCTACACTCTGCACTGACAACAAATGACCAGCATTGGCTAGAAAATGAAGAGTCCCTCCCATAAAACAAAAGAAAAAATACAACTTAAAAAATCCAATTTTTGGTAAGACTTTCTTTCCTGTGTGGACAAAAGTGAAACATTTGAAAATCTCTACTGAAGGAAAACTTCTCTGTAAAGATAACTGATATGAAATTGTTCGGCTTGGTCTTGGCTGCCCAAATCCCCAGAATGTCCGCAGCTTTGAAGTAATCAACATGTTCATGTGAAACATTTCAGTTGTTTCAAATCAGCATTTTCTGACAGGAAAGTGCTCCTCTAAAAAACATTGACCAGCTCTGTCAATGACTACAAAAAGGCACACGGGAGAATCAGGTCTGGTATTTTTAATTAAAAAATAACGTTTTGAATAATGGGAGGTATCAGTACCTCCAGGACAAAATGCTATTGGACCCCTCGGACTCATTTATATCTTCAACAGCTGAAACACAGAGTCTCTTACTGTTCCATTTCGCCCCCAGTTAAATTCAGAATTGCCTTTCATGTGTGACTAATATGTGAATAAACATCTAGATTTCTTCTACTCTTTCTGCCTTTGTGTGTACACTTTAGAGAGTGACCTTTGCAAACAGTGGTTGGAAATATAAATGGGTATTGACTTTCAAAGCTTTTGACAAAGTTAGGACACTTAGAGAGTACGTTGCTATGAAATTAACAGTTCTGCCAGATGGTTTGTACCTGCAAGCTCTGCAATAATTACAATAACCTCATCATATTCCTGGTCTTTCATCACCTCAAATATTTTTATTACAGTTGTGAAGACATCTTTAAACATTTCACCTCAAAGTGAAACTTTAATTTGGGTGAGGCATTCTATCAGAAAATGGCAAATTAAGGAAATGAATATTCACATTTTTTGGGGGGAGGGGGCAGTTGAGGGGAGTTTGTCACCAGTTATTCCATGATAGTCAGACTGGAAGACTAGAAACATGCAGAATGACTGGAGAGAAATACTGACATTCCCCAAACATGGTGCGCAATACATTATGATGCTTTCAATACATTCTTATCGCGCACAGTGTCAAAAATCCTATTAACTCCACTGTAGAAGGAGCAGGATCCAATTTGACAGAGTAACCTTCATATAAACAGCGTCCCATAGCAGGGTGTGGGGAGGTGTTACTCATTATTGTTCACTCCATTTCACAGATAAGACAACATTAATTACAAATATCACAAGCCTTCCCCAGATGCATAGATGGTAAAATCTGTTAAAGAGAATTATTGGAACTGCATCTACCTCCCACCCTTTGTAACAGGTGTCATGTAATAGGATGTTAACCAAATAATGATTCTGCTGCAAATTAGTCTTCATGTCATGAAAATATGGCAATCAAAGATGATAAACATAATGATGAAATTTCCAGGGACAGATGGGTCCTGTGCCTAGCATGGGCATTTGGGACTCTGGAGATCTGGGTTTAATATTTTGCTATGGATCCCGGTTATGTCCTTTTTTCCTCTGTAAAGTGGGGATAACAGTAGGCCTGTGCAAAGTGGCTAGTATTGACTTCAGATTCAGATTCAGCTGATTCAGGGGACAGTGATTCAGTTTGGTGATTCGAATCACTATCCCGATTCGATTCGGCCGAATCTCTGAATTGCCAGGCCAGGCCCATCCCCTGCTCCTCTCCCAGCCTGGCAACGGCTGTCCCAGCTCCTGGCACTTGGAAAAAAAAGCTCCGGCTCAGCAGGTGCTGCTGGGTGGGGGGCAATCCCCGCTGCCTCCCACTGCCCCATGTTGAATGGGAGGCTTTGCGCAAGCCCACCAACTCCCTCCCTTGCTTCCCCAGCCCTGCCACATGGGTGCCCCGCCCGGGCCAGCTCCAGCCCTTTAAGAAAAAAAAAAAAACAAAAAAACCCCAGAAAAAGCCCTGGACTCACCACTTCTGCTGGGCCAAGGTGTGATCCCTGCTGCCCCATGCCACATGGGGGGCTCTGCATGAGCCCCCAAAGCCCCAAGGCTGCTGCAGGAGCAGTGAGTTCTGGGGCTTTTCTCAGATTTTTTTTTCTTAAAGGGCTGGATGCAGCTGGCCCAGGAGGGGCAGCCGTGGTGGGGCTGGGGGAGTGGGGAGGTTGGGGGGGCTCATGGCAGATCCCCCCATGCAGCATGGGGCAGCGGGGGGCAGCAGGGATCACCCCTTTGCCCAGCAGCACCCGGTGAGCACCAGGGCTTTTTCTTAAAGTACCAGGAGCTAGGGCGGGTGGGAGCAGCCAAGGGGGGGCTGGGGGAGTGGGCAGGGGTTGGGGGGGCTGAGGAAGTGGGGAGGGTCAGGGGCTGGAAGGGGTCCTCCCATAGTCCCCTCCCCCAGCCCCCCACTCCCTTGCCCCTAGTACTTACCAGTTCAGAGTCGGCTGCAGCTCCCTTCTGCAGCCACCAGGGACTGCCCAAATCATCAAAGCTCTCTGAATCTTTTCTGAAGATGTGGAAAGCTTTGAATCAATTTGGACCTTTAGATTGGTCCCCTGATTTGGATTCGTAGATTTGGCCACTGAATTGGGCCAAATCTCCTCCAAATTAAATCACCAACTGAAGCTTCACACAGTCCTAGATAACAGCGCTCACCTCTTGTACACAAGAGTTGTGGGGACCAATACAGCTATGTGAGAGGGGAAGCAAAAGCCCACCCACCCCCCAAACTGTCCCAGACTCTCGCTTGATGCACCCCAGTACTTACCATAGAAGCTGGGATGAGATGCAGCTGGGAGAAAATGCCAGTGCAGGCTCAGCAGTTCCACAGCTGCCTGAGCCTGAGTATCGGAGAGGACCAGGGGTGTGGCTCCCAAGAAGCATGGGCTTCTCATAAGGCAGCCGGGGATCCAGCTGCACTGGCATCAAGGAATGGGGAGCAGAACGCCAGCTGAGAGACACTGGCTGTGGGGCTGGTAGGCTCCAACCCCACATGCCAGGAGAAGGAGCCAGGTGCCTGCAGCAGGACCCAGATGGGTGAGGCAGAGAGCAGCCTCGGGGCTCAACAGGGACAAGGGAGCCCCACGGAGGAGCAGCAGCCTCAAGGGATGCCACCAGGGAGCAGAGGGGCTCCAACCAGGAGCTTAGATGCCATGGCTGGGGATGGCTGCTTAGGACTGCAAGCATCCCTAGGCAGCCCTGCAGTGAGCAAATCAAAGGGAATCATTAGCTCCCAGAAGGGGAAAGGAGACAATGCTGGCTGGAGGAATCAGGACAGCGTGACCACAGGTCAGTTGGGCCCCAGGCAGGTCACGCCGGAAGAGCCGGCAGAGGCTGGCCACAGGGTGGTTGCCTGTACTCATGCCCAGGGGACTGAGGGCCCAAAGAGATAGCATTTCAGGAGCCTGCCAGCAGACACCGGTCATTTTTCAGTTAAATTTCCTTCAGTTACAATTTAGCCCTGAATGGGGCAGGTTTAGGTTTAGGGGAAGCTGACCCGAAGATGAGGGATGGACCCAGGAAGACTGATGGCCAGCAAGACTCAACCCCCTCTAGGTGGGCAGTGTGGATGAGGTGGAACCGTCCAGGGAGCAGCATCTACCCAGGCCAAGGACGTGGTAATGGTGGGGTAAAGGGGAGTTCCACCTACAGGGAACTGCTTCCTCAACAACAAACATCAAAGATGTGGCAGGCAAGAAGGGGCAGTGCCCAAACCATCTAGGTGGCACTGAAACCAGATCTCACCCTGATGTTGTTGGTGGGGCAAGGTACCAACCAAAACGGAGCCAAAACCTTATAACACCTACCAGCAAGAGGCTACAACCTGGATACCTGACACACAAAAGATATCAAATTTTAGCTGATTTTTTTAAATGAAATCTTCACAATTTTACAAAGAGGAAGCAAGTTTGACCACCTGAAACCTGAGACCCTCCTCCTGCCTTTGTTCAAGATAATTTGCATCATCACAGAGCCTCATCAGAGTTCAAAGACACCTTACCACATAAGAAATGCCTGCCCAGAAGAACATTTCATCTTCTTACTCCTCTGTGAAATGTGAAATACCATAACCAGAAGGAAATATGACTACATCCTGCTCAACTGCGAGGTAAACAGACTATTCCGATTTTTCTCTGAGCCTAATCTGCATATAAAATGAAGTGTTCCGAACAGGAGATTTTACCAATCCTTAAACTCTGTGGTGAAATATGAACTTTCATTTCTACCAAGGAGAACTTTTACTATCTTTTCTCCTATGCCTGAAGATAGGTGTTTGTACCCAAAAGCTTGCAATTAACAAATTATTTTTGCAAAAATCTAGTTGGTCTAATAAAAGATATCACCTGTATCATGAGTCCTGATTCCTTAAAGATGATGAGACACTTGCATGACTGAGACTAAGTAAAAACACAAATAAGATAATCAGACCAGGTATGGATATTATACATTTACTGGTGTAAGTGATCAGAAATTGGTTTACACCCATAATAGAACAGAAATTTTGCATGGTTTAACAATGTTTCATAGTTTCATAGTAGCTAGGGTCAGGAGGAACCTGAGCAGATGATCTAGCCTGACCCCCTGCCACATGCAGGAATGAATGCTGGGTTCACAAGACCCCAGACAGGTGATCATCCAACATCCTCTTGAATTTGCTCAAGGTAGGGGCGAGGACCACTTCCCTGGGAAGTTGGTTCCAGATTTTGGCCACCCTAACTGTAAAATATTGCCTTCTGATCTCTAAACTAAACCTATTCTCCATCAGCTTATAACCATTGTTCCTTGTCACCCCAGGTGGTGCTGGGGAGAAAAGGGCTCTACCTCTATTTGCTGTTGAGTGGTGATATATAGTTGATCTTAAACCATGTATGGTGATACATGGTTTAAGATTTGGCCCATCCCTTGTTCCCATCCCCATCTCCCTCCACACCACCAAAAGGTGAATGTGTGTTCTGTTTGCTACTGATCTAAACTACGTGACTTATAGCAAACAACATAACCTAGAATGATTCCACCTCCAGCTTCTTGAATGTCTGTACCTAACCTTAGAGACTTAAATACTAACCCTTTTTTAAGTAATAATGTAAAGTCATTTCACAGCTCTGTATCTAGCCATTTCCAGTTTTCCAGCTTCTGACTTACGTATTTCTATTTTTTTTTTCTTCTTCAGTTTTTTCTCACTTCTTCAGTTCCATTGCATTCCTGATGCTGGAACAGGGTGTTTTGAGCTCTAAATGAGGTCAATGAGGCTCTTTCCATCGACTTCTGTGGAAACTAAGCCCCATTTTACTTTACAGGGGAAACAGTGAAACTCACTGCACTCAAATGCTGTCAAAGCACAAAGTAAACAAGCAGAAAAATTACAGAAAAATGTTTTCTTTTCCTGCAGGGGAAATCTTTTTTCAACTATAGCCATATGAAATGATAATGGAAGCAACAGTAAGCAAAAAGGAAACTAAACTGAAGTGTAATAATAAGCAGATGATATCCTTTTAAGTATCATTATATCACATGTGCTCACCCAAAGACTAAGGCTTGCCAATCACCTGCTAAGTGATTTAAAATTCCTCTAACAGCTCATCAATTAACAGAAAGAACCACTGCCTTCTGTGATAATGTTGGCTACAAAGGACCAACTCACAGGATCATAATATATTCTAGTTTATTGGACAGGATGTGAAGTTACCAATAAAATCATAAATGCAAACTTTGAGTTATGGGTGGTACTGGTCACCTTAGCACATACACACACACATGCACTCACTCATTCAAACCCATGTCATTCATACCCATGTAGTATAGTGTATAGTAGCTGCTGTAATGATTGTGGGAGCACTGGTGTCAATATATCTACCTATCCAAGGCCCGGGAGTCTGCTGTTGATGGTCAGCTTCCTTCAAGGCGATGTCTTCTCCAGAAGAGGGGCTCCTGCTTGTCTTTCTGTCTCGGTAGATCAGGTGCTGGATGAGAGGGCGCCACTGAGGGTCATGCTTCACTGCCTTTTATCCCTTTCTGGCAGAATTGTCCAGCATCATCTTGGCTACCCAATCTGGAGGTCACTGTCCCATGTGGGTTTTGAGTAGTACCAGACAGCTATCAGTCACAGGGTCTTGCCTGCTAGTACCTGAAGTTTCGGGAGTCCACCCTTGACTTAATGGCTGTATTGTCACGGGTTGCAGGAATTGTCTATAGGGTGAGTGCTCAGTTCCAGGAATCAGTTCTTTAGCTTGATTAGCATAAGATGGAGTTCCTTCTGCTAGGCTATTGTCTACTGATGATCATCACTCACATTCACTCAACAGATTTTATCACTTTACAATGACAATTTCAAAGAAGTTTTAACAATGGTGCAGGGTATAACTTCATTCTACAGGGAGTACACTCCTTAAGAGTTAAATGTATAAAATATAAAATACAAAATGTCATGGTAAAGATGAGACAGATGAAATATGAAAACACACGGTGAGAAATATATAAAAATGCAATGTATGGTAGTGAGGATCAAAGGCTGCTGGGGACAGTAAGTGAGTTAGGTTAGCACAGGGTACATTTACAGTCTTTGCAGTGGATATTTTAGTTCTTTTGTTTTCCTTAGTGACACTGAGCTTAATTGATATGTAGATGTAGTTTCTAGGTTTCTTCTACAGAAAGCCACTTCAGCTTTCTGACTTGCTCTGAGCCTTGCCACATCCATGCAATGAGTGTGTTAGGTCTCTGCCAATACTTAGTAGGAAAAGAAATTAACAAAATGGGGAAGGGGAGTGCAGGCAAGAAGGGGCTTCTGTTATATCCATGTCCAGAAGGGAAATGTACAAAGGGGGCTTTCTGCTACAGTAAAATATTTTGTCTCACTCTCACCTGATTCGGTTCATTCAACATTGGGTCAGTTCAGCTTAGTTACAGGTTGTGAGCCAACTAAACAACATTTAATTGATTCAGCTTAATACAATGAGACTCAATTTAGCAATATGCAGAACGGTCAAATTCCCCCATCACAAATTCTTAACTTTTTAAAGACTCTTGAATTATTACACCACATGCATCTATAACAGCTCTATTAAATCTAGCTGCACTGAAATTCTTGTTTCCCATCACCTAGTTTTAAACAGGAACAAAAGAGAAGTTGTGAGAGAATGCAGACTGAAAGTATTTGGTGTGGTCAGCTGCACAGGTGCTTCCAGGATGGCTCTGCTTGGTTTTAAAAGTTTCTCAAATTTAAAAAAGACTCAGTCTCACCTATTTTATTGAGATATCTTGACGGATGATTCTATGATGCTTTATGTTGCAGAATGGTGCCTAACCACACTTTCATGTCAAAAGTGATGTGCATGGAAAATGAGGGAAATTGCTCACAACTTGAGACCTGGTTGGGTCTGGAAGATGTCAAGCTCAAGCCCAAGAAGAAATGAAAGAGATCAGCAGCATCTGACAAGCCAGCACAAAGGCACCTACAACTAAATAGGAAGCCTGTGTAGCCTACCAAAGATTAGTTGACTACTCTGTCTTTGCATATTACCTATCAAGACAGAAGCCACATCCTGCACTTAGCTAAAGTTTTAAATTAGTCTCTTAAGGTGGTGTTGCAGGTTACCTTTAAACCATCATAAAGACATTTAAAATTACAGAATTGACATGTTGAGGGGTGTTGTCCTGTGTAACCTCTAAACGTTTTAAAGATGAACCAATTGAAATGAAGGTTGCTCCAGGGTATTGTCAGTCATCTCCAGGAAGATAAAATGTTTAATTTGCGGTCCTCCAGCATCCCAGGATGCACAGCATAGAGCCCTTGTACCCATTTCCACCCTTCGAACCTCTACCCCTACCACCAGGAGCAGCTTAAGTGCAGCCATGAAGCCACAGCAAGCATGCTTCCCCTGGCTTGATGGGCTCACCATCTGGTGCTCTGCACTCAGCGCAGAGATGCCAGAGCTCAAATGCAGCAAGACCATAAAGCCAGGGTAGGCACACTTCCCTTGTCTCCCTAGTCTCCCTGCCTAGCAGTCCACTCTCAGCATGGAGCTGCTATATTAACTACAGCAAGACCAAGGAGGCTGGGGAAGTATTTTTCCCCAGGCTTCCTGATCTCACTGCAATTATGGCAGAGGCTCTGTGCTGAGAGCAGAGCCACCGCATTAGGGTGCCATGGCATCCTACGGTGCCTTGAGCTCCTTTCAAGAGTACCATACAATGTTAGCACTCTTAAGCTCACAAACATCATTCACAAGATAAATGCAGAGATTTAAAATAACGATCCACACTGTTAAAAACATTCTGCCCTGCTGGGGCCTTTCTGAGTTCTTTGCAACACGAGAATTGCTCTATTATTTTTCTATATTAGGAAAAATGAGTGAATAAGAGCTGGCATTTACCAAGGGGTGCCTTGAGTCTATCAAGCAGTGCTTTGAGTCTGTTAAGGAGTGCCTCCAATAGCACCTCCTCATTAGTACTTAAATGTATCCAGTACACTGGAGCTACAGGGGTTAAAGCAAACAGCTGTTGGGAAGGCATGACTGGGTAGTGCCTAGATAGACCGCAAGGGGAGCCCAGACAGACAGCAAGCAACAACCAGAGCCATGCTTAACTTTTATGTGGAACTTGTCATTCATGTATTTTAAAGCATTTTGCAAAGGCAGATCAAAAATCATCTCTCACATTAGAAAGCAGGCCAGGAGGCTTCCCAACACCACGCAGCAAACTAGCAGCAGAACTCAGATCTTCTGACTGATGGATCAGAGCATGAGCTAGACAACTCTGCTTCTTGCCTATTTGGTTCTTGTCACTACATGAGTCATATGAAGGATGGGAGAAGAGTGTAAAGACTCTTATTTTCTCCAAACTGTAGTTGAGGCACATTCTAGAGGTTTACCCTGTTTCTGCCTATGCTATGCTTACCTGCTATGTGGGTAAATTCAGGACTTCAGTCTTCAGGGTACCTTTAACCAGCACTAAATCAACCGAAGAAGCAGTCTCTGCTGAGTGTCCCTGCTTCCCTTCACTCTCCTCTTCCTCCAAGCTACCTCTCCTTCCACTCCAGAGGAGCAATAGAGTGGAAAGTCACAATTGTGCAGGTCTGAGAAGGCATTATGGCTTAACCTGTGATTGCTCTGAAACTGTTATGATGGCCTAACATTCCACATATTTAAACATTTAAAGGTAATCTGTAACAGCTCCCTTAGCACCATATGCAGCATATCTGAGGAATCCAGAGGTCAGAAAGGCATTAAGAACTGGGATGAAGACTGAATCCGAAAGAAGCTGGTGCAAACACATCATATTAAGAAGGAAAGTTGCACTGACATACACAGAGAATCCATACATAGGAAATTTAAAAGCATTCCAAAATAGTGTATCTGTCTTTAATTCACAGATATATTATTGAACTTTCCCGATTGATGGAGTTCAGTTATGGGCATTCATCATCAGGCAATGCAACAGCCTACAAATCTAAATACAGATAGCAAAACTGGTAGTTTTGGAAGGCTAAACATATAAAGAAACCTAGTATATATTTGCAAAAAATTATTTATTTTAGGACACTCAATATAACACAATTTTGCAGATATAATTTATAACTTAGCATCTGCCAATCTCTTCTGGATCAGAAAATCATTTCATGAGCTGTCCTGAGTGCTATATACATCTGAACACACTAATAAAACAAATCTCAAAACTCATATTGGAAGTATCTGAACCTACACATCTTATGGACATTTGTGATGTACTGGTCATAAATGTAATTTATTAGTCTATCTTATGGTTAAAAGTTAAGACCTCTTTTAAATACATGGGACCATTCTAGACACTTCACAGTAGTATTCAGCACTGATTTTATTTTTTAAATTTCAACTTTAGCATATTACCTAATTTTAAATGTAATTCTTCATAGAAGAAGAATGCCTTTTCAATGAACTGAAATCATTATAAAGAATGGGATTTTAACACAAAAACATCAAATAGAACTGTGCATTTTATGCATGTTATTCATTTGTATTTCTTGAGTTGTGATAACCAAGCAAAAAGGTATATATTACAGCTATAGTTTCCATCCTTTGTCAGAAATGGTATAAATATTTTAGATCAGTTAAACTATGGAATCCTTTCTAGGCCACAGTTTCTGAAAAAAAAAACAACCAAAAAACTTGATAATTTCCTAGCACATCTACTACAAATTCTTTCAAGTAGGCTTTTCTACTTGTTCCAAACTACTTCAGAATGGAGTACTTTTATGTTGGAAAGATCATCTCATAAGATATCCACTTCTCCTCAGATATACAAGCGCACTGACCATAATTTCTTAAATAAAGAAACAACATTAGGAAAGGATAGCATGCATTTTTATTTGTCTATCGAAGACGTTCATCCCCTGGAAATAAAGAGCCAGCGTTGTATGTCCCCTGATTTCTGCAGTCCATCAACAAGTGCTGCACAGACCACCACAAATGATTCACAGCCTGGGGACTTGTGCAGTAGAGTTTTGAGAAAAGTTAGGTGTGCCCTTTTTCTATATAAATAGTATAAGAATGCATGCATATGGTAGCAATGTTCTCTTACCACATCTTTCAAAGAACTAAGCTTGTGCAAATGCTCAGCTTCCTTTTTGATGAAGAGAATAAAACAGACTTTGCTCTCTTTACCTGTGAAGTCCTTTATTCAAAATATCACAAAAATGTGTTACAGCAAGAGAGGAGAATAAAGAGCAAATGCTGTGTAGAACAGAGGACAGTGAATCTTATACAGACAGCTAGGGAAAAGTAACATCCATCCAAGGGCGGGTGGGGGGGAGAGAGAGAAAGAGAGAAAAAGAGAGTAAAATAAAATAAAATAAAATAAAATAAAAGGCTTGACAATGTAAAGCACTAAAGACACAAGCGTTCTTTACTCTAAAATGAGGGTGGAATTCAATTGTAGGCCAATGTGAGAAAAGAAGGTTATGTTGTCACAAGCAAAGAGTGGAAGTAACTCAGTCGGAGTTAGAGTTCTAGAGTAAGGGGGCAACACAAATAAAGGCTGTCTCCAATGGGGAGGCTTGCAGAGAAAAGGCAGACAGGAAGCCAAAACTGGAATAGCAGAGTGGAGTTAGTTGGCTACAAAGGGCTAAATTCTGATCTCATTGATCCCAGCGTAAATCAACTGAGTCTGAGTCTCATGTCTCAGTTTTTGTTCAGGTGGAGCTCACAGACCTCTATGGAGATATTCTGGCATACATTCCAAAGGGCCTACTACATACTTGATATGAAAAATGTATAATTTAAATTGTTTGGACCAGACATTACCAGTGGCCATTTTTACTGCTCGACTCAGTTCATTCAGGCTTCCAGGGAAAATATTTGTGACTGTAATTTAGAAACTCACTTTGTGAAAGTGAACTGTTTCTGTGAACTTTGCTATTAGTAAACTAGCTTATATAAGTATTTATGGAGAACAAACCCAAAAGGGAACATTTTTGTTTATAGAAAATACCATGTAAACAATCTAAACATTCATAAAAATATACATAGATTTTTTTGTTGAGGAATCTAAAGTACATGCATCATCCATAGTTATTTACAAGATAAATCAATGATAGAAAATGTCTTTTCTTATTACAAGTTCTGGGCATTTGGTGATTATACCTTACTCTATTGAAACTGAAATTATAAAGGAGTTCAGAGACTCAAGATATATTGAACAGCTTGAATAATATTTTGTTGTTAGCAACTTCCAGTAGCAACTACACCAACAATCTCCAAGCTAAGATGATATTTATGAGAGATTTTGGTAGCAAAAATATCAGGGGACCGATCTTACAAAGTTTCTGACCTATTAAGGTATATCTATATTTGTAAGGATGAAATGTGTATGACATTTTCCTTCAAGTACTAACCTTTCAATTTTTTTGCAGGGACAGATTTGGATCTGGGGATTTTTAATCTGCAAGTATTTTAATTTCAAAAGAGTTGCCTAATTCCAAAGTATATTCAATAATAATATCATTGTTAACAATGAAAATATTTTTGCTGGCAAATAGCTTATTTTATGGTTCAAATGTTCTAAAATGTAGTTACAGAGGCGTCAACAGTAATTTAACAGTTTAGGGACTGATTTTCAAAACACTTTAAGGACCATAAGAGCACAGAACCCTGACAGCCAATAGGCTTTGTTCTCTTTAAGTGCTTTTTGTAAAATTCCTCCTTATTAATTATTTCTGAGTTGCCCGTTGCATAATTATTACCTGTTCTAAATGATTACCTGGTAAATAAAATAACTCAGAAATTACTTTGGATGTAATCATGCTGCTCTCACCTAGGGAAAACTTCCAGACTTCGATCTATCCAGATTTGTATAGGGAGAGTCCCATTGAGTATAACTGAATTATAGCTGTTTAAAAATAAGTATAATTTTCATTCTACTGCTGCCTTCTCACCCTGTAGCAATTATTCATTTAATTTGAATATGAATGTGAAACTATGAGTTTGTGTGTGTGTGTGCATGTGCGCACGCGTGTGCGCGTGTGTGTCAGAGAGAGAGAGAGAGCGAGCAAGCGAGCAAACGTGAAAGTCAAGGCATGGTATGGAGCATTTAGATATTCTGGAATCTGATTTCATTCTGCTTCAGAATGAAAACCAAAAAAATAAAAAAATTCCCATTCAAGAGAAGAGAGTATCAATATCCAGGCTGCCTATATGGTGAGCTGCTCCACAGCAGCAGTCTTGGAAGACCTACCCCTTCTGGAGAAGGGGCCTGAAGCTGGAGACGCTAAAAGCTGATGGAGTTGGGCAGCCAGGGGGTCACAAGCCTGGAATTTTCTAGTTATCTCCAGTGGAAAAACTGGCTTGAATAAAGGAGTTTTGTATTTATTTCGGACTGTGTTGAGGCCTGTGGTCATTCTTCTTTTTCATGCCAAAAGTCCCATATTTAGGACCAGCTTCTATTAAAGTTCTGACTCTTGCATTCATGAGGGCTGTTGCTTATTTGTGAACAGTTTTATTATTCTAGTGGTACATTACTATCAAAAGAGATCATGGTTGAAGAGGGAAACCTATATTGTTTTATATAGCTAAGGTCAGTCCCACAAGGGCTTTCAAGTACTAGGGCAGAAACCTTGAACCATTTTGTATTAAATGGGAAGTAGGCATAGAAAGCAGAATACTGTGATGGTGTAGCCACAGTAACCTGTGTTGCTTAGCAAATAAGCTGCTGCATTCTCTTCTATTTGTAGCTTTTCTGGCATATGTAGCTTCTTTCTAAGTAAATGAGTTGCAATAATGGAAAATGGGAGTCATGAGAAAGTGGATTAGTACAGCTGGGTATAAATCTCTGTAGAGGAGAAAGAAGAGAGTTTTGTCCAACTACAAAATGCAAAATTTGGCCCTGTGTCATTACATCAGTAGCTATTCTGTAGTTAAATACGGACTTGAAATATGAGAATACTGAAATACTGATTTGAAATATGAGTATGTTGAAGTACAATATTACTAGATATGGTAAAGTGACTTTCAGAAGTTATGTCTTTACAGATTTTTCAGAGATTGTGTGGACAAAACGAAGGTGGATGAATCCATGCTCACTGAGGGAAAACGATTTTGACACCAGCACATAAACACTGTTTTGAAGTTGACTTAATTTACTAGCATAGGAAGACAGTGGGGATATTTTCTGACACAAAGTTTGCAGACAGAGGGCTTTTACAGGAGGGAGAATTTACAGATTTTCTTGAACACACTGATAAAAGTCCGATTAGTTTATGACAAGAGCTGTTTTTTTTTTCTTCCAGTATCATGAGCTTGGTTTGCCAGATACTATTCTGTGACAGACCATTTGGTTTACTATGATATGTGGATTTATATCTTCCTTCAAATGTGCCCTTTTGTCCTTTGATGTTATTTAGGTATGATAGCAGCCACCCTATATTATATCCTTTATAAAAAATAAAAGGTCTTTTTCCCTCAATAGTCAAAACAGTAAAATCTTTTACTGTAAGGCATCCAATTAATATTACTTGTATAAATTACTTAATATTACTTTTATAAATGATTCCCAAATTATAAATTATTATTAGAAGTAAACTAGATATTATTTTTATAAGCTAGTGAACCAGCTGTTGTCAACTGGTGAGCAGCGACTGATGTAGTTTAGTGTATCACTTGGTGTAATGGAGCTGCTTATGTAAGTACCTGTTCACCAGTATGATCAAGAGGTTCCCAATCAGATCCTATGGATGTATTTGTCAAGTAGTCTATGAAAATGGTGCTCATTCTATATGTTGCTGACAAATCTTTTGCTTTAACTGTCTCTCCTTCACAGTGTGCGTTTTGTCATCCTAGTTACCTTATTTTGGTCATTTTAAGTAGCCAATATACATGTCTTTAACATGTATGAATTTTTTTGTATATAAAGAAAATAAACTTAGTATACTCAATAAAATTTGCAATAAAAGCAGCTATTATTATCCTGCTACCTTCCTGGAACTTTATGGAAAAAATCACTGACAAAAATTGCCTGTAATGCTACAATAAAGGCCAGTCTTCTTTCCCTTATAATAGCATACATTGTCAGTAACTCCTCTAACTTCAATGGAGCTACTCATAACTTGAAATGTGTAATTTGGGATCAAGATCTGAACCCATATGTTCTGTACTTGAACTTTATAAACACTTGTCTTGAAGCTAGGGAAATTAGATCTATATTAAACTTAAACTATTAGTTTAAAATATGCAAGCTCCCATGGCAATGCTCCATTTAGCTGAAGCTTCCACTCCGATGCACTCTCAAGCTTTTTCCATCTCATCAGAATACGTTTTGAAACAGGAGAATTTACTGAAGCGAGTAATTGCAACTGAATACTTGGAAATTTGGGTTAGTTCTCAAAATAATATGTTCATTTCAACCAGTGAAGCTGTGATTTCAAATTAGCCATGTCACCTTAAACTGTGCCCTACTCTTGCTTTGTTACTCATTTGAGAAGCTCCTGCTCTGACAGCATATTGAAAGAGAACTATATCTAAATCAGGTGTAATGCAAGCACCTAATATCAAGAATTTGCTGTAACCTATCTCCCATCATTTCTAATCCCTCTTCCCTAGTACCAAAGTCTACTCTTGTGAAAAGGCAGAGAGAGAGGAAATCTGAAGTAAAAGAAAAGTAAGAAAAGCCCTAAGTGGGATGGGAGAGTCATGTCTTTTGTATGATCACAACCAAGTGTGCCTCAGAACGTGACCCTGGAGAGGGTTCAGAGGAGGGCTACCCACTTGGTGAATGGGCAGCAGGACAGGCCCTACGAGGAGAGACTGAAGGACCTGAACCTGTTCAGCCTCAGCAAGAGGAGGCTGAGGGGGACCTGGTGGCTGCCTACAAGCTCATCAGGGGAGATCAACAGCAAATAGGCAGAGCCCTTTTCTCCCCAGCACCACCTGGGGTGACAAGGAACAATGGTTATAAGCTGATGGAGAATAGGTTTAGGGTAGAGATCAGAAGGCAATATTTTATAGTTAGGGTGGACAGAATCTGGAACCAAATTCCTAGGAAAGTGGTCCTCACCCCTACCTTGGACAAATTCAAGAGGAGGTTGGACGATCACCTGTCTGGGGTCTTGTGAACCCAGCATTCATTCCTGCCTGTGGCAGGGGGTCAGGCTAGATGATCTGTTCAGGTCCCTCCTGACCCTAGCTACTATGAAACTATGAAACAGACTTACTCTAGAAGCACACCTAGATAATGACATATTTTTAATGTTAACACATTTTCTTTCCAGACATGATTAAATTTAAAACAACAACAACAATAATATAAAATGTTTCTCACTTCTGATAAAGGACTGTTCTATGCTAGCTTTAACAGTATACAAAGAACTTGCAAAATGCTAAGTTAGCTCAAGTGGCATCCCTAGATGCTGTAAATCATCACACTGTAAAACTCATAGTTTTCCAAATAACCCAAACTTCTAGGCATTTGTCCACATGACAAAAAATAAGATGCTGGCAAGGCACCTTTTTGCCACTTGGATGGTGCAAGCATTCCAAATAAATTAACTGGAGACATTTTAGAATTACTCATTCTTCACTGGAGACATGGAAATTATCATTCTTACTGGAGAAGTCTTGGTTAGGGCAGAGGTAACCCTAATGCCACCCTCTCCAGCCCCAGTGTAAATCACATGCTCTGGGGAAAAAGCATAGCTAAAACCTATTAGTGCTGGATATCTCCTGAAATATCCTTTGGTGGGTTGTTGCACTTCATTATACTTTACAGAAGCCTGCCTAGAATCACACTGAGGTTCAAGAAAGCATAAATGAGGCTTAAAGATGGTTTTGCACCAGTTTTCAACTAAATTGAGAATTTTGGCTCTTGCCTAGTTTTTACTATTTTCAAATATGAAGAAAAGTGTGATATACTGTATAATTCACTGAATACAAAAAATATTAGCTCCTTCTAACAGTCAAGCATATGAAATTATGACTGGAGAAATCTGAAAGATGTATAAACCTGAAAAGATTGTGGGACTGAGTTACTTCAGACACAACGAGGTAATATTTTGAAAATTATCCAAACATCTTGAATCTGTAAACTGGAGTGGAAATGGGAATTGGCTTCCTGGCAATATTTACTTATGTTCATCCAGTTCCTCTGGCAAGGACTATTACAACATACTTCATCTTAGTGTTTAGATGCTTCTCCCAACTGGAAGCAGGATATATGCAAATGCACCAAACAATTTATTAAAAAAACCCCAACAAACTCCAACCAACCAAAAATAAAACCACAGCATACCCCACCTCTTCTGAGCCTCATCCTCATGTTTAGTTTTCTTGGAATTTTCAGTGAAGACTTAAATAGTGACAAGTTGCTTTCCAATTCAGTTGAGCCACCTTTGGAAAAAAAGAGAAATTGATTTCCACTGCTAAAATTGTTACTCATGTAGCTTTTGTGCAGGTGGCAGCCCCCAAAACATAAATTCTTTATGAATCCATAGAATTACAGCTTGTTATTAATGCCAGTATGAGTCTCAACTAGGGCTGGTTGGATACTTTATCCTGAATTTCCTTTGATGAGAAATTGTCAGTTTGGAGACAACATTGTGGATTTTTTTGTTTGCTTTACTAAGCACTTTCATTTTTCTCCCCCCCAAATCAGATTTTTCTGTCCTGCTAAAATCTCAATTTAAAAGAGTCATTACTAAAGGTAAGAGTCCATTTGATCAGTCTTTACACCTCTTCAGTTCTTGCCTCTCTGCTCATATTGTTAAAGAACCACCTGATTCATATCTTACCTATGTCACTGGTTTTTCCCATGAAGAAGAGGCATAACTGACCAGGCCTGCACCTGGGTAACCTTCCCTGTTGCTCTCCTGTACCTTCCTTCCTTGTAGGGCTCTCACTCCAGCAGCAGGCAGAGCTCTGGAGCACCAACTGCAAGTCTGAGACTGAGAGAGATATCTAATTTTTTTTTTCTACTGACATGCATGCCGAAGGGCCAAAAAATGAGATGACATCTCCCCCCAGTGGCAGAAGCTACATTTCCCAGTGTGCCTTTCACTCACTCACTGCTTCTGTACTATCACTGCTGCTCTGCTGCTGGAGTTGGAAGGTGCAGAGGACAGGGTGCAAGGGATGGGAGGATAAGGTGCTCCCCATTCCATGCCAGTACACTTGGGCACTGATTGGGACTTGTGCCCTGCTCACCCACCCCTCCTTATGTTACTGATCTGAAGGTCAGTGGAAGTTGGTTCGGCTACCAGGTACTAATTTATGGTCTGCTTGCAACATTAAGCACTCAGGCCTCACAAATATTAGTTATATGCTGGAAGTTTAGTACAAGTTTAAGTGCTTTTCTTGATTCTAGCTTTAGCAGCAGTTGTGGAAGCAGTTTGTTCTTATTTCATGAATAATCCATGTTAATTTGATTAAAAAAAAGGCTGAGTGGTACTCAACTTTTCCAAGGCTACCATATTAGCAGAGGACTACCTTGATGCAGTGTTTGTATTGTTCAAAATAATTGCTTCACTGTAATATGATTGCACCAGATCTGATGTTACAGTGTTTGGTGTTTGCTTTGCATTATTTAAAATGTCATGCAGTATATTCACCTTTCAGATGCAGTGTTCCTTCCTGTTAAAATCAGATGCTTTCATCTTACCAGCACAGTAGTCAATTAGCAGGTATAAAAAAGCCATGACCAAGGCAGATGTACATTTGGAATAAAAATATTTCACCTTCATTAGTACAAAAAGCACATCAGCTGCTTGGTTACTACTTAAAATGTTCTAGATAGGTAGATACACACTTCAACAAAACAAAGTTTAAGCTGGTCTGACTGTATAACACCTTATTACTATATTGTTTTGGCTTTCTGCTATTAAAATAAACTATTTAGTAGTAATGACAAGAGCCTGTCCTTAGCTATGCAAACATTTCAGTTTATCAGTGAACAGTAGTACCATTGTATGATACTAATAAGAACTTCTCTGCCTTTTAAAATGTGACAGTTTATCACAGGCGAAACTGTTGAGAAGTGAATAAGAACCTTCCTATTGACAGTATAAAATACCAGTGGTAATACAGCACCAGTATTCTAAATGATGGGCATCATATAACATCAAAACAATTATGCAGGGTGGGTACTGCTTTAGGTTTTTGTTTTTTTGTTCTTTAAATAAAGGTCATTATAGACCTTGAGATAAATGAAGATCTTTACTTCAGGAAAGAAAACTTGATTTTGAATGCATTTCATTAAGGACTTATTTGGTGCTACATCAGTCAGTCACATTTGAACAATAGAACATGACATCCTATTTGTTGCAACAAGTCCTTAAGCTATATCCCCTCAGGTACATAAGCTGAAGCCAAGTGCTCATCACACATGGCCTGAAGTGTCTGTCTATGATTAAAACATGTTCTATATTGATGGAAATGCTTCCTGAGAGTCAGAACAAAAGATATAAAGACTGCTTCACAGTATGGTGCCTCTTCTATGAATATGCAGAAACATATGGTTCAGGGACAGAGAAACCTAAAACATCTCCTCCAAAATAGCACTTTGAAGTTATCAGTTAATAATAACTACAATATACACATGCCTTAATGGGCACTTACATAGTCATGCTTTTGACTAAGGACTACAGAAGCACATTACTCTCATCCTAGATAGGTTCAGTGGAATTATAACAAGTTTATGACTACAGAACTGGCCTGCAGTCATGAGTTTGGTTAGATAAATAATACTGGGTAGGGGAATTGTGAATAAGAGATATGGCCTAGCTGGATTTGAGATGAAGAAAAACAATTCAATCTTAAGAATGCAATGATCAGAAATTGTTTATTATTTTAGAGACATAGGAGAGAAGAGAGAGGTATAATCAGTTTACATAGATAAGCACTGTAATATATTCTTAGATGGTTGTATTACTTTTCATTTTTTATATAAACCGCTTTAAAATCGATTCTGAGTATTTTAAAGTATGTACTTTATCTTTAGAGAAAGCAGAAAGTATTTACCCATTTTGTTTAACTGTTCTTTATCTCTGGGAAAAAAAAAAAGTTTCATTATTTTTTCTGGTGCATTTTATTTGTAACATAACTTTGATGAAGCCTGAAGTGAAGAAAAATTTAATTATCCCTGTCCCTCTATTGTGTTTTAATTTAAAATTAAAACTTAGCAATTAAGGCCACAGAAATTCCTAGATGAACTGTTACAAGAAAAAAGGGCCAAAAAAATGCTTTTAATGGCCTTCACTGCTGCAATACTGTTTACTTCTGTATATGCCATCTTTGTGGGTATACCTGGAGATGTATAGGATGGAGACAGAGTAAAATAAGAAGAAGAAGAAAAAAAAGAGGGTTGTGATGCCAGTTTTTTTAGGGACCTGGCTCCTGGAATGGAATCTACAGGCGTGAAGTAGGTGCAAAAGCTCTTTAGTCTTTACACTATGCTGGGGAATATTTAGGTGACTCACAAAGAGATTTACAATAACCAATATGCTGAAACTGCAAATACCAGTCAATAGGAAATACTGGTGAGAGAGAGGTGTCCTAAACCCCATCCTTCTCTAGGGTTCAGATGCTTCATTGTGGGCTGTAAAGAGGCACCTACTTCCACTTGGAGTCATAACCAAGAATCGTCTCCTGGACTTAGGTGCCTGAATTGTCACTCCTATCTTTGGCTGTCATTGCTCCTTTTTATTCATCAAGTCTCCTTTCTCTCAAGTACACACTCTAACCACTGGGCTTAGGGTCATGGTCTCTTGTTTCTTCTTTCTGGACAAAGGGATCTTAAACTCGTGGGTTTTTTGTTTTTTAAAAAAATGTTGGTGACTGCTCTGTTTTGTGCAAAGATAAATTCTATGAGTGTAGTAGGAGTAGGTCGCTGGGGTGACATGGGAAGTAACAATCAGCACAACATACATCCTTACACTTATTATTATGGGCTTGATTCTACCTGCCCTTAAAAGTGTACAGCATGGGGTGCTCCTTGATGCTGCCCACCAGAAGTCATAGTTTCATAGTAGGTAGGGTCGGAAGGGACCCGAGCAGATCATCAAGTCTGACCCCCTGCCATGGCAGGAAAGAGCACTGGGGTCAAACGACCTCAGAAAGGTTTTCATCCAGCCTCCTCTTAAAGACCGCCAGGGTAGGAGCCAGCACCACTTCTCTTGGAAGTTGGTTCCAGATCCTAGCTGCCCTGACAGTGAAGTAGCACCTCCTGAAGCCATGGACTCTAAAGAGAACATGTACTAACATGTATCTACTTGTCCATATAGATGGGGTAGGGTGGATGTGCCCCATAACTATGTCCATTCTGGCTCTACTCAGGTGTTTTGCATAATTACACAACAGGACCCACCATTAGGAAAGAACAGGCTCCTTTTAAAAGGTGCTGCAGCAAATGTATATCCATATGCATTAAATACTTCTGGGAAGCAGACTTTTCTTGATTATCCCCAATGCATGGAAGTGCATTAAAGTTACTATCTATAGGTCTACATGAAATCTCACAGCAGTAAAATAGGCACCAAAAGGGCCAAATTGTGATATCTTGCTTACTTTAGGAGCACATGCAGAAGTGTGTTGCCTCAGCAAGCCCTTTGAAGGCATTTTCCCTTTGAAGGGTCTGTGGAATGTGTTACCAGTTTTTCCCTGTCCCTGTTTGGAAAAACTAGCAACATTTCCAGAAGCAGTCTGTATTCTCCAGATAGCCTTAGGGATTTGGAAAGTATTAAGAATTATCACTACCCTGTGTAAGTACACAATGTTAAGGCCGATGTTCTTTGCTGCTTCTGTAAAACCCATTTGTTCACTTGTGATGATCTGAGGAAAAAAGTGAGCCCAGAAAAGCAGAATCAAATTGTCATGGGGATAGCAACTCTAGTCTATTTTTGTTTAAAATCTCCACATTTACTATTGTATCAACATAGCTTTTGCTACTGATACTGAACATGTTATATGAGCAGATAAAACTGACTGTGAGGTCTATGATAACAGTTTCCGGTCTGTAATGCACTTATCTCAAGGTGCTCTCATTTTTGCTTATATATTTGGGTATTTTTGTTGCAGCATATTTAGAGATAACTGAAGTGCTGAGCATCTAAATGTAAGAAGCAATAAAAGACGAAGCTAACACAGGGTTATGAACTGACAGATGCAGGGTATTATTTTTTTAGGAGTAAAATGATGCATATTTCCTATAATTTATTTTGGAGATGAATCAAACAGGATTCTACAAAAATCTATAAAAGAGGATTCTATGGAAGTCATGCTAACAACCTAAAACTTAATAAAGTTATATCTTTTTAATAAAGAGTTGGTATTTATGAGAAAATGTTATGTCTTTTAAAGAATCTTATAGGGTTGGCTGGTTTAAGCAGTCAAAAGAAAATTAGCATAGTCTCTCAAATTCTCTTTTGAGTAAATTCTGTCTTTACAACACAAACATGGTTTCTTAAAACTCCTTTTAATTGCCAGGTACACAATGGGTACATCTACAAATCACCGTATGGCAACATTGCTATGGCATCGTACTTTTGTACTTCATTTTGGAAGTACTAAAGCATGGTGCGGGACAGGTGGTTACTGCACTGTGTGCACGGTGCATGGTTAGATTTCACTGCTATGTCACTATAGCAGCCCGCTATACCGGGGTAGTGTGCTGCTATGGTGACATAGCTGGCGATCGTGTATAAACCCAGGTGATCACTACATAGCCATAGCGCACCATACAGCGATGTAGTGCATCGCTACGTCGCCGTTGGGCGACACATAGATGTGCCCAATATCTAGCTGCTACTGGACAACTTGAACTTTCATACCTAGTGTGAGTTTATCAACTAATCCAACATCTTTGACACTGGCATGATTAGAAAAATAGCCTACATAAGAATAAACTTTGCTTTGGTAGTGTTCTCCAGCACAATAATTTCTTCAGGTTCAGGCATATGTGCGTTCTATAGCTTAGTGATAATTTCATTTTACAGGCATCAAATGTGGAAATGAAGAGTAGGTTATATTGGCTCAGTGTTTGTTTTTAATCAGTAACATGTGCATAACTAGAAGTAATTACTTATGCTTTTAATGCTAGCTGCTAATCTCAACATTAAAAATAATTTTTATAAACTCAGTACAGTGAAGTTCATATAAACCAACATATAAGAACTATTTTACTCCTTTTAAATCTGCAATGGAACCCAAATAGAAAGGATACTGCATTTAAAATCTACATTGTGGCCATGAGTTTTGCTGACACTGGTAAGTGAGGTTAGGTATTAAATTGTATCAAAGAGCAATTGCTCTATGTAAAAGTGATTGAAAACAGAACTCTTGCTAAGTGTCAAGAAGCCTTTGTCTTACCAAGCTTATTTCAGACAGACAGGAGCCAAAAAAGGCTATATTTTATTCAGTAGCCATTACATATAACCTGATGAAAAAGAAAATGCTACAGAGGTTGGTAGAAATTTATAACCAAGTAAATAATGGTCTCTAAAAAAATCTTTGACTTGCACAGATAATTATGGTAATTTTTGATGAAGGCCAGCCAAAAACTTAATACAAATCATACCATCATAACAGAAGGTGCCAATATTTGAGTAAAAGGAATTATGGTGCCTCATATTAAAGACCCTGACCACCCTTCATATTACTCTGACCCTAGGAAAATGAAAGTTTGGTATTTTACATTTAGACCCAAGCCTATAAGGTGCCAGTTTGTTGATGGGAAGAGAGAGAGGCATTAAGAAAAATCTTTTAACTAATTTGGAAAGAAGCTTCAAATTATTGAAAAAAAGGCTGTAATAGCTTTAATGGATGTTCTCAATTTTCTTCCTGAAATTTGTGTAGTGAGTGTGTGTGTTATCAGCTGCATATTGTTAGAATCATAGAATCACAGAAAATTAGGGTTGGAAGGGACCTCAGGAGGTCATCTAGTCCAACTCCCTGCTCAAAGCAGGACCATCCCCAACTAGATTACCCCAGCCAAGGATTTGCCTAGTGGGGTCTTAAAAACCTTTAAGGATGGAGATTCTACAAACTCTCTGGATAACCTGTTTTAGTGCTTTACTACCCTCATAGTGAGTAAGTTTTTTCCTACTATCTAACCTAAACTTCCCTTGCAACTTGAGACCATTGCTCCTTACTCTGTAACCTGCCACCACTGAGAACAGCCTAGCTCCATCCTTTTCAGAACCACCCTACAGGTAGCTGAAGGCTGCTATTAAATCCCCTCTCAGTCTTCTCTTCTCCAGACTAAATAAGCCTAGTTCCTTTAGCCTTTCCTCAAAAGTCATATTGCCCAGCCCTTTAACCTTGTTCATTGCCCTCTGCTCACTCTCCAATTTGTCCACATTCTTTCTGTAGTGGAGTGCCCAAAACTAGAGACAGGACTTCAGATATGTCCTCACTAGTGCCAAATACAGGGGAATAATCACTTCCCTCAATCTGCTGGCAACACTCACACCAATGCAACCTAATATGCTGTTAACTTTCTTGGCAACAAGGGCACACTGTTGGCTCATATTCAGCTTTTGCCAGGTCCTTTTCTGCAGAGCTGCTGCTTACCCAATTGGTCCCCACTGTGTACCAATGCATGGGATTGTACAATCTTAAGTGCAGGACTTTGCAATGGTCCTTATTGAACTTCATGAGAACTTCATTCCTTTTGGTCTAATTGTGCAATTTGTCTACGTTCCTCTGAATCCTAGCCCTGCCCTCCAGTGAAGCTATTACTCCACCCAGCTTGGTGTCATGTGCAAGCTCCATCCCATCTTCCAGATCATTGATGAAGATATTGAACAAAACCATCCCCCGGGCTGACTTCTGGGGCACTCTGCTTGAGACCGACTGCCAACTAGACAGAGAGCCATTTATTACTAACCTCTGAGCCCTATGATACAGCCAGTTTTCTATCCATCTTACAGTCCATTCATCCAACCTGTACTTGCTTGCAAGAATGTTGTGGGAGACTGTATCAAAGGTCTTGCCTTAGACATGCCTTAATCAATATTGTAAAAATGTAGTCAATAAAGTATGGTACCATCATCAGTACAGGTACTCCTCACTTAACGACTTACCTGTTTAATGACCGCGCGGACTTACAAACAGCTCTCTGAGCAGTCGGTATTGTGTGTTCAGCACGGCGGGGCGGACACCTCCCGCGCTCGTGGCCCGGGTGGGGCGGGGCGCACGGAGCGGGCTTTCCTCGCTGGGGCCAGGGCCGGGGCAGCTCCGCTGGCTCCCACCTGCCTGCAGGCACAAGGGCGGCAGGGTGGAGGTCCTGGAGCGGCCCCGGGGCCGGGAGCGCTGGGGCCGCGGGGCTGGGACGTGTGCACGCCTGCCCGCTGGAAGGCGCTGGCCTGGAGCGCAAGGGCAGGGCGGGCTCTTGCTCCGCCGATGCCGTTAGGACCTGCCCACCCCAGCCCGGGGCCTCGCGGGGGCCAGGTCAGCAGCAGTGCCGGGCGCCCTGCTCCAGAGGAGGCAGCCCCCTCCCCGGCCATGCCAGTGCGGCCACGGGGTAAAATGCCTTCGTGCCCCAACTATGGCATGGGTCTGACCCCGAGCCAGAGGTGCCAGAGCCTCCAGCCGGGCCGCTCCCCACCGGAGCACTGGCAGAGCCCAGCCCAGCCAGTACCCAGTGCCCCTGCGGAAGGCTTGACACCCCCAGCCCATAGTTTGATTTTCACTGGCTCATACACTTTTGCTTGTGTGTTCTAATCTCTTTCATCTTCTAAGACCTTTTGGCAGCAATGTAAGGTTAATTTTTGCCATACAAAGCAAATACATGGTTGACTAATAAAAATAAGATTTTGTTAAAAGTATGTCAAGAAATGCATTAAAAGCAGACTTCTGCTTCAAAAGTTGTTGTTAATGCTGTAATTCACCAGAAAAAAGTTTTGTTTTTTTTTAAGATGGCATTGATTTTGAGATAAGAGTATTAACTACTATACTTTGTTCCTGATGATGTTAGCCTTGTATTTTTTCATTGCTATACATACGGAGTTATATCAGGTATCTTGTTAAATAAGAGTGACATTAAAAACCCACAATGGAATATTTTTCAGAGAGGTAGTTATTTATAAGATATATATTATATAATATTTATATAATGCAAGATATAACATTAGGTATGAGTTATATTTTTCAGACTCACTAGTTATCTGCTTTGTAAACTCATGGGAGTTGTATGAGGTCCTGGATAACTGGAAAAGGGCAAATACGGTGCCCACCTTTAAGAAAGGGAAAAAGGGGGATCCAGAGGCTTTCAGGCCAGTCAGTCTGACCTCAGTATCCCATCTAGAGGAGAACAAGGTGATCAGGAACTGCAAGCATGGATTCACCAAGAATTTGTCACATCTGATCAATCTGATTTCTATGACAGGCTCTATGGATGCAGGGAGAGCAATGGATTTGATGCACTTTGACTTTAGCAAGGCTTTTAACACTATCTCCCACAAGATTAGAGATGCATTTAGTTAGTCTGTAAATTGCAAATCTACCCTGCCTGCTGCCTGACTTCAGAATAACACAACTAGCTACTTTCTTCCTACAATTTTCTCATTAGTCAGCTAAGGAAATACAGACTAAAGGAAAGTACTGTAAGGCAGATAAATAGCTGTTTGGAACCTTGTGCTCAACAGGCATTTTTACATGGGCTCTGGGGGTGAGGGGTGGCACTTTAATTAGAGCGGCTCTGAGAGCCACTCTAATTAAAGTGCAGCCAGATCTCACGTACCAGTATCCCAATGCTTAAAAATAGTGGCTGGGGCATTTGAAATAAAGTTCATTTGATAAGCTTTAGCTCAAGTGCTCCGGCCGCCATTTTTAAGTGTGGGGATGCTGATACACAAGATGCGGGAGGCAGATGGAGCACAGTAATTGCCACTCACCAGCAGATTCAATTAGTTGAGTCTGCTCGCATTGGAGCAGCCTCCCTGCTTACATATAGGCACCCAGTGAGTAGTCATCAGTGGCTCAAAGTCTAAGTGGGAGAGGTATTGAGTGGGGTTTCCCAATGGTCTGTCCTAAAACCAGTGTTATGTAGCATCCTCATTAACGATTTACACACTGGGATTGAGTATGTGCTTAGCAAACCTTCAGATTACACCAAGTGGGTGGATTTGTAGACACTCTGGAGGGTAGGGCTAGGATTCAGAATGACCTGGATAGACTAGAAAAATGGTCTAAAACCCAAAACAAAAATGGTCCAAAAACAAAAATTCAAAGTTTTGCTCTTGGTATGGAATAACTGCATGCTCAAATACAGGTTGGGGAATGACTGGCTAGACTTCAAGACTGCAGGGAAGGACTGGGAGGTTACAGTGGACAATAAATTGAAGGTGGTACAAGAGTGTGCTCTTGTTGCAAAAAAAAAAGCTGACGCCAACAGCATACTAAATTGTATTAATGTAAGTGTCATAAGCAAATCACAGAAAGAAATTCTTTTCTATGTGGCACTGGTGATGCTTCATCTGGAGTACCATGTCCAGTTTTGGCCCCACACTTCAAGAAAGACGTGGAAAAATTAGAAAGAGTCCAGTGGATAGTGACAAAAAATATTAGCGGTCTAGGACACATGACTTATGAGGAACGGTTCAAAGAACTAGGATTATTTAGCCTAGAGAAGGAAAGAATGAAAGGGAACTTGATAGCAGTCTTCAAATATCTGAAACACAATTAGAAACAGGATGGAGATAGACTGCGTGGTTACAGGAGAAAGGACTAGGAGAAATGACCTCAAGCTGCAGCAGAGGAAATTTAGGTTGGAAATTAGGAAGAACTTTCTGACTATGAGGGTGGTCAAGCACTGGAACAGACTCCCTAGAGAAGTTGTGGAATCTCAATGCCTAAAAATTTTCAAGAGCATGTTAGACAGATCCTTGATTGGGAATATCCTGGAATTATCAGAAACAGGGATCAGGGTCAGGGATGATCCTTCTTTGAGCAGGCAGCTGGACTACCCAACCTTTTGAGGTCCCTTCCAGCTGTACTGTCCTATGATCCAATATATTGATTTTGTATTAATTTTTAAATATTTTGTAACTGAAGTTTACAATAGAAATTATGAGAGTGTATGCTTATCTATCTATTCAGGCTTTCTTTCCATATGCTTACCAATCTCTTTAAGAAGACCCATCATATAAAACTATGGTACCGTAACAAAAGTTATAACAGGATTCATAGAAACTAACCTTAAAACAGTAGTCACTCAATAAGCAAGTTTTTATATAGGACAGAACAGACTTTTTGAACAAGGTTCAGAATATGAACAGCAGTCCTGAGAAGTCCATACTAGTAACCATGGATTTACTGACCTGTACACTAATATTATGTACTATGAAGGCACAATTTCCTGGCAGAAATACCTACAAGAACCTGGAAAACACTCAGATTTGCAACCACAACATATTGACAAATCATCCACTTTAATCTTACCCAAAGCAACTTTACTTTCACAAATGACATTTCCTCTAAACAATGGGCATAGCTATGGGCCCAATGATGTTCTCACAGTATGCTGACATAGATTACATTTTTGTCATCTGGACTGGACACTTGGACTCACCTACTGCTTTCTACCGCTTCAACAATTACCACCCTTTTATCAAAGTATAGCTGGAATACTCCTCCATTAACATCAAGTTCCTAGATACCATGATCCACATGCAAAATGGCACCCTACAAACCAATATATAAAAATAACCCCACACAGACCCCCCCACAAAGCAGCTATCATCCTAAACACACCAAAAAAACTATACTATATAGCTGGCCCTTCCATACCATTGCATCTGATCTGAGAAGAACAGTAATAACACCCACCTCACCCTGCCTTTACCCAAAGATACTCCAGCAGAGTGTCCTTTGAATGAGCCACCAGTACCCTCCACTAACTTACTACAACACAAAAAGAACTACCTTCACACACATACATACACTGACTGAATCTACCACTGCACACCAGAAACTTTAAGGAGGATTATAAAACAATGACAGACTAAATTAAAAGAATCAGACCTTGAAATAAATATTTCCAATGCCTCCACTTCTAGCTTTTAAACAACCTCTAAGCCTCACCATTGTCATCATCAGAAAAAAACTCCCTACTGATCAATAAGCATCAAGTGGTACACAACCCTGCCTCACAAACATGCAAAACATGTCAACACATCTCCAATGACATCACATTCAACATTCCCCCCATCAGAATCTATGGATCCTACTGATGGTTATGACAGAACACGGTATACCAAGTCTCATGCATTAAATGACCTCACAGAAACTATGAGAGAAACAAAACAACTACCCTGCTCCAGAATGAACAACCACAGGAAAATGATAAAGAAAAGAAATACCCAAACAGCTGTGAGAGAACCTTGTTTCACAAAACAGCCATCCTATTGCTGACCTCAATGTCCTTATATTACAGAGCACCTTCAGGAGACAGGCCTGTGAATGACATTTCTTAATTTTATTGGACCCTAAACATCATGTACTCGGCTAGGGACAGACAGTCAAAAAGCCCGAGCCTGAATTAATTCAATCTTTGCAGGTTAATCTAATTTGCAGGTTTGGAGGTGGACAGACATTCCCTTTTCATTCCAGAAATGCAGGCACATGCCTGCAGTGGCTCAGACTAGAAGCTGGGGAGTGCTAGATCCTACCGTGGCCAGGCCTGGGCAGGATGCTCTGATTAGGGAGGGGTTTAAACTCCCACCGTGCCTGCACCATCTCTGGCTTTTCCCTCCACTTGCTGTTCAAGGGGCAGGAGTGTTGCCAGACCACAGCTCTGGGCTAGCACTCTGAGGCAAAGTGGGGTGGGAGGGTTGTGCAGTGCATGTACCTGCTGATGATACTGAGCTTTTCAATCTCCCTCTCCCTGTCTGCAAACCTGTCTGCAAAACTGACACCAGCAGGCAGCTGATAAAACCACACTATTATCAGCCTATCAGCAAACCACTGCGTTATCAGCCCATCAGCAAAACAAAAACCTCTCTCATTAGTTCAAAAAGATTCCAGGCAGACACTGTTCTGTCTGTCCCAGTGAGATTGGAGACACAGACACCTCTCAGCATTAGCTAGCATACCACATGCCTAGGGTCCATGCGGCTGAGGTCCATGTTGTGGGAGATGGGAGGGAGGGGAGAATCCCTGCTTGGGCAGATGGGAGGGGGGTGGGGGAAGAGAACAGGGGGAACCCAGGCAGACCCTTCTGTGCCTGCAGTTTCCCCCAGAGCTCTGGCTAGGGAGAAGAGGGGCAGGGCCAGCCTGTTCTCTGGAGCAGAGAGCACAGACTAGCCCAGCCCATCTGGGATGCTGGGGAACTGGTTTAACTTAAACCAGGAAGGGGTCGGAGACAGACATTGAATAACCTGGTTTGACCCTAATCAGGTAAGTCTGATACTACATTCAACTAGGTTTATCTTAAACAAGTTTTGGCCATTTTGAAAATAGTTTGTGTGTACTGAACTTATGTTCTGTTACAGGTTTAAATCAGTTTCTGAACACTTAAACTGGTTTGTGTGTAATGTCTCTCCTTAGTCCTACAGACCATGGTTTCATGACTTATTATAACCTAACTGGTATTTCTTCTAATCTCCTAGTACTCCACAGGTATTACCAATCCTTTTCCCTTCTGAACTGTTTTGGTCTTTTACACAGTTTTTTTTTAATTCAAATAAACTTCTCTTGCTTTGAACATGCTCCCTATAACTTCTCTGTTACTAGTTTACAGCCTCTCTCCTTAAACACCAATTTTATTTTACATGCTCCAGGTCCATGGTTGTCACGGAAGACTTCAACTACCCAGACATCTCACAGGAAGAGCGCTCAGCTAAATCCGATTGGTCACAAAGCTTCCTCTCATGCATGGATGACCTCAATCTCACACAAGAGGTCCACGGGCCAACGCGAGGTAAAGCGCTGCTCAACCTGGTACTGGCAACCAGGGACAACCTAATCAGTGAAGAGAAGCTGGGTGACAGTGACTATGAGCTGATCACTTTCACCATCCGCCGTTAAGCTGGCAAGTCACTCAGCAATACAGAAGTCCTTGACTTCAGGAAAGCTGACTTTGACAGGCTCAGGAGGCTTGTCGGTGAGGCTCTAAGTGACCATGACCTAAGGGGAGGGGTGTTCAGGAAGAGTGGTTGCTCCTCAAGGGAGCGATCCTTGATGCACAAGCTAATGCTATTCCATCTCAGAGGAGAGGCAGCAAAAGGGCATAGTAGCCCCCTTGACTCTCCAGGGAACTAGCAGACCTCCTGCAGCTAAAAAGAAAGGCCTACAAAGGATGGAGGATGGGATTCACCTCCAAGGAGGAATATTCCGCACTGGTCTGGTCCTCCAGGGAGCGAACTAGGAAAGCCAAGGCTGCGACAGAACTCCAACTAGATACAGGTATCAAGGACAATAAAAAGTCCCTTTTTACATATGTGGGAAGCCAGAGGAAAAGCAAGGACAACATTGTACTCCTGCTAAACCAGATGGAACAACTGAAGCCCGGGAAAAAGCCAACCTATTAAATGGGTACCTTGCATCTGTCTTTCATCAGTCCCATGGGACACTCTTGCCCACTATGGGACAGAGAGGCATGGGTGAGAGAGATTCCCTGCCCTCCATCAATGTTGACCTCATGAAGGAACACCTTGAGAGGCTGGACACCTTCAAGTCAGCTGGCCCTGGCAATCTACACCCCAGGGTACTCAAGGAGCTGGCTAGCATCATAGCCCAGCCACTGGCATGGATCTTTGAGAATTCCTTGTGCCCTGGTGAAGTGCCTGAAGATTGGAAGAAGGCCAATGTGGTGCCTATCTTCAAGAAAAGGAGGAAAGTGGATCCGGCAAACTACAGGCCAATCAACCTGACCTCTATCCCAGGGAAGGTCTTAGAAAAGATTATTAAAGAGGCCATTCTTAACACAATTGGCTGACAGCAACATCCTGAGGGATAGCCAGCATGGGTTTGTTGCGGGTAGGCCTTGCTTGACCAATCTCATTTCCTTTTACGACCAGGTGACCTATCACCTGGACAAGGGAGAGGAGATTGACATCATATATCTTGACTTCAAAAAAGCTTTTGATCTGGTATCCCATGATCACCTCTTGGCAAAACTGGCCAACTGTGGCCTCAGATGCACCATGATCCACTGGCTGGGGAATTGGCTCTGTGGTTGGACCCAGAGGGTGGTGGTTGACGGAAGTCAATCGTCATGGCGCCCTGTAACCAGTGGGGTTCTCCAAGGCTCTGTCCTTGGACCTATATTGTTCAATATCTTCATTAATGATGTGGATATTGGAGTCAGAAGTGGACTGGCCAGGTTCGCCGATGATACCAAACTCTGGGGTAAAGCATGCACACCTGAGGACAGGAGGGTGATCCAGGCTGACCTGGACAGGCTCAGGAAATGGGCGGATGAGAACCTGATTCATAGATTCATAGATGTTAGGGTCGGAAGGGACCTCAACAGATCATCGAGTCCGACCCCCTTGTTTAACACCGAAAAATGCAAGGTTCTCCACCTTGGGAGGAAAAACCTGCAGCATCTTTATAGGCTCGGCAGTGCTACACTGGTTAGCACTATGGATGAAAGGGACTTGGGGGTCATGATTGACCACAAGATGAATATGAGCCTTCAATGTGATGCTGCAGCTAGTAAAGTGAGCAAAATGCTGGCTTGCATCCACATATGCTTCTCAAGCAAATCCCGGGATGTCATTCTCCCATTGTACTCAGCGTTGGTGAGGCTGCATCCAATTTTGGGCTCCTCAATTCAAAAAGGATGTGGACAAACTTTAGAGAGTTCAGAGAAGAGCCACATGCATGATCAGAGACCTTACGACGACAGGCTGAGAGCTGTATGGGACTCTTTAGCCTGGAAAAGCGCAGGCTCAGGGGCGATCTGATGGCCACCTATAAGTTTATCGGGGTGTTCACCAGGATCTGGGGAAATGAATGTTCACCAGAGTGCCCCAAGGGGTGACAAGGTCGAACAGTTATAAACTCCTGCAAGACTGTTTCAGGCTGGACATAAGGAAAAATTTCTTCACTGTACGAGCCCCCAAGGTCTGGAATAGCCTGCCATCGGAGGTGGTTCAAGCACCTACATTGAACTCCTTCAAGAGAAATTTGGATGCTTATCTTGCTGGGATCCTATGACCCCAGCTGATTTCCTGTCCCTCAGGCAGGGGGCTGGACTCGATGATCTTCCGAGGTCTCTTCCAGCCCTAATGTCTATGAAATTTATGAAATATGGAGTTAACACATCATTGTTTAACTGATATCTGGCTTAGGCTGCACTTGCCTTTTTCTCAGACCTCAGGAAAGGCGCTTGTGCCCTAAAGCTCATCTAACATCTCTCCCAACTATACAGTTGGTCCAATAAAAGCTATAATGGAAAATCCTTTTAGACTTTGATATATCCCTCATTGCCGTGTCTGCATAAGAATCATTGATGATTGCAGATTTTATGAGCATTGGTAGTGTGACCTCACTTTCAGCAACAATGTAACTCCATTGATTCCAACAGATTTAATCCTGATTCACTCAGTTGTGTAAGTGCAAGGGTAGTGAGGTTCATGATTCGTGAAGTGTTTCATTATATAAAGGTTTAGTTACTGAAAAAGGAGAGGCCCACTTCTCTCTGGTACAAGGCATAGCGACAACATTGCAGAGCCTTATTAAACATTTATCATATGGACATTGCAGTATTTCCTGTATCCTACAGTGGAGATTCAATCATAACCCAGCACAGGGACTGACATCTTGGGAACTACAGCTGGCAGTCATGAAACAGGTTTTATAAGAAAGAGCAAGTAAAGTCAGTACACACCAGCCCCTGCCATGTGACAGATCTAACATTTTCATAACTGACAGGTGACACATAAATAGGTCCAGGAAATAAAAAGTGAGTATTTTAGGAATTTCAAAGGATTATCCTGGGAGGTTGAACAAGAAAGTATAATGCCTCCTTATTTATGCTTCCCAGTACAGGCTACCCAAGCTACCTACATGCAAACTAAAGACTTTTCAAGAACCTATAATCTGCAGTTTGGCCATAATTTTACTTGTGAGGTGATCATGGTTTATATTAGTGAAATAATTTAATGCTCACTGATTTCAGAAAAATCTACTCCCTCTTTGCTTAAACAAAGTTATACTGGCAGTACCTGTTCAATTAATAAAGCATGTCAGTCCCCAATTTAAAATTAACTCTTTTTTTCTTAAAAATCAACAGAAAAATACTACCTTGAACTCACAGCCTAACACTCCATCATAATATTTCTCATTGTTTGACAAAGTGTAAATAGTTTATTGAATTATTATTTGTATGGAACTGAAGCCTTCAGTTATGAAATGTTGCCCAAACCATTGTTTTAAGGAGAATCAGCTCAAGAAGTAAATATATTATTTTTTTTCTACAACCTCTAAAAATCCAATGGAATCCCGTTGAGGCTGAGTGCCCTTAAGTGAGCGTAGAAAACTTTCAAAACTTTATAGAATCAGCTCCAAGGAATATATGCCTTAAGGTTTTACTGCACTTGTTTGAATTGTTTCCTCCCTCTATTTATTTTCAGGTATTTTTTCTCTCTGCTCCAGAGCTAAATTATGCATGAACAGTTTTAACAGAATCAAACGAATTCTCAAGAAAGAAAATAGTCCATTTCTAAACTGTAATTGTTACTTAGAATGAGTTACCCTGGACTGGATAAGTTAAATACAAGCATTTTTCATAGATATTAGGGTTGGAAAGGACCTCAGCAGATCATCAAGTCTAAGCCCCTGCCCCAGGCAGGAAAGAGTGCTAGGGTCAGATGACTCCAGCCAGGTGCTTGTCCAGTTTCCTCTTAAAGACTTCCAAGGTAGGGAAGAGAACCACCTTTCTTGGAAGCCCATTCCAGATTCAGGCAACCCTTACCATAAAGAAGTTTTTCCTGATATCTAGCCTAAATCTGCTCTCTGTCAGCTTGTGACCATTGTTTCCTGTTACCCCCAAGAGGCTGTGTCTATGTCCGAATCGCTGATTCTCTGAATCAGCATCAAATCTTCAGATTTGGATTCAGCCCAATCAAATCAGGGACAGTGATTCTAATCAACGAATTGAATCACTGTCCCTGATTTGGGCCGAATCCCAATCCGAATCGAATAGGGCCTACTTCGCACATCCCTACTATAATCCAATTGGGAGATTTTTCCTGATCCATATTCAGAAATACAGAAGCAAAAAACTCATTGAAGAGTTCAGCCTTGTCCCCCCATCTGTCACCAACTGCCTTACTCTGCCTCACACCTTCTCTTTACTCCCTATGTACCTGTAAAAGGACTTTTTGTTGTCTTTAATTTTTATTGCCAGCTTAAGTTCCATTGCAGCTTTGGCCTTTCTAACTGATTCCCTGCAAGTACGAGCCAAGGAGGTATACTTCTCTTTGGTTGCTACCCCCTGCTTCCATAGCCTGTATGCCTCTTTTTTCTCCCGTAGACTTTCCTAAATTTCCTTGGATTTTTTAAATTATTAAATCCCTTTTCCACTAGTACAGAGGAAGCTACAAAATTTGAATCTAGACTTTAACAGCCCAAAGTTTAACAGCAATCAGATGTTTAGAATTGTAGATATTAGAGTTAACTGAAAAAGTCAGATCTGGCTTTTGATTTCATATTTCAGGGGCACCTGGATCCTAAACTGTATTTTAGATTCTGCTGAACAAAATCAGTGAAGAAATAGTTCTCTTTAAAAGACAAAGTGATAGACAAAAACTATTGTTGCACATTCAGTAGAATGGTGAAACCTCCTTTAAAAGGACAATCAAAAGAAAAGATACTTACGTAACAGCTGCAAAGGCTTGCTTGGCTGCAAGCTGAGTGGGTGAGCTGTGCCTAAGAACTTTGCAAGAAAGGGGGCAAAAAGTTTGCAGAAGGTGAAATAGCTTTTCCAAACAGAGGATGTGCTGTGCACAATGCATGCTTTTACTGGAGCATTTGAGCTGTTACCAGAACCCCCATTGCAAACCCCAGGCTCTGATTGGCTACTGTGGAACCATAAAAAGCTGAGAGAGGGAAAAGCAGATGGGGGGAGAAGTCAGAGGAGAGCAACTCTAGCTTGAATAAAGGGGCAGAGACTCAGTCCCTCCTCCCCCCCCAGGTAGAGGGAATGGAGCTGAGGCTTGCTGGGGACCAGACTTCAGGATAGAGGAGAACCTGAGTCATCCCAGGAGAAGCTGATTCCCCACCCGAGTCGGAGCTGTGCAGTCAGGGACACAGGTACCCAGGGAAAGAGTGGGGAAGAGTTGGTAAGCTAGCTGGGAGCTGAGAGAAACTGCCTGGTCAGGGACCTGCAGAAGGAAGCCCTCTGTTTGGGCTGGAAAGGCTCCTACTGCAGGGATAGAGGCCTGCAGAGGGAATCCCCTGCCTGCTGGGGGAGAGAGAGAGCCCAGAGAGGGAGCAGGCTGTGAGAATCCCAAATCTGCATGGGTGTGTGAGGGGATACTTAACCCCTAGTGTTTGCAGGAGGTGCATTTTTCAGAAGGAAACTAAAGAAAAGAAGCCTATTACCTGCAGTGGCTGGTCGGAGACTTGTTTTTGCTGAGTTACCAAAAAAGAGCAAAGAGTCCACCTTCCCCAGAGCAGCAGAAGCCTTGCCTCTGCCACCTAGTGGTGGATCTTAATTAAAGATTTAATGCCATTTATTGTTATGGGAAGGGAAGTGTGACCAGAGGGAAATCAACCTGGGTTATGGAGGGGTGGGGGGAACTGTTTTAAAGTGCTCTAACCAGATGAACATAATCTATGAGGTTGTTTGATGCAAGTGGGACCACCCACTGTGGTGGAATTATTCATCTATTTTTGCAGTTGTAAATTCTATTCAAATTGTTGGTTTTATTATTAACTATTGATTTTATATATATCTCTATAGATATATAGATATATATCTTCTCTTGTTTAATCATTTCTGTTTATAGTTGTGTATAATAAAAACACCCATTTGTTTATTGGACTTAAAGTAAATTCTTGGGCAGTGAGGGTGAGGGACACACCTCTCCATGGGACACCTCAGTCAGCAGACCTGCTTGAGGGAGGTTCCCAGGGCGACTGGCACCCCAAAGATCCAGAATCTGGCATATCGCCCAGCGTAGTGTGCTGGTGAGGGTTACACATAGTAAAGAGGACCTTTAATGAAAGGCTAAATAGAATTATGCTAAAACCCCCTAAGAAATATTTTCAAGTTATATGTAATGACTGTCTGTTGGAAGGGGCAATGTATCCTAAGCGTTACCATATTACAGTAAAAAACATATTGTTGCAGTTCGAGAATTTGGTTAGGGCATGTTGAACAGACATATCTGATACTACTTTATTTAATTTATCAGATGATCAAAAGATTCTGAATCATGCCCACCTGCTTGCTCGCCAACAGACACCTGTTTGGGCACAATGACATCCTATCCTTCTGCTTGTCCTTGTGCTATTCAAGGAGTTTCCCTTGTGTTAGTTCCTTTTGCAATCCTTGGAGCATACTTTTAATCAGCAAAATATATGCTTTAAGAAGAGGGAATGGAAAAAAGGAGGGTAGCAAAGTCTCTAGACTACAAAAATGAGCATATGTTGTCATTGATTTTATTTATTGGTTTCAAATGAATTACTGGTAATAGAACTCTGCCTAGAGGATCACGTAAAGTATATACTAATATACAACCCTATAAAAAATCCTGATTCAGGAACACAGAAACAGGTGATTTGGTTATTAAAATTAAACATCTGGTGCAATTCCCAACTTGATTTTCATTATTTCGTCATAGAGTTGTAGTTACTAGATAAGTACAACCAAACACTCCTTGCATTATCACTTCTACCTTCCTAAGATTCTAATTTAAATAGCATTCTCTTCTTAAGTCACCTCTGTCAGTGTCTTTCATAAAATCTTGACTTTTCCTTCAAGGTTAGACTAGGAAAGGAAAAAAAAAATTAGAATTTTATTACAGGACTTCAGGCTTGTTATTACAAGCTCTGTCTGATCTTATTGTCTTGAACTACATACAATTTTTCCTTTCAAGAATTCAGTGACCCTAGGGTCTAAGAATAGCTGAGAGCATCCTTTTCCTGTCTGCGTGTCTGTCGGTAGTGAATTTCTCCACAGGATTCAAATCCTTTTACACATCAAGAAATTCATGGATATGGAGTAAGAATATAAGAGCCATATTGGGTCAGACCAATAGTCCATCTAGCCCAGGATCCTGTCTCTGACAGTGGCAAGGGGCAATGCTGTAGCACTGCTAGATTCATATGTCTGTCTTCAAGATTTATAGCTGAAGTAACCAATGAAAACATGTGAAAGTGACTACCCATAGTGGAAACAAGATTTCAGTAATTGGAATGAATTATATGTGTACTTACGAAGCTGAGGTAGTCACCATTATGTGTACATTGGCTTCTACCTGCTATGAAAGCACACAGAGGTACAAGGTGTTCCAGTGAGCTTTCCTGCTCAAGTATACTTTTGGTTAGCTATTTTTCTTTCTGAATCAAAAAACAAAAACCTTGTTCTAGATCTGGGCATTCTCTCCATTTTTAATAGTTTTTGTGGACTATAAAAAAGTGCATGCTTATTTAATTATTCTTTCCACACATTCCATATTCACATAGGAAGCAAGACATTATCTGTCCATCATGGTATGGGTGTTTAGGGGTCTTATAGAGCATATCAAGTCACAGTCCAAACTCTCCATACAAAAGTGGGTCAGAGACTGGGACTAACATCAATACATGATGTGAGTGTTATAGGAATTTTCTACTTGTTTTGGATTTTAAAAATAAACAACTTTTATGTGTTGTATAATCTGACACTGAGGCCCCCTCTACCAGTTATAGATATCGAGCAATTTACTGGTTAACTACACACTTACCTTGTGACCAGCCATGTGGCCAAAGTACCTATCACTCCTTTAAAAGCTCCAACCAGATATAAAGCTAGATGTCAAAAACGTGTGCTAATATTATACCCTGTTGAAATTGAGCTTTAATTTGCATGTGTAGCAGTCTTCCCTGCTGATAAGGCTCCCAGTTGCAGGATGCACCATGCCCAGCAGCTGCCATCTTTGGGTCCTGGCAGCACCCAACAGCTGCCAGGATGCAGAGTCCTGATGCTGAGGATGTGGGGTCCCAGCAGCATGCCTCCCAGTGCTAAGACCCAGCTGCGCCCTGGGAGCTGTGAAACATGGCTGCATGGAGCTTGGGGCTCAGAAACAACAGCTGCTACAGTTTTTCTAGCCTCAGAGGCTCCCAACTTCCTGGGGTATGAAGCCCCCAAAGCTGAGAGATAACAGCCGACACAGTCTCCCAGCCTTACATGTGCATGAAGCCCCTACGGTTGGGAGACTATGACAGCCATAGTCTCCCAGCCTCAGAGGTATCATGTACTCCCAAGGCTAGGAGATCATGGTAGCCATTGCCACCCCTGTGGCTGGAAGCCCTTCAAAACTGAGGAGTCTCCCAGCCATGAGGTTGCGTGGGCCACCCCTGCAGCTGGAACCCTTTCAAAACTGAGGAGTCTCCCAGCCATGAAAGCTTGCTTCTTCCCAGTGCAGGGGGAGACCAGGATCAGGCTTCCCCTGCACCAGCAATATGACATGATGGAATCTCATGTGTGATCCCAGAGTTGCACTTGCTGCCATGCAGATGTTGCATGGCAGAGCACGACTGTACAGATCATGTATTAGGTTCCATTGTGCCTTTACCTGCACATGTAGAAGGGGCCCAAGAGATGCTTAATTTCACATCTATTAATAGCCAAAGAGAGAACATTTCTTATCAGTTGACAAGAATAGAGAATCTAATTGTGGCTCCAAAACATGATGACTATGTATATCTATGTGATGGGAGAGGAAGCATGGAAACATAGGCTTAGCCAGTTGAAAAAAGAAAGAATAATGATGGAAAGATTTTGTTCTGATTTACTACTTGTCCTATATAAGAGAGGTTTGCATCAGAGAACACTGGAAAGAAGGCAAGGAAAAAATACCAGAGGAAAAGATTTGCTCTGGATTGATCTTCAAAACATCCAGAAATGTAAAGTTACCATTGTTATTTTAGGGAGTGTTGTTCTTCATAACCAGCCATGTGGCATAAAGCCAAATAAATACATGGCAGGTGTTGTTAACACTGATCTAAGTTGCATGCTAGGTCACTGGTAAGCATCTGCTTCACTGATATCAGATAAGAATGGGATATTAGGCACTTGAGGATGGCAAGACTGAAATGCTGTTTAAAGGGCAAAATATTAACTCCAGTGGTAAAAAGGTAATAAAAAAGGAGCCTTCATTGTTAACATGCTGAGATTAATAATGAACAAGAGGCAATATTAGATAGTCCTGTACAGAATTCTGGATGAGCAAGTCTGTCATTCTGTTTCTCAGAGAGTAAGAAAGATATTAAGAAACATAAAAATGACTTCAGAGCCTTTTACAGCCTGAGTCTGAATGTCTGGTTCATAATGTTGTGAAACAGTGAATCATCCATCTACGCTAGTTTGAAACAATATAATTTCATTGCTCATCCCTGGACTGATGTTGTGAGTACAAATTTTTAATTGCAACACAGCAATGTTATGATGCCAATTCTAGACCAATTTATATATGATTTATAGCTCCATTTTTGTGAGCCAGTTGTTAAATGGTGAGTTGCATGTCAATCATGGCATGTTAATCAATGGATTACTTGGATTACTATCTTTCCATCTCAAAAAAACAAAACAAAAGAAACAGTCACAACACAACAGAAGAGGTGTGAGGGAAAATAAAAGATAAAACTGAATCACACAATGAGTTATTTTTACTTATTTTCCTTTTTGGTATTCCTTATTTCTACATTTCCTCACTTCTTTTTTTGAATGTTTTCCTTTAACTTATCTTTTATTTTATTATTATACATAGGATTCCACTCATGTGCCTAGCTCTTCCTAAATGTAGATTTTCTGTAGTGAGTAAAAGCTACCTGTATTGTGGATATTTTATTCATTTTCCTTCAAATTTGGACCTCTCTTTAAAAAAATCACATTCCAAATTGAAGCCCCAGTATCCCACTGGCCACCTTATCTCATTTCCCCTTTTTATCCATGACACTTATGAAACAGTATGATTTCTGCCAGACTGCCTAGGTTCTGATGGGCTGGCTTTTTAAAATATGTATGAGTTCGCTGAAAGTTTATAGGCCTTAAATTGAAACAAGGTGTTAATGTATGTAGCAATGATTTCAAGGACAAAGTGCTTAGGAACATGCATCTCATGTTGCATTATATTCCATCCACAACTGCACATAAAAAAGAATAGTTTGGGAATTATATACTGTAAAGTATAGTGAGCCATTATTACAAAAACTAGACAGGACATAGGGAATTTTCTAACACATTTTGGAAGGGTCAATTGGAAAAAAGGAGACTGACAGAAAACCAAGAAAGCAATCTGTGATGCTTTGGTTTGTCATCTTTACAAACCAAAATCACACAAAGTCTGCCCCAAATTAGATAAATCAACTCAGATTTCCATATGGAACAAAAAGTAGAGTGATAAAGGAGGCGATATAATCCATATGAAAGTTTCTGATCAGAACAAAAGTGAATCTGTGTTGTTTATTGGTTCCTTAATGTGCACAAGCATGTAAAATTTATGATCCTACATTCAAAATTTTTGAACTTTGGCCATCTTATTGAATATTCCTCCAATTTGATTTTTTTGTTTTTGTTTTTGTTACAATATATGAGTTTAGTCGGCTGGCATGAGGTAGGACACAGTACACTTTCTTTTATGATTAAAAAGGAGAAAATTATATCATTTTTAACTATGTACTGCATATTGAATCCTGATATTATGCAAATGTGTTCCATTGCATTTGTTTAGTACATACTTATGTTAATTACACAGGCAGAGAAAGGATGAATGTAGATGAAAGTACATAATTTGAAACTCATTTTATTCATGTAATGATATTAAGCAGGTATCTGCCAAAAATGTTTGGACCACATAAAACAAATCACAGAAATAGAAAGATGTGAAGCAGGTATCAGTCACCAACTCTCTTTCTAACTGATTGTGTGTGCAATAACCTTATTGCTTCTTTTGCCTAGATTTGCAGATATATTTCTGTCAGGAAGCACACTTTATTTTTGTCCTTTGTGCTTGTCTTCCCCAATTTCTGTCAAATATATCTGCTACTGTCTTCTTTGTTATCTTTGAAAACTTTATGGGCTTTTTTCAAATATGCCATCTTCAACATTTCTTTTAACATTTCTGATGTCTTCGTTTATCTTTTTAGACATAGCCCTGTATTTCCCAAAATTTTCCTTTTCTTGTATAAGGCATTTACGGGTCTTGCATTATTTCCTTTGCTTCACTATTCTTAGATGCTTCAAGGTTCATGTATTAAGACACTTGCTTTAAAAAGCACTGAGAGAACTCTCTAAGCAACACATCTATGGTTTTATGTTGTATGCACACTGAGAGGTTGCTGTTGATCATATTTGCTTCTCCAGTGATAAGATCTAATTTCCGCCCTCTCCTCTCATTACATCATTTACAGTTACCAATTTGTTTCCTAGTTTTACATCTTTGAGGTCAGTGTTTGATGTCTCTTCAGTCCTTAACAAAATCAACTTAAGTCAATGCTTTAGGGTGTGTATAGATGAAATGGGGGCCCTAAATTGAAGCGGTGGGTTTTTAAAACCACCACTTCAGTTTAGGGCCTTTTAAACCCCTGTGTCATGTACACACCTGGACTTACCTGCCTCTCCAGTGGCAGGGAGGGGAGGGAAAGCTGCCGGTGGGTGGAGCAGTCCCTGGGCTGTGGGGGACGGGGGGGGGGGGGAGGCTGGTGCTTCCCTTTGTGGCAGCCTCTGACAGGCACCTGGCTCAGGCAGTCCTGGGGGACACTGCAGCCATGGAGGGAAGCACCGGGCCCCTGTGCAGCTCAGGTAGGTGACAGGTTCTAGGGGAAAAAAACCCCATCAGGCTCAGTGCTTTTCTTGGGTGGAGCCTGCCTTCCTGGGCTGCTGCCAGGCTGTTTGCATGGGCTTCCGGCAGAGCCTCTGAGCTGCACAGAGCCCAATGCTTCGTTCCATAGCTCCTGTGAGGAGTTTTAGTTTGCTGCACCCCAAGTCATTTAAGGTGCAATAAACCACCGAATTTGCTACAGTGGCTGGAATTACTGCACAGTATGCTGCCAATGCGTGCAAACACCAACACCAATAAAGTGGTGCAAAAGCATTTAACCCACCTTAAAATGTCGTGCACACACACCCCTTGTTTTGTCTACACATGGCCATAGTCTAAAAAAACAAAAGGCCTACAAAATTCAACAATTGATCTATTTCTGCATCTGGAACTTGTCACGTATAGAGGCCCATAATTCACTCTCCCATTAATTTCAGTTAAAACAAGCCTACTTATAACAGAGCATCCATTCCTTCACCTGAGAAATCAAGGCAACTCAACAAGGTCCATTAATCTTCTGCTGGTTATTGTTTTCCAAAGTTCATCATCCAGTCAATTAATACTCAAAGGTCCACTACTTCATTAATTCACAGTGATAAGCAGCATGATGTGAGGGAATCTATTTCTAACCATAATCTGTCAATTTATGGATGCACATGGAAAGGAACAGGACTGGTATAAATCAAATAATAAAAAAATCATCAGTTCCTGAACTTTGACAGAAAGGCAACAACTCCAATGCAGAAGTCTGCCCTGGGTTTGGAAGTAGCTGGTTGTAATGAAAGGGGCCTGAGAGACCCCATGAGTAATAACCAGAACCCGAATGGGAAGAACAGGCCCACAATAAAACGTAAAAGTTACCCCCGGAGCAGAAAGTGGCAGGTCAGCAATGACACACGGTGCTGTCGCCACAGTTTAAAAGTCAGCTGTCAATCACGCCGGGCCATGCCAGGTTGATGATGTCAGCCCCTGGTGCTGCCGCGAAAGATTTAAAAGACACCCGGAGTGCCAGGGGAAGAGAAGGAGAGCCTGCCTCTGCACCAATGATTGCAAAGTCAGTGCCAGGTGCAGGACACTGAGGCAGGAGGTGTCAGAGCCCCAGGGCTCAATATATACTGAGCAGTCCAGGCTTCATTCTCCCAAGGCTAGGGAGTGAAGCCTCATTTACTAAAAAAGATCCAGTGGCTTGAGGAAGCGCGGAATGTTGCCAACAGGCTAAGAAGGGCATTAGCCAGGATAGAGGCAACCCTCCAAGGAAATTCTTAATTTCTGTCTTTTTTGATCTTTTTTCTTTGAGGGAAGGCTGCCTAGGACCAGAGGAGTCCTAAGGTCAGGGCTTAATCCCAAGATTAACCCCTTGTCTCAAGGAGGCAAGACAGCATTCCAGACAAGGCTAGGAAGTGCCTTCAGAATGGTGTCAGGTCAAAACCCGGAGCAAGTCAGAACCCCACAGCAGCCTATCATCTCAACACCAAACAGCTGGCATGTGGCTGGGGTGTAGGGGAGGTGGAGCCCCCTTTGTCAAATGCTCTCAGATCCGTGAATACCCCCAAGTGGGACCCCTGTATTAAACAACACAGAACACCTATTCAATTGTTTATAATCAAAGTCATGTCAGGTGGGTTGAGGGGATACCTAACTTGATGGAGACTTGAGAAAATCTCATCCCCAGATAATCGGAAGTGTTACACTGCTCCTGGCCAGTCTTTAGTTAAGATACTTAGTAATAAGCAAAGAAAGAAGAAAATACTGTGAGCTCCTGGCTCACCATGTATACTGACACGTGTTTATATCTAAACCCAGAAAACTAATGCATAGCTATGCACCATTAGGTGTCATTCATTATACTTCTCTTTCCTTTAAAGCAGCAGGCATGATTCCTGTTTCCTGTAGTGTCAAGATCAGATGGGCCAGTGGTGAAACATGGTGCAGTGACTTTAGTAATATGCTCCCTTAGGAACTTTTACAATTCATCTCATGCTTAGGAGACCTTAGAAGACAGTAAAAACTGCCATCAGAAAAACAGGCTGCAAATTAGAACCAAACACAAAATAGAAACCTAATTTTATTTTTGTAATATTGTGCATTTTTCACTGCAATAGTTTTGTCAGCATTCTCTTTGCTCGGAACCTTGCTGAAAATTAAAGATAAATCAGTTCTTCAGGGATTTAGTCCTGGTCATTACAGCTTCCTCAACAGACAGATGATGCAGATGTTCCATAGACAGCTTTGATTTCATAGCCATCAAGGCCAGTTCCCATCTAAAAATGAAAGACATATATTTACTCTGTGAATCCGACCTATCTGACAAACTGTGACAACAATAGGGATCATGAACCACTAAACCAGGGGTGTCCAACCTTTTTGAATGTGGGGCCAGATCATGAACTTTTTATCACCCACTGGGCCGGCGAGTCATATTCAAAGACCTCACAGGAAGTGGTATCACATCAGGAAGTGATGTCACGTGACCTTTGACACCAATGAAGTTGCAGGAAGTGACAATGAAATGGGTCTAACCAGTTCAAAACTTTCCCTCTACAGCATCCACCTCTGCCACTGTTCGGGACAGGATACTGAGCTAGATGGACCATTGGGCTGACCAAGCATGGTACTTTTTATGCTCTTATGTTCTTTGGCTGAGCTTCCAAAATATGGCTGAGATTGGCAAAAAGGGGTAGATAGGCATGTTACAAAGTTGTCAGAAAAGATTTGGAGCCCTCTAAATCAGAATCATTTTAATGGAAGTTGGCCTTTTGACTCAGCTTTGAAAATCTCAGCCCAAGGTGCCAACGAAATAAGTCAAAATGAATTTAGTTCAGTGGCTATGATTCTGCTTTCTCATACAGAGGCAATGACTCTCACAAAGTATGGCATATTTTAGTAGGATAAAAACATTTTGAAGGCCACACAGAAAGCAATAAGCAGTCTTTACTTACATGAGCTTACCAGGTATCAACTACCTGCTACTTGGGTTCCTGGCAGCTACAGACACAAGTTTATTAGCATGTTGTTCCACAGTGAGTCTCTGTGCCATAGCCTACATCAGGTCTCAGATCTAGGGAGCCTGACCCCTCCCTAGCCACAGGCTTGTCACTTTATACCAATCTGCTGGCCGGTGCAGACCCGGCCAGGCTGCTCTCATCCCCAGCAGCGTGTGGGAAGCCAGCTTCAGCTGCATGCCACTTTTCCTGGCCAGTGCTGACCCGGCTTGGTCTGTCCCATCCAGAGCAGCATGCAGCTGAAGCTGGCTTCCCATGAGCTGCTGGGGACGAGAGGAGCCCGACTGGGTCTGCACCAGCCAGCAGAAGTGGCGGAGGAGCCGTGTGCCACTTGGGATGGGACAAGCCCAGCTGGAGAGGCAGGGGCTGAGCTGCATTTTCCTCCTTCCTATGCCAGTCTGTCCTGAGTGGCACATGACTCCACCACCACTTCTTCTGGCCAGTACTGACCCGGTTGAGCTCCTCCCGTCCCCAGCAGCACGTGGGAATCTGGCTTCAGCTGCATGCTGCTCCAGATGGGACAGACCCGCCCAGGTCGGCACCAGCCAGCAGAAGCGGCAGCAAAGCCATGTGCCACTCGGGACTGACCAGCGCAGGTAGGGGGAAAGTGCAGCTGAGCCCCTGCTGCTCCAGCTGGGCTCATCCCATACCGAGCAGCACATGGCTACTCCTCTTCCCACACGCACCACATCAGCAACGTCAAGCTGAGGCGGTGTGCATGGGAACCTTGTCCCTTCCCCAGCCCTTCAGCAGCCATTAGGAATCTGCTGAGGGTCTGGGGGAGGGACAAGGGGTGGGAACGAAAGTAAACAGTGTTAACTTTCATTTCCCATTGCAGCACTTTGGGCCTCAGAAAATGGCTTGGCAGGCCACATAGCAGCCCACGGGCCGCATCTTGGACAAGCCTGCACTAAACAATAGGGATCATCTAGAATGTAGTTATCTCCAGTCCTCTTAGGGCTGCCCAGCTGCTCCAAGTTTGTCTCCGTCTGCACCTTTTGCAGCACACCTCAGCTTCATGCTTCCCTGAGGCTCTTCCCTATGTCTCTACGTGGATTTTTACAGCCCTCTCCTACTTGGAGCTGCTGGTTCCGCTTGCTGGGGAACCCAAGAGCCCAGCCCCATATCTTCTTTTTCACAGAAGCTTTCTCACCCAATAAAGTCCCATCATGGGAACACATGACTCTGGGGACCCTGTGTCATGGTTCTCCGCCACGTCTTTCTCCTTAATGATGCCAGCTCAGCCTCCTTCCTCCAACCCCCACCTGCTAACTCCCAGGTTCCAGCCCAAGAATTAATCCACATGGGTGAAATCCCTGCAGGTGGAACAGGTAAGTGTCAGAGAATCTATTACAAACATTATTGCAGATCTCAGTTCTTTTGAATACTGCCATGCTATATTACTCTTTGTCAAGTATGAATGTAATCTTGTTGTAGCTATTTTACCAAACTTTTTTAAACAGAAATTTGGAATCATATTCCTAACAAGTTTTGGATGCTTCCAGTAGCCATCACTACAATATGGATTATTTTATGTATGCCAAGCCAACCTAGCATGGAATGCCCCATCCCATCATTTCTAGTGCTTGGCTTCTTCTTGTATTTGACATGGATTCCCAACCTGCTATACCTCATGCTCTTTCTGGTGTATCCTACCGTGGTGCATCCTATCATCCCAGCACATCACTTTCCATAATATCCTACCTGAGGTCCAATAGTGTTCATCCATTTTCTACCCAATATCCAATCTCATTTCTATTGCTTTGTTTCCTTCAAGTCTTTAACACTGGTCTAAGTCTCCGTGTTAGATCATTTTATTGTAGTTGCTTCCACCCACCTGAATGAGTACCTATGATACCACCAACATCATAGGATCATAGGAAAGAAAGGTTGAAAGGGTCACAAGGGTATATAGTCCAGCCCCATGCACAAGACAGGATCATCCCTGACTCTACCATCCAAGCCAAGTGTCTGTTCAACCTAATTTTGAAAATCTGTAAGGATGGAGATTCCACAGTTTCTCTGGGAAGCCCTCATAATCACAGAATCATAGAAAGTTAAGGTTGGCAGGGACCTCAGGAAGTCATCTAATCCAACTCCCTGCTCAAAGCAGGACCACCCCCAACTAGATCATCCCAGCCAAGGCACTGTCTAGCTTGGTCTTAAAAACCTCCAAGAATGGAGATTCTACCACCTCTCTGGGTAATCTGTTGCAGTGCTTTACTACGCTCCTTATGAGAGAGTTTCTTCCTAATATCTAAGATAAACTTCTCTTGCTGCAACTGGAGGCCATTATTCCTTGTTCTGTTATATACCAACATTGAGGACAGTCTAGCTCCATCCTCTTTGGAACCACTCTTCCGGTAGGTGAAGGCTACTATTAATTCCCCTTCTCAGTCTTCTCTTCTTCAGTCTAAATAAGCCCAGTTCCCTTAGCCTCTCCTCACAAATTATGTGCCCCAGACTCCAAACCATTTTCATTTCCTTCTACTGGACTTTCTCCAATTTGTCTACATTGTTTATGCAGCAAAGGGCCCAAACTGGACACAGTACTCCAGATGTGATCTAACCAGTAATGAATAGAAGGGAAGAATCACTTTCCCTGATCTGCTGGCAATGCTCCTACTAATGCAGTCCGGTATGCTGTTAGCCTTCTTTGCAACAAGGGCATATTGTTGGCTCATATTAATTTTATTTTTCACTGTAACCCCTAGGTCCTTTTCTGCAAGCTGCTGCTAAGTCAATACATTCCCATCATGTGTCAGAGCATTGGAATGTTCTGTCCTAAGTGCAGGACTTTGTATTTCTCTTTATTGAACCTCATGAAATTTCTTTTGGCCCAATCCTCCAATTTGTCAAGGTCTTTCTGAATCCTACCCCTACCCTCCAGCATATCCACTACTCCTCCCAGTTTGGTGCCATCTGTGAACTTGCAGAGGGTGCAATCCACTTCCAGATTGTTAATGAAGATATTAAATATTACCAGCCCCAGGACCAACCCCTGGGTCACTCCACTTGAAACCAGCTGCCAGCTAGACATTAAGCCATTGATCACTACCTGTTGAGCCCAACAATCCAGCCAGATTTCTATCCATCTTACTAACCATCCATCCAACCCATAATTCTTGCAAGCAAGCTGAGGAAGTATGAGGGAGAAGGTTTAAGAAACCTTGCTAAAATCAAGGTATATCATGTCCACTGGTCTCACCGCATCTAAGGATCCAGTCATCACATTATAAAAGGCAATCAGATTTGTCAGGCATGACTTGTCTTTGCTGAATCCATGGTAATTGATCTTAATCACTTTCTCCTCTTCCAAGTGCTTAGATATGGACTGCTTGTGGACGTGCTCCTACTCTTATCTCCTATGGCCACAGAGAAAAGCTCATCTCCATCCCCTCTATAATCACCATTCAGGTATTTAAGCCTTGGTATCAAAACCCCTTTCAATCTTCTCTTCTCCAGGCTAAATATCTCTAGTTCTTTCAGTCTTTCCTCATAAGTTTTGCTTCCAAAAACTCTAATCATTTTTGTCACTCTCTGCTGGACTCTTTCCAATTTATCCACAACTATCTTAAAGTGTGGGGCCCAAAACTGGACACAGTACTCTAGGTGAGGCTTCACCAGTGAGGAAGACAGTGACAGAATCACTTCCTTTGATTTGCAAGAAGCACTCCTCTTAACACAACACAGGATACTGTTGGCTTCTTTTGCAACCAGAATACACTGTTGGCTCATATTCAACTTATGCTTTGCTGCAATCCCCAGGTCCTTTCTTTGCAGTACCACAGCCTTGCCGAACCTCAGTCTGGCAACCTTGCTGCCACAGTTGTGCAGTTACCTTCCATAAAGGTATCTATGTCCAAATTTGGTGTTACCAAAAGTAATTTTGTACCAAATTGATAACAGGGGGAGAATCAGAACATTCCTCATACCATGAAAGGATGTGGTGTTTCCTGTTCATGCTTCAATGATGCTTTACCAGGAGAATGAGCTTATTTGCCCCAACTCAGCTTCATGTCTATCATAGCTTAAGGAATATGGACATTCCCTGCTTTATTTTTGGCTTTGCTGGGACACTTAGCTGGTTTCCTTGTACTTATCCTAGAAAATTCCACCAATTTTCCCCTCTAACTCTTTATTCAAGGACACCCTCATTTTTGGGAAAATTCTCCAGCCTAACCACCTCTATATGGGATTGAACCTCTTCTTGCAAGCAGAACTGACATCATGCATATAGGGCACACAACTTGAGGAGCTTGTAAATGTAATATTGTGCCTTGAAGTCTGTGGATCCAACTGAATTTTTACCAAAGACCCCAAATTTATTGAAATCAGCCCTAATGGATTTTAAACCAACATCTTTAAACAAAAATACCAAGAAATTCAGTAAGGAGTTGTGAGTTAAAAATACAGCATGCTAATTAATTTGAAATACTGGTTAACTGAGTATCTCCAAAAACTAGTTCATGATTATTCTATAAAATAACCCTTTATTTTCATATGAAATTCATATTTCTAAAATCATCTCTATCATGTGGGAGTTCAGCACTAAAGGATTCTGATTCCCAAGTGATATTGTCCCCATACTGATATATGGGGCCAAATCATGTCTAATTGGCTTATATTATCTTGGCTTGTATTTAGGCAAAAACTTTTCCCGTTAGCGTCAACTGTGAAACTATCCTCTTATGATGCAGCATGTAACATAACAGGTTATGCCACATGATCACTGTGATTCATGTCCTTTTCAAGTCAAACAACTGGAAAAGCCCTGGAATGCAACATTTCAAACAGGAGGTTTGCCAGATTGTTTTATGAAGGAAACTGCAGGTCAGTAGTACATTGGTTCAGGGGGCAGTCATTAACTATATCCATCAATCCTGCCACTAGCTAATCACGTTTCAAGTGTATAATAAATACAGCTACAGTTTGTACTTAATCACTATATTTTAAAGGCTATAAGTACTTATTTTTAGTTTGTTCTAAATCATTAGCAAGAAGCTACAAGCAGGTAGGAAATGGGAAATTTATATTAAGAATTTGAACTTACCTAAATGAGGCATTTCAAGTATGCACATTTTTATCTGTTAATAACATTTATATTTGATAAGTGGCAAATGCTAACGAACTCCGAGAATCAAAATTGACCTGTAGATATTTTTCACATTACAAGTACTTATATATGTGTTAAAAAGCAGAGTTCTGCTCAAGAAATTGTGCAATTATAATCAGGTTTGCATGCTGTCTATATTTAAGTCCAATAAAACTCCTGCATTGTTAATGAATTAATGCTCTTACAAATCTGGCTTGTGCTTTTAAGCCATTACTTAAACAGAGAAAAAGAATGACTGGATTCTATTGTTTTGTTTTTACTTAGTGTTTTGCCTGTCATAGTAAGTAAATTTAATCTGCATTATTAGTAACTGTCAACAGCATACTTTGAGCAGAAGGCAAATACAGCAGGTGGTAAAAAAGAGGAGATGGCTGAAAGCAGAAAAGCAAAACAAATGATTGCCAGGAACTGCTAATCTAGTTATGCATAAATTTAAGATAAATTAAAATGCATGCAAAGCTTCCACTGAAGGTGAATGCTTGACAGAAAAGGAGATAAATTGACCAATTGTTGTTATAAGACCATTTGTCAGAGAGCTAAAGTGCTAAAACCCTTTATAATCCTCTAATTGCTATGATGCAACTTCTAGAAACCTAACCTACCAGACATTTTCAACCTCATAAGTGACTACAGCTCAGACAATGAATTTATAGCAGATAGGACCACTGCTTTGTTTACTAACACTTCAGCTAAGGTGACCCTTTCAATTTACTGTCGTTTTTAATTTTGTTCCATCACAAGGTCACCATTAAAATCCTTATAAATGCCTTTGTAGTAATTAGCATTTAGCAGGACATTCTTTTTGCTAAATAAAGGGAATGCTGTAAATAGCATTAACAGCATTGCAAGGAATATTATGGTGCCCACTGTATATTTTATGGTACCATATGATAATTGCTTGTTTTTCAGGATAAAATACAAAAATGGAAACATATAAGAAGGGATATGAAAGAAAAAAAAGAACGGTAAAATTTATTTAACTTCTGCTTCTAAAATTCTGATGGCGCATGTGGGCTTGGCGAGCAGGGTAATCACTAGACATCTTTGACTTCATCAGACCATGCCCAGAACGTAAGTTAAGAACTCTTGTCACTCGCCAAATAAATAGATTCAGGGTTTGAGTTCAGCTTGGCTGGAAACCTGTAGGAGTGTACTTATGCCTTGCTCTCTTTGGTGTCACCTGTCTCTAAGACAAGTTTTTATTTATTTCTCCATTCATTTGACTTATTTATAGACTTTCCAAGAGGCTCAGAGAGGCTTACAGTAAACAAACCACTCATGGGAAGAATTCTAAAAAACAACACTAAGAACTTCAACTCCCCAGACCCAACACAATTAAACCCTCTCACCAATCTCAACTGCACCTCCTAACCACCACACACAACCTGTTACAAGAAACCTTTTTCCACCATCACCTCACTCTCCACACACCCATTCCCACCACTCTCCTCCCAAGGGAGAGCCCTCCCACTCTTCCCCAACATCCCCACCAAGGCCATGTCCCCTCTCAAAGGGCTGTGGCTGTCAGTCTGTCCCCAAAAGACATACTCAAGTCTCCACACAATAAACACAACACTAAATTAAACAACAGCCTCAGTCACTGGATGAAGGGCAAAGCAAAAGGGGGCCATTAAATGTTGCCTTTTGATGGTGCCAAACAAGGGAGGCCTGCCAGCTTTGTAGGCCTGCAGGCTGGCCAGCTCCTTCTCCCTCCTTCAGGTGGCTAAGATGGTGCCTGGACTGGGTCTCAGTTCTCCCCTCAGAGAGGAAGAGGTTGGGAGGAAGAGAAGACTGGTCACAGTTCTTCACCACAGGGATGCACCTGCTAGGGTTGTGCAAAGCTTTAGGTGCTGATTCGATTTGGAGGAGATTTGGCTAAATTCAGTGGCCAAATCTCTGAATCTAAATTGAATCAGGAGACCAATAAAAAAGTCTGAATCGATTCAAAGCTCTCCGAATTGATTCAGAAAAGATTCAGAGAGCTTCGGAGATTCAAGCAGTCCCCACCACCGCCGAAGGGAGCTGGACCCAGACTCCATGCTGGTAAGTAGGGGATGGGGGGGGAGCTGGAGGAAGGGACCATGGGGGACCCCCACCAGGCCCCATCCTCTGCTTGATCCCCCAGGCCCCCTGAGCACACCTGACTCCTGCCTGCTCTCCCATCCTCCCCCATGGCTGCCCCACCCGGCCCCAGCTCCTGGTTCTTTACAAAAGAAAAAAAAAAGCCCTGCACTTACCAGATGCTGCAGCAGCTGTTGGGGCTTCTGGGGGTTCACGGTAGAGCCCCCTCATGCAGCGTGGAGCAGTGGAAGGCAGCAGGAATCACCCCGCACCTGGCAGCAGCCAGTGAATGGGGCTTTTAGTTAGTTTTTTTTTTTTTTAACAGCTGGTAAGTGCTGAGCTCTTCTTTTTTTTTTTTAAGAGCTGGGATCTGGGTCTGGGCGGGGAAGCCATTGACAGGACTTGGAGAGTGGGTGGGGGATGGGGCCTGTTTGATTTTAATCACCGAATCAAATCACTGCCCCAAATTGGCTGAATCTGAATCCAAATCTGAAGAAAATACTAGCCACTTCACACAGGCCTATTATCTGCTTTGCACAGGCTTAATGGCTGCAAGGTTCAGGGGGAATGCTGGCTGACCAGGTCCTTCTCCAGTAGCTGGCCAAGATACTGGAATTTTTCCCTTCTCTTCCATACGCAGAAGATGAGTTACTTCCAAAATAAGAATGCTAGCTATGTAGCTATTCAACATGGTGGGCTCTGTCAAATTGGGCCTTAAAAGCCTCCAAAGATGGAGATTCTATTACCTCTCTAAGTAACTTGTTCCAGTGCTTTACCACCCCCTGAGTGAGAAAGTTTTTCCTAATATCCAACCTAAACTTCCCTTGCTGTAACTTGAGACCATTTCACCTTGTTCTGTCATCTGTCACCACTGAGAACAGTCTAGCTCCATCCTCTTTAGAACCACTCTTTAGCTAGTTAAAGCCCGCTATCAAATCCCCTATCAGTCTTCTCTTCTCCTAACTAAATAAACGCAGTTCCCTCAGCCTCTCCTCGTAAGTCACATGCCCCAACCCCCAAACCATTTTTGTTGCTCTCTGCTGGATTCTCTTAAATGTATCCACATACTTTCTATGGTGGGGGGCCCAAAATTGCACACAGTAATCCAGATGTGGCCTCAACAGTACAGAATAGAGTTGAATAATTACTTCCCTCAATCTGCTGGCAATGCTTCTACTAATGCAGCCGTATATGCTGTTAGCCTTCTTAGCAACAAGGGCACACAGCTGACTCATATTCATCTTATTGTCCAGTGTAGCCCACAGGTCCTTTACTGCAGAGCTGCTGCCCCCAGTCAGTCTCCAGGCTGTAGCGGTGCATGGGGTTCTTCCATCTTAGATTGTTAATGAAGATATTGAATATAACCGACCCCAGGACTGACCCCTGGGGCACTCCACTTGATACTGGCTGCCAACTAGACACTGAGCCATTGTTTACTACCTGTTGAGCCCAACAATCCAACCAGCTTTCTATCCATCTTACAGTCCATTCATCCAACCCTCAGCTTGCTTGCTAGAATGCTGTGGAAGATAGTATTAAAAGTCTTACTAAAGTGCAGGTGTAGTATGTCCACTGCTTTCCCTGCATCTACAGAGCCAGTTATCTCATTATAGAAGGCAATAGGGCTGGTCAGGCATGACTTGCCCTTGGTGAATCCATATTGACTGTTCCTAATCATCTTCTTTTCCTCCAAGTGCCAAAAAATTGATTCCTTGAGGACCTGCCTCTCTACTTGAGGTTAGAATAATTATTAGATGCTACCTAGCTATTCATATTCCTTCTTGAATCCCCAAAAAACTCTCTTAAAAACACAAGCTACTTAACTCCACCCAGACTTAAATGCAGACTTAAAATACATGCAGGCAAAGCTTAAAAGTGAAAAATTTCTTCATCTTTAATAATATATCATAGAATAATAGATTCAATGGACTGGAAGGGACCTGGAGGATCATCAAGTCTGGTTCTCTGCCATAGGCAGGAGGTTAATGAGTTCAAATTAGCTAAATAAGGTGCTTATCCAGCCTCCTTTTGAACACCTCCAAGGATGGTGAACTCACCACCTTTGCCAGGAGTAAGTTCCAGGAGGAACCCTGAAAGAGAAGTGCTTCCTTATGTCCAGTCTAAATCTTCTCTCTGTTAGTTTGTGACCATTGGCCCTCATCCTTCCAAGGGATGCTTTCCTGAGCAGTTGCTTCCCCAAATCTTGGTGCTTCCCCAAATCTTGGTGCTCCCCCCTGACATACTTGTAGGTAGCTCTCAAGTCACCTTGCAGCCTCCTCTTACTCGGACTGAACAAGCCTAGTTCCTGGAGTCTCTCCTCATAAGGCCTATCTTCCAGGCTCCTGATCATGTGTGTGGCCCTTCTCTGCACCCTCTTGAGCTTGTCTTCATCCTTCTTGAAGTGCGATGCCTAATACTGGGCACAGTACTCCAGCTGCGGCCTTACCAACACTGAGTAGAGAGGGAGAAACAGCTCTCTGGATCTGTTGGAAACACATCGGCTGATGCATACTGTTAGCGTAACACTATGTGGATTTTTGGGGAGCACTGAATCTGCAGCTGATTAAAGGCATGACCTGTGGCCTAGAAGAGCTGCTGACCACAAGGCAAAATGATATCTAAGCCAGCCACTTAAGATAGTTACTTAGCATAAGCAAATGTGACAACCATTTTCTGAGGAAAAAGCAGCAAGTGAATCCGTGCAAGCCTGTGTGCTGTAATTGAGGTGAAGTTTTAGGAATGTCAAAGCTGGTACAACCTAAAAAACAAACTGGAATGTGAAAAACAACACGTAATTGGTAACAGAATCTGAGATGAACATATGCAAAAAGGTGAATGGTGACTGGTGAAGAAGCCTCCAGAAGCTTCCAGGTTTTGGTCAAAATCTGCCCATTGACCGAAGAAGAGAAGTCAGGGTCTTAGACATGCACTTGTAGCAAAAAGACACGTAAACGAGTAAAATGCATAGGCAATTCCATGCTAATGAAGCAAACAGTAAACAGAAATGGAGCTTGAGATAGGAGGAGATATGGGTGGAACAAAAGGAGGAGTGAGGGTGGAGTGAATGTTAATGAGTATAAATCAAAATGTATAAATGCAGGAAAAAACTATTGTTTGAGGCTGCTCCCCATGTTTATAGACTGGGTGTCTGTGAGGGAGCTCACCTGAAGCTGTCTCCATTCTGAATATAGCTGTTGTGAGCAAAGTATGCTGGTGTTTGCTCCCTGCTTGCTCCGGTTAATGAGTATCAGGATTCATGAGCAATTGGACTGTCGTCTCCCTAGTCATTGGGTGCTGCATGGAGTCATGGTCTAACACATACCAAAGCTCTATTCGCCTTGATGGTGACTTCATTACCTGGTTGGCTCATATTCATCTTCTAGTCAATTGTGACCACCCCCAGGTCCCATTCAGATGCTGTGCCAGTCAGTGGGCTACCGCGTATCCTATAGTTATGATGAGGATTTTTCCTACCCAGATAAAGGATCTGACACTTTTCCCTGTTGAAATGCATTTGATTCTGATCAGTCCATGGAACCAGTCTGTTTAGGTCATCCTGGAGCCTTACCCTATCCTCTGGTGTGCCCGCATTTCCCCACAGCTTGGTATCAACAGCAAAATTAATCATAGAGCATTCCATCCCTTCATCCAAGTCATTAATAAATATGTTAAAAAGCATGGGTCCAAGCACTGATCCTTGTGGGACATAACTGGAGATAGATCTCCAGGATAAGGCCATCCCATTGATTACAACTTTCTGGGACCAGCCTTCACCGTAGGCTGCTCCTGGCCAGTACCCTCCAGTTTGTCTTCCATGAAATTCTGTCAATTGGAGTCAAAGTCTGGGTAAATTATGTCTACCTCATGTCCCTTGATATGTTAGTTCATGAACTTTAAAGTTATGAAAGGGATCCTACCATCTGTTAGGTGCCATAAAAAACATCCTTAAGGGCTCATTTGGACCTCCATTTTCTGAAAGCTACTTGACATTGTATATTATAAGCCAATTGTTCAATAATGAAGTTCAATCTACATAACTGGGACAGGCAAAAGACAGGAAGAGCAACAAGGAGTTTGGAAAATGGTGTATTCCAAACCTGCAGAACTTAAGTTCCATACAGATAAAGCTAGCTCTCTGTGGAGCTACTCTGAAGTTCTCTCTGTGACAAATTTAAGAACTCTACAAAGGTCTACAAACTCCAAAACACAGAGTAGATGGAAAGGAGAGCCCAGAACAGTTCTAAGTAGCAGCAAAGCCTTCTTTAGTCAGCTCAGAAACCCTATAGCAAATACCTATTGTGTTTAGCTTATGAAACCATTTGTTATATCTATCCCTATACATGGAGCTGATGAGAAACTATGGCTCCATTTGTAGCATTGCTGAGATGAAACTAAGTTCCTTAAGACCTGCTAAACTTCAAAGGAAAGGATTTTCATAGGAACGCTGCAGGAGCTTTGTAACATACAGGGAAATTATCTAGATAAAGTCAATCTTCCATTATGCTCTCTTTAGGGGGGTTTCCCTTTAGACTATTTAATATCACCAATGGCCACAAAGCCATCTCAGCACCATAGCAAAGCTCGTCAGTAGAGGAACGTGGTCTTTTTTGTAGGCATATGTGCATTAGTTATATTTGTGAATTTCCAATATAGTAATTAATAATAATACCTTATTAAGCAGATCTCTATTTGAGGACTGAAAAAGAAAAGCTTTCATCCTACTAGACTTTTAATATCAACTTAACAAAGCTTACCCTCAAGAGTTTTAATTATGATGAAGAGACTGTTACCTTTATTCTTTTTGAACATGAACTTTACTATAGCTCTGATTAGAAAAAATGCTTTCTACTTTCCCTCTGATGTATACTATTCATGAATGCATTGGTGAGTGTGGATATAGCCAACAGTCACATAATGGGTAATATACCTGCACTAGTTGGCTACATTCTGCTTCACCAGAAAGTAAAATTCTGCTCCTAAGAGCTTTTTCCTTCACATTTTAAAGTTTAAATATTTTGAATCTATGGGAGCATCTACATGAGATGCTAACTGTACAGTAGCCCGATACTATTGTGCAGTAGAGTTGCATGGCAAAAACTGTGATGCAATGCTACTGCGCAGTAGTATCAGGCTAATGTGCAGCAGCATCACAAAATAGGTGTTTTGCACAGTAACTTGGGTTACTGCACATTTATTTAGTACTTGTTTATACAAGAATATGTACTATGCTCCCATAGGAGTTTTTACAATTCATCTCATGCATAGGGGGGCCAGAAGAAAGTGAAAAATACCATCAGAAAAGCAGGTTAAAATTTAGAACCAAACACAAAATAGAAACCTAATTTTATTTGTGTAATATTGTGGTGTTTTTTCACTGCAATAGATTTGTCAACATTCTGTTTTATGATAGATTTGTTGAAAATTATAGATAAAACAGTTCTTTGGGGACTTACGTCTGGTAATTACAGTTTCCTAAACACACAGATGATGCAGATACTCCATAGGCAGCTTCTATTTCATAGCCATTGAGGCCAATTCCTAACCAAAAATGAAAGGCATATATTTACTCATTGTGTCCTACCTATATGAGAAACTGTCATAGCAATAGGGATCACAAACCACCAAGCAATACGCATTATCAGGAATGTTACTGCTAACAGCTTCTTCCAAGGTCCATTGAAGTCAATATGAGTCAATTATCTTGAAAGGGCCTCTATTCACTTGATGTTCTAGCCCTGGATCCATCAGGAAAATATTCTTATAGTATTCTTTTCCATAAATTGTGGGCACCAGAAATCAGTAAAGAAACTTCTTAAAGTTCACTTATTAACTTGGAGCTTATTTTTTTTTTCAAAAATAGGTGACAAGAGGGGTACAATGGCAGGTCACTGAAGTGTCTCACAACGGATCCAAAAGTGTGAATCTAAGATCTGTTGGGACTGGCATCACATGCCACCCCTGCTCAGTTCAGCTGAAATGTATACCTGGCTGGAAAATCAAAGGCAACTGGATGTGATGATGCCAAATTATTCCTTTGACTGTGCTGGCTACAAAACTCCATGGATAGATGTGCGGGACATCTGTCAACGTGTGGGATGTCTGCTCCAATGTGCTCTAATTGGCACTTCAACACTCAAAAAACTACAGGAAAATAATGGAGTTATTGTTTCTACTGGTTAGAATATGGGGCTGAAAATCAAGGATATTGGAGTCTACTTGCAAGTCTTAAACTGACTTTGCATGTATTTTAGGTGAGTCATTTATACAACTTGATTCTGATTTCATTTGCATTACAGTTTTAGAATGATGAAACTATATGGTCTTGGAACTACCCCCCAAATTAGGTTGGTATAAGCATGATTATGTTGTTCTAAAATAGCAATTGAAGTTAAAGGAAAATTTACCAAAAATTCTGCCTTTCAGTGATGAGTAAGGGCCTGGAAGAAGCTTAATATTTGGGTTCTTTGCCCATGTAGAATAGATGTCAGAGAGACAATTATGTGCTGAAAATGAGAAACAGAATACAGTATAGCATTATGAAGGATAGCTACAAAGGGATAGGTTTAATAGGAGGAGGATCAGCTTTAAACTTGCAATGTCAAGAGTCAATATGTAGGATTATTTACAGAAACATAGCTTCGAGGTTTTGGACCATGAAAAAATATTCTTTAAATTAGACATTTAATAAAAAGTTTTATTTTAGTATGCTCAATCATAAACCCATTTTAATGTTATGCAGGCAGAGGGGGATTTCATTACTTATAATCATCAAGGAATAATACCGGTATACCTGCCACTTGCAGGTATTTGCTCTTCATATGTGTATTTTCATCATATTATATCCTACTCCATGGTACTTGAAAAAGAGTTTATTCACTTTGGTCTCCCTAGTTCTTAGAAATGCACAAAACTTTCTCAAAATATGTCCAAAGTCTTTTTAAGTTTTCCCTCAACCAAACAAACATATCTGGACTTAAGGGAACCCCCCCCCCCCCCCAAATCCAACTAACCTTTCAGAGCTCTTAAGTACGTCAAGGAGACAGGGCTTCAAAAACCCCTCCAGCTAGTTCACAAATTTCAGAGGTGCAAAATTAGCCACACAAAGATATTTTTGGAAACTAACAACAGCAAAGAAATGTCCCAGAAGTCAACAAGTTCATTTGTCAAACTTCCATATCTCCCCAAATCCTTGGCCAATTAACCTAAAAAGCAAGACACCACACAAGAGAGAGAGAATTTTTTTTAGGTAGGGGTTTGTACAAGGAAACCTAATTATGACTTTGAGCACAAAGATAACATCCCAGCTCCGTGCTGAGCATTACAAAAGTATGAGTGGCATGTTAAGGGTCAAATGCCAGTCCTGAAATGAAGATTTAAATAAAACCTTTGTGTTCAGTTGTGCAACCTTTCATTATACTGTTCAGGATTTAATCTTATAGAAGCTCATTGATTAAATAATCTCATTGAAGTTAACAGGCTAGCATACACGGGTAAAGGTTTTCCATCATTAGTGTTGCTTAATCAGGTCCTTTGAAAGTAAGTTTTGCAATGCATATATGGTAATGAATACTTATCAACTCAGAGATTTTCAAAATAGCATTCTAAATACAGTGCTATAGGTTTTTTTCACTAATCCTATGACACCGAAATCAAGATAGACAGTTTCTGATTTTTAATCATTTGCCTTTAGTTTGAGAAATACATAGGTAATGAATCAATAATCATCTATTTCCTCACATCCTCATCCCTCAATCAACTTTGCACTATATAAAATATATATATAGTTTCAGAGTCTGCCTTTTTAAATCAAATGCACTCTTCAAATTCTCTTTGAAACATATTAGCACTAAAGTTTTACTTTGTGCAGTTAAGAGGCCTTTGCAATCTAAAGCTATAGACAGACATAACTTTACACTACTTAAAAAGGGGAGAGGGGAGAGTTGCCAACTGAGAGTTGCCAACTGAGTAGCTTTTATGGGGTGCATCTACTTGTATGATGAAGGCGGCTTAATAAACTCTGGCACAGTTTGTGCTTGAGTCAGCTAGTTCCAGGTGCAATGTCTTCATGTGCACCCAGGACCACAGCACTTTAAGCCAGGGTGAAGCAACCTTGGGCTGGCAGCACGCTCTGTAGGGCTGACGGTGTTGGGGCTGGCTTGGGTACAACAGTGCTGAAACTGTGAAGCTATGTGGCTGACCCCAAAGCCTGCTGCCAGCCTGGGCCTCCTCTGTCCTGGTACAAAGCACTACTGTCCCGGTCACCGTTCACATGTGCGTTGCAGTACAGTAAATGACTCCACTGTAAGATAGTACTGTCTCCGACCATACTGTCTTATGGCAGCGTTAATTTACTGCACCTTAATACCGGTGTAGATAGTGACAATTTCTGTGGAGGTAATTAGTCAACTCCACAGTAAAATGAACATATAGATGTACCCATGATGTAACTGCTAAGTCCGCATGATTCCGCAGCAATACAAGTGAACTAAATGACTAACTTCAACACTAAATGATTAAAGTTATAATGTTTCTGTGACATTTATATTGCCCAAGAGCTTGTAGGTATAACAGTTACATTACAACATATCATATAAAATCTTATACCAATATTCTACCTATACCTTACATTTCATATTTCTGCTGTGAAATATTTTTTCCCAGTTAATAGATGGCCAATAAGTACTGAACTCAAACTCAAAGCTTCTTCCTTGACCATGAAAGACTTTAAATTTAAACTATGTTAAGACTTTACACTCCTTTTGCTTTTCCATTGGAAGATTTAAGAGAATGTTGTACAATTAAAGAATAATTAAATAATAACATTGAGCTTCATAACAGGTTTATAATATGAATGTCATATTAATCCATTTTACTGATAAGAAAACAAAGGCACATCAAGATCATACAGGGAAGTATGGAATAAAGTCCATTTCTCTTTATTTCAAGTTACTTGATTTAACTAAAGATCACCTTACAAAGGAGGATATATATCCAGTAGGGCTGTGCAAAGCTTCAGGTGCTGATTCGATTTGGAGGAGATTCGGCCCAATTTGGTGGCCATATCTCTGAATCCAAATAGAATCAGGGAACCAATTTAAAGGTCTGAATTGATTCAAAGCTCTCTGAATCTTTGGAAAAGATTCAGAGAGCTTTGATGATTCGGGCAGTCCCCGGTGGCTGCAGTAGGTAAGTACTAGAGGCAGGGGAGGGGAGGCTGGGGGAGGGGGGAGGGGACCATGGGGGGACCCCTGCCAGCCCCCTGACCCTCCGCTTCCCCAGCCCTCCCCAGCTCCTGGTGCTTTAAAGAGCACCGGGGCTTTTCATTGGGTGCTGCTAGGCAGGGGGCGATCCCTGCTGCCTCCCACTGCCCCACACTGTATGGGGCCTCTGCCACAAGCCCCCTGACTCTCCCTGCTCCAACAATCCCCCCTCCCTCCCACGGTTGCCCCACCTGGGCCAGCTCCAGCCCTTTAAGAAAAAAAACAATGGAAAAAAGCCCTGGGACTCACCGTTCCTGCAGCAGCCTTGGGGCTTTGGGGGCTCATGCAGAGCCCCCCACATAGCATGGGGCAGCAGAGATTGCCCCCTGTCGGCAGGAGCAGTGAGACTGGGGGTTTTCTCAGGTTTTTTTCTTTTTTTAAAGGCCCGGAGCTGGGGCGGGCAGGGCACCCGTGGGGGGGCTGGGTGAGCAGGAGGGGCCAAATTGAATCAGGACAGTGATTCGAATCACTGAATTGAATCACTGTCCCCTGAATTGTCTGAATCTGAATCTGAAGTGAATACTAGCTACTTTGCACGTGCCTTATAAGCAGCTCTCTGAACACTATATACTATAACTTGTTTCTTTAGTACCTTTATTAAATGTTGTCTGTCACATTTTGCTTTTGCATTATATAGCCTGAGGTACTCTAATCTTTTTCAGATATTTACTGTTTCCTCAATGTGTAATCTATTTATAGCATTTACTATGGGAGTTCCTCCAGCCCCCTTTCAAATGATCATAGTTATTTAATTCTTTCCTGCTGGTCCATTAAATTAAGAGCTTGCCAAATCTGGTGTATACAAAACCACTACCTTCCAAGACAAAGCAGGTTCTAATAGGAATTCATATGACTTGGAAGAGCAGCTAAATCATTACTTGATGCCAGTTTGAGAGGCACATAAGACTTAAATGTCTTGAAGACCTGAAAATCATCCCTGCTTTTAAAAATTGCAAATAAAATAAAATAAATTATTCCCAATCTGATCTTTACAACCAGACACTCCACTAGTGCAAACAAGAAACACTAGGTTAAAATGGCCTTTTCAGGATCAACCTGATCACAGTAATCATAAACACTGGATCCTTCATTGGAGATAACAGGTAATATATATATTTTTCCCTTGGCAGCACCAGATCTGCTCAATACTTAGAGACATTGAGGAACTCCTATATGCCAAAAGTAATAATACAAATGACTCAGTAACTACAATAATTTATAATCATCCCTCCAGGCTAATGCGTTTCCTAATACATCCTAGTGTTAGGAAACATCTTGCTGTATTTTTAATGGGGCATTAAAGTAGGGCATTAAAATGTCGTGCTTATTTTTTTTATTAAAGGTTGCATTTAAATACACATGCATGTACTCAAAGAGTATATGGAGCTCTGTATACATTTAAGTGATTACTCAAATGTGAGGAAAACAAATTCCAGTAGCAAAAAAAAAAACTTGTCATGGACTCTCACATGTGCCAAGCAGTTAATCCTCATTTTATCTAATCACTTCAGCATTGTTGTTGACTCTTACTGGTGAACAACTGAACTACCACCTATATTGAGTGAGCTCAAGTAGGGCAAAGCCAAATCCAACAGACATTGAGGAAGGAAAAGAGATTCTCTCCCTTTCACAAAACAATGCTGGTCTGGGCCGTGAATGGATGTGTATTTTATTTACCCATTTAAAGTTAAATTAATAAGAGAAGGAATGAATAAATTATTTAGTATGTTGGGAACCAATATAACTTACTTTTACATTCAGTGCAAAGCAAGGACATTTAGTGCAATAGAAATTCTGAAGAAAATCAGAAGAAATTTTAATGACTGAATTAGGCCACTGGGCCATCTCGGCTGAATAAATTATCTAGGCGTCTACATCTAGACAATGTATAGATTGTCTAAACAGGTTGTCTAGGCCAATGTCAGACAAAGATCTAGAATAGTATATGTATGGGATAAGAAAACCAACAGAATTGCTTGGTTGTGTCCTTATCAAAGTAAAGTATTCATGTAGCCACAATGGCCCCCTATGTCCATCTGTACCAAAATTTGAAGCTAAAAAATTCAGGTAAGGCTTATATAAACATCTCCACTTGATTGTTACCCTGAATTGAACCATTTGAGATTTGTTCTCCTCTAACACAAAACAATTCTTTCAATTATTTCTTGCTGACATAAATTCAAAGCAAACCATTATTTTTCCGGATGTATGTCACAGTCTTATGCTTATGCTAATTTAATGCTGCGGGATCATAACCCCCTACTGATGCAACAAATTTTAAAGTGTTAACAAAATTACTGCAAGCACTGTAGAAAATGTAAAATAAAAGGTTGCTGTTTTCCAAATACACTGTTCTCGAAACCAAGCTGTGGAATTCTCAGTGTGCCTGTTCTTCTAATATCAACTTATTTCCAAGATAATTATGTAGTTTAATAAAAGGAGCTCTGCATGAACACAAAAAATTGTTCTTCCTCTTCTTGTATAGAAACAGTTAGATTTGGCTTTTGTTTTCTTAAACAACTAGGGTTTCCAGAGCTTTTCATACTTAAACTTTGAAAGGTTCATGTGCAAAGCTAAAGGGACTTACAGCTATTTTAATACTCACAGCATTGGAAGATGAAATATTGTAGATGCAAGGCACCAAAATAATGAGAGGCCTTCCAAAGAATCCATTAATATAGAAATATTCTTCTAACAAAATACACATTTTTAAACAAAAACAATATCCAATAAGTGACAATATAGTTTAAAGTTAAATAATACAGTGAAATAATATAGCTCTCCACCACACAGGCCTACTGCATCTGGGGGTAGCAGATGAAATATTGTCAGCTGCAAGTTAAAGGATGATATATATCTCAAACTTCTAACTGATTCAGCAACAGATTATTGGATTATTATGTAAAACAATCCAGTTTATATATAAGGACATGCAAGTGCTGATGAGTATGGTGTTTCTCTCTTTCAGGATGCATTTTTTTTTTTTAATTGTAGCATTTTAGGAAGCAACATGAAAAGTGGTTTTAAGTGACAAATGCAGTGGTTTATTTGCTCTGGCAATTTGTACATTTGTTTTTTCCTCATCTAGTACGGTACATGCTCTTAAGGAAGAAGTAAACAGATAAATGGAGGTGCAATCCAAAGGGAATTGCAAGGGAAGCTATTTTGTCTGCACAGTTCCTTTAGCTCTGTCTTGTTTATTATTGCCCTGATGTTGTTCATTACTTCCACTCTCTTGACTCTTATCTTCTAATTGTAATCAAGACCTCTTCATATTGTCTCTAAAAGCTTATTAGAATGATAGATCAACAAAAGGGATTTATGGACTTGGATTTCACATAGGTAACCTTTCACGATTCTCTAATAAAAATTAGAGTAATTTTGTTATTTAATTATGACGTGTGTAACCTCACTGTAGCTTTCTGTAGTATGAAACCATTGAAGCTGACACTTCAATTGCATATACCTGTGGGTTGATGAGCTCTGAGAGTTAAGCACAGGCAACTATCAAAGCATAGGCATCTTCCCAAGTTCCCCATACCTAATTACTACAAGTAAAAAGTTTCCTCCTGAGAGACACCACTTTCATTCTATATCTGACAGGTAGAATTAGTTGCCTAATGGAATGGAATAGTTCTGCAAATTGAAGGAATTAAGTGAGCTTTTTTAATTTACGCTTTGTCTAAATTAGATTTTAATTTGGATTCAAATGCGAAGAAGCTGATGGTGTGAAGCAGTTTAGCTTGGATGATCTCCAATAATTTTAAAGTGTCCTTTTTTAGATTTCATATCTCCTTTTCCATTGGCCTTTACATAGTGTTGAAAGCTATTATGGTCAAAATCAAAGAACAAGTGTTCAACAACCTGACTGAATCTTTGTGGAATAAGGCCAATTGTGTTGCTTTATTCAGAGGAAAGGAATACTACAGTCACCAAGACATCAAAGATATTTAATACTCAAAAACAAGCCAGCTTTTTCCTTGGTTGTTTCAAGTTCAAAGGAAAATAGGCAACAAATATTTCTATGTGTATCTACCTGGAAAGTAAATTCCAGCAAACCATAGATCCCTGTAAAATCCCACTGCTATTGATGTTGTTGGGCAGCAAGCCACAGTGTCCCCAGGCCTGCCAAGTACAGTTAAGTTGCTAGAGTAGGAGAAATGAACTTTTCACCTTTGGTGAAAGGTGACCTAGTTTTAAAGTTGTGAGCATGCGTGACTGAGCCTCTGTTTGGGTGGGAAGGCCATGAAGTAAATCAAGCTGCTACTTTTTGAGTGACGTCCAAGGGCCATGTGCATGATTGAGTGCTGAGTGAAAGAGGCATGAGTGACATGTGCATGGGTGGAGGATTGGATGCCTGAGTGACTGGCAGGTGCCAATCATGCTGGGTATAAAAGGGCAGATCTCAGAGATTGGCCTGTCGTGTGTGTGTGTGTGTGCGTGCGTTGCAGGTGTGTATGGCTGAGTGCGGCTGGAGGGCTTAGGGGACAAAGACCAGTGTGTGTTAGTGCATGACTGCAGTAGACAGGTGATAGGTAGCTGTTAGAGCCGAGGACAGAGAGAGGGAACGTGGAGTGGGTGTGGGTGGGGTGGCCAATATCCCATCTGTGTTCCCTGTGGCGAGAGTCTGGAGAGTGGGTGTGGATTGAGTGAGGATCCAAGGGAATGATCTCATTTGTGCACTGCATAGTCCAGAGCAAGTGTTTGTGTGCACGGAGAGAGAGAGTTGGAGAGAGAGCTCAGAGTGGCTAATCTCCTCTGCGGATGATTTGTGTCAACAGGTGTGAGTATCGTGGTCAGAGAGTATAATTGCTCTCTAACATCTTCAGTGCTATATATGTGTACAGATAGTGCTGCTGTATTGCTTTATTGTAGTTATTGTTGTAGCCTCATTGATTGATTGATTGATTCTTATTGTTGTACATTGTTTGTTGATTGCAATTATTGTTGAATATAGTTGACCCTTATCCTTCCTCCCTGTGTTGTTGTTTGATTCTGCTCAATTCGTTATTGATTGATTAGAGCGCCAGGTAGAGTCCGGCTGCAGACTTATACCTGGTGGGAGATTAAGCCACCCACCACTTTCATTGATGGACCTGTTGCAGTAATTAGCCCACTTAGCCCAATTACCTGATTGGCAACCCCCATGTTTTACAGTGTTTATCCCATAAAAGTTTATTCCATACTTTAATGATAAAACAACAACTGCACCGAAATATTTCATATTATACAGCAAGTAGGTATTGAAATATAATCAGTTTATTTTATTTCAGATCCTAGGAAGGTCAACTCTTGGACAGTATTGCCCATTTGTTTTCTCTTTCTAATACATGCTCACCTTCCATTTAATTTTTTTTTTCCCCCTCATGTTCTGACAATTTTCAGTTAGTTCATAAATCAATTCTGATGAGCAAGTTTTCTTAATGTTTTCCAGTGTTTCACTCTAAAACGTTTTCATTCATGACAATAAACATTTTAAAGAATAAGGAAATCTCATGTGCTCCCCTAAAAGTTTCCTCAGCCTTTTTCTGTGGGACACACAGAGAAAAGCCACTCACACTTCTGGAAGAAATTCACAGGAACAGTTTCTTTAAATATATCATTTCATTATTGGTGGCAATTCAGTAGCGCAAATAAGCACAGGCTTAAATTTAAGCCTGTGCTTTAATGATTTCCTGAGTATGGTACAGAGGTCATTTCAAGGGGGCCTTTTCCCTGTTTTATATTCCCAGCCTCGCCCTTGAAATTTGCCATAGATCTGGCAATTGTCTAATCTAGGAGATACTTAGGCAAAGGGAGGCAGAGTTAATTGCAGCAGGGTTCTTTCAATGCCTCTTTGTCAAGCAGACTTGCTTGAGATGTTCTGCAAGCTAATTTGCCTTTCTGACCAGTTTATTTAAAATGTTTGGGGGATTAAAGGAACAAATTTGTTCTCTAAACCCTTTATGTAACATAGCTATGAAACAACCTATCACTACTGCATTACTAGACCAATGGATACTAAACTATAAAAGGTACTTCTCATCAGTAGCATAACTGGAGGGGGGTGGGGAGGCAACCATCATGGGCACCAACTTAGAAGGAATATCAGGAACGGTGTGCCCATCCCCTGCCCACCAGGATTTTTGCCATGGGAGGCACAGCTCCTCTCCCAGTAGCATATTGTGGGGGGAGAAGTAAACAATGCTCCAGGGACAGCCCTCAGGAAGCCCACACCACAGGGCTGGTGCAGGTGACTGCTACATGCTAGCTGCACCTGCCCAACAGCCTAGGCTCCCCAAGGGCTTCTCCTGGAGTCTTGTTTCTTCCTCCCCTCTGCCCTATACACTACTGAGCAAGGAGTTGCACCTCCTTTTGCAAAAATTCCAGTGGGAGGGGAAGGAGGCACCACTCCACTTGATCCTTCCCCAGTATAGACACTAATGGTTACAGACCTTCTTAGCTTCTGCAGCTGAGCTGTCCCTGCTGTAGCAAAGAGTCTTGGAGATGCCCCCCTGCTGCAGCTGGCATGAAGAGTGTAGACAGACGCAAGTAAGACCATCCCCACCTCCCCGGTGGTCAGCACTCTGCCCAGGGTGCTGCAGGAGCTCTCTATGTCTCTGCTGCTCATATAATTTAACACTTTTATTTTCCTCTGATGCCTTTTGCGTATCAGAACACACAGATGTAGAAGGATGTTTGTAAAAGGATTTGAGTCTCAGGTCTAGTATTTCAGCTCTTGTATTATGGCTGCTCATCAACAAAGCTGTTTCACAAATTCAGGTTATAAATATGTATGTAAAAACCACATTAAAACTAAAAACAAAATTAAGTCCGAGGCCTACCCACAAAAAGAATTGTGCACTTGTATTTGCTCATGAACTCATCTCTGTCACGTGCATAAAAATGGAAAAGCAATAGGTTAACATATGCCTTCAACAACAACTGCTTTTGGACAGTCATTTGGGACATTCAAATGCTGGTACACAAGCATGTGTAGATTTACTGTAGATGCTCTGGAGGCAGAATTCAGCTGAATATTTGTAAAATCTGTCAAGACTGTCACTTAAAATCTGACTGTTCCTTGAAAATATTTAGGACTCATTTACAATTATTTTTTGGTAGGCAGTTCCCTGGACTCCTGAAAGAGCCACTGAAAGGAATGGGTTGCATTTGCCTGTGCTATCTTGGGAAGGAAGTGCAAGTGGGAAAGAACTAGGGGGAAAATCAAGAAAGGAAGAAAGAAAATGTTTTAGTGAAGAATGTTCAAACTTATACGAGCTTTGATCAAACCCATAGACCTTGCACCCTTGAAAAGGGGGAAAAAGAAATCTTTGGCTTTCTGAAGATCAAGCAAGCAAAAAGGATTTTCTAGAATCCTTAAAGAAAGGACATTAGTACATTGGAACGTTGAGTCAGAGTTTGCTATTCAACAATTACTTTGTAACTTTTAGGACATCCTTTTACATAAGACATTAAACTGCAAATGAATTTTAACTTTGATGACTTCTGACTCCAACATTTTAACAGAGAGAATTCTAAAGAAGCAGTACAATTTCATAACATGAAGAAATTGGATGAGAGGAGAATCGAAGTGAAGCAAGAAAAAACCCCTCTCTCTCAAGTTATAAGGCTAAAACAGTGAGGTTAAACAAAGAAAGTAGTAAAGGGCCTTGAGGATGTTTACACTCTATGAAAAAAATATCCATGAAAGGAGAAAATAAGGTCAGGCAAGGGGATATATGATCTTGCAGTTCATGATTTAAGGTTCACTGACAGAAAAGAATAGACACTAAAAGGGACACTGTTATCAGAAAGTGTTTTAATTCCAACTCTAATACAAGAGACATAATACCAAGCACTGCAAATAACTCGGGAATCTGTTAATAAACTATTGGCAGTTCTATGATTTACTGTACTGCATCAAGTGAAGTATATAATCCTCTGCGTTAACTGTAGATGGCCTAAAACAATGAAAAGGCGAATCATCTGTCTTCTCTGCTGTTCACCTAGCATGAGAATCCTTCACTTCTTCAAAAACTTAGAGAATTCTAACAATTGGAGTAAAAAGGAGCTCCGAATAATGATTTTGCCAAAGGGGAAACAGGAGATTGGTTTCTGGAGTGGTAATGTATAAAAAGATTAACCCATTAATCTACAGGTCTTGTGGACAATGAACCCCCTCCCTCCCCCCAGGAATCCAGTTAAGGCCACTGTACTTTAAAAGAAGGCTGTTAAGGTATAATAGTGGGTTCCGGTCCTCAAAGATGACACTTGAACAATTTATGAATTCTCCAGAAAGCTGAACTCAAATGACATTTTTTCAAAGTGCACTCTGCATATAAGTTATTTTAATACAGTGCTTTGAGCAATCAAAAGAAAAGACAGCCTTACTGCTCCAGACCTTCTGCTCCTTTTGCTGAGAAAATGCAATTCAGCTCGTCACAGAAATTACGACATCAAAGAACTCTAGAGCAACTGAAATTCTTTTGAACAATGAAGTGTTTTGAATGTAATACTTTTTTTTCCCAGAAGAGATGTTACCAATAAAATGCCATAAGAAGTAAATTTTTATAGTTTATAATAGTCTTAAATCTCCCTCTCCTTTCTGTTTCTTAGACATACACTATATATCCATATGAAAGATACACACACACACACACACACACACACACGATGTGTATATGCCATGATCTCAAATTTAAATAAGGAATGATGTAGAATAAAGTTTTTTTTCCCAGAAAACTGCAAGCACTAATGAATCCCTTTGGCCATAGTGCAAAATCACCAATTTTATTATGTAAAATCCATTTTTTGAAAGTTTATTGGACACCTTTTACTCTTAACATTATTATTTTTAAATCAATCCATCTTTAAAGCTATACATTTCATTTATTGTTGTATTGGCTCATAGGGAACCATAAAAAACATCTAAAATGACTTTTAATAGCTTCTTTATATATAACTATGCCACAGTTTGGGCCATAATATGCTGCATCTTATAAGGGTAGAAGCAAGTGCTGTGCATTCCACTGAAAAGGAGTTTAATGATTTTGAAATTTTTCATTACTGGAATAAAACTAAAACAAATAAACAATATCCTATGAACCAAATTGGTTGGATAAATATTTAATTTAGGTAAAATCAAAATATGTAATCTAAATTTCAACTTTTTTGAATTCTATTGACAATGAAATTGAAATGAAAAGACATTAAGATAAATGAAACCCATTACAGTTGATTGAAACATTCAACTTTTGACAAACGTTTAAATGGAATGTTTTGATCTGATCAAACCGAGTTTTACTTTGAAACTTTTTTTTCTAAAGGTAACGTTCTAACATTTTTTATTACTTGATATTTTTAAATAAAAATAAATAAATAAATGTGCATAATAAATTTAGCACCTGGCCAAAACTTATGGATTTGAGTAACTAACAGGTAGGCTGTTCAAATCACAGTTGAACTCCTAAATGAATTTAATTGAGGTCCTAACTATAAAATAAGCAGCCTAATTTTTAGGTTTTAAAATAGTACTAGTCACATGCATATATACATTTCTTCTTTTGCCTGTAGAAAATTAAACCAGAAACATTCAAAATATATAACTGATTCATCTTCTGATTGTTCCTTTACAAAAAGTTCTTATTTCTGTCTATGATTAACTGTTATCCTATGGGGTCCAGAGTATTCCCTAGAACACAAGTTTTGTTTGGCTTTAATTTTTTCTTATTTTATTATGTAAGATTTCATGAGTTTTAAAAATATGATTTTTTTAAGGCAGAAAGAAGCTACAGCAGACTAAAAGACTATCACAATATAACCCAAAGAACATCACCGGTAGGATTATTTCTGAAGTATCACTGGTATTTCTATCCAATCATCCAGCAAACTACCATTATTCTACTGATACCTGTTCTGAATTGTATTGTGATTTTACATAGTTACAAAATCATGCTTTTCCTCCTCTCTGTCCATCATTACTATTTTGGAAATAGTCAACCATCCAAATACAAATATCACTGGGATGCAATTTTACTTTACCCAATATATCATATGAATGGCCTTTTACCCTTTATTCACCAGACCTCATAACCTTAAGTGCTATTTTTTCTTTGTATGGTATAGTTTTGTATTTGGGAAGGTTTCAGTGGTCTTTTTGTAAATAGTGTCTTTGGGAATATCTGGTTAGTCCCATTTTGACCTCAGAAATTATTCAGTTAGTGGGTGGCAGGCTTGTGTTCCCTGTTCTCAGTCTGGGGTCCTGCAAGACAAGCTTGCTTCCTACTAGCTTCTTTCTAAGGCAAGAGGTCAATCTGTATTGCCATTCTGCAGCAACAAGGGAATGACTTCTGTCCTTTAAAATTGGGTCCGAGATGCCAGAGTGCACTGGAGCCTAAAGTTTTTCTGGGCTTACATGGCAAGATGGATATCCTAAGCACTATGAAGCGCTTGGCTGATTTAGAGCCGAAAGGTACAAAATGAGCAGTTGAAGCAACAAAGCAAAAAAATTGCTGTACTGGTGCTCCAAGTCACGGTTGATAATATACCTCATTATGGAAGGACACATAGGCCCCTTCTACATGTGAAGATTAAGGTGCAATGGGATCTAATGTATGATTCATACAACTGCACCTCCTGGTATGCCATACACGCATGGCAAGAGACACAACTGTGGAAGCATGCATTAGATCCCATCACACCTTATTGCCAGTACAGGGAGAGCCCAATCTCAGGCTACACCTTTACTGGCAAGCTTCCATGGCTAGGAGCCCAATACATCCCAGCTGTGTACCACACATCCCCAGCGCTGAAGCATTGCTGTTGGGGTAATTTCCCTTCCCTGGGGGTGTGGGGAGAACCCCAGGGTTGGAAAACTGATGCCAAGGTGATACCCCTGCCCTAAGGATGTGGGGAAAAATCCTGAGGCCAGAGGATCACTGTAGGGTAATCCCCTACTCTGGAGGTGAGGGAAACACATGGGGCTGAAGGATCACTGTGATCTTCTGGCCACAGGGGTTTCCCACATGCCAGAGCCCACCACGATCCCAAGGGTCCAGGGTTTTCCTGCACCCCTGAGCCAAAGGGATTGTAGCAACTGCAATCTCTGGGAAACTAGCTGTGGTTGGGAGCCTGCAGCCAGGTTCCCATAGCAATGGTCAGAGCTCTGTGCTAGTGCTCACTGATTTTAGAATTGAAGAGGGGCAAGACAGTGGAGGGATCTCATTCTTAGGGCTCCCCAGCTGATGCTGAAGGGTGGGTGGGTGAATTGGAGCCCCCCCACCTCTGGGGGGGTGCTCCAACACACCTACTCCACCCTTCAGGGGGGCTGAAAAACCCTTAGACTGAACTCCCTCCACTCCTTTTCCCCACTCCCATTCGTGAAAACAGCGAGAGGCTGGGAGCTCTGCAGACACAAGTTTCAAAAGACACTACAGTTTGAAATAACTTTATTGATATCTTATGCAATGAAAGGTCAGAGGTTTACCAGATCAGCCATTTTTTAAGCTGTTTGTAGCCGTGCACTTGTGTTTAGTCACTGCTATAAACTGCTTTCTGTGGCCAGATCAGGCAAAAAATGTCACTTCTGTCTGCATCCTTTATTGTGATAGCTACGTTGCACTTGTAGCTGGTCCCCAGGTAACTGAAATTAAGCAGGTAATTGCTTAATATGTGCAATGTGTAGAGGGGTCCATAGTACTAGAGAACAGCAAGCAGGCAAGGCCTCCAAAGAACCAAAATGGGAAGAACAGCCAGCCATCCATCCAGTGATGAGTATGGGAACAGCATATATGTAGGAGTGTGACAGCATATATCTAAGTGTGTGTCAGGCTTACTAAACAATATCAGCTTCTATAGATATTGAAAGATAAATATAGGAAAGTTGGAGCCCACAAATTCCTCATCTGCTGGACATACTCTTTTGAGACTGGGAAATATCTGGACTTGCATCCTTACCTCCCAACAGGAAAAAAATGATCCTTCATTGTATCCAATAAAAGCAGACCTCTGCTCCCGTGCAAAGCAATTTTGAAGTCAATACATGGAGCTCAGAATATGGATATTGATATAAAAATTTAGAGTTCAGGATTTGGATGATCATTTTTAATGAGATCTGTATCAGTTTGTGGCATATCATAAAATGGCAGAATCTAAACATTTGGATCCAGCTGCAGGGCTGGCTTTCAAGCTATGGCAATATTGAGAGATTTAAAATAGTAAGTGGGTGAGAATTTAAAAGGCTTATTGAAACAAACTGCAAACCCCTTTATTTAAGAGTGAGAAAATTGTATGCAGAGTGAGAAATGGTTTAAATCCTCTACAATGAGCAAGAACATTGTAAGCTCTGCAAAACATTCTGCAGTTCACCCGTAGAGGACTGAATTGCTTAATATGGAGGACAGGGTTCATAATGGGGCTGCTATAAGGTAAGTATATGTATTCCCTTCCTTGTGCATTCATCCTCATGTTTTCCCTCTGCCTCAGGATTGTTTTATTTGGGTTCTGTTAGAATACAGGGAAAGACTGGATAAGCCTTTTGATACTTGTACACTATAAACAGATGTCACATTTGTCCTGGGCCAATCCATTTTCTCTCAGGATCAATTGTGATAATTCAGACCTCCATTTCCATTCTCTCAGGACAGACCCTGAAAAAGGTTGCGGGCTCAAATCTGTTGACAGCTCATCCCAGGACACTGCAAAGTGAATCTGAACAGATATTTCAAGATTAATCAATGGCAGAAAAGCAACAGTGCATTCAGTTGCTACCTAAATCCTGACTGGAAAAACAATGTGCATACAAACCAATCCTGCAGCTTTTCTGTTCCACAAACACACACACAATTGGTCCCCAAACAAATGCAACACTGCTACAGAATCATTGTTATATTTAGTAATGCAGATCCAGTATATCTACCAAAGAGAGAATTATTGTATTCTGGCAAGAATTCAATCACCCTGACATCTGCTGAGAGGGCAATACAGCAGTGCGCAAGCAATCCAAGAACTTTTTGGAGAGTGTTGGGGACAACTTCCTGGGGCAAGTGCTGAAGCGGCCAACTAGAGGCCATGCTCTTCTTGACCTGCTGCTCACAAACAGGGAAGAATTGGTGAGGAATGTACTAGTAGATGACAGCTTGGGCAGCAGTGACCACAAGATGATTGAGTTCAGGATCCTAAAGAAAGGATGGAGAGCAGCAGAGTAAAGACTGTGGACTTCAGAAAAGCAGACTTCAATTCGCTCAGGGAACTCATGGGCAGGAATAGGTTATCCAGAGAGGTGGTGGAATCTCTGACCTGGGAGGTTTTTAAGACCTGGCTAGACAAAGCCTTGGCTGGGATGATCTAGTTGGGGATGGTCCTGCTTTGAGCAGGGGGTCGGACTAAATGACCTCCTGAGGTCCCTTCCAAACTTAATTTCCTATGATTGTATGAAATAATTGTTAAAACATTTGTAGGATTAGGTTGTGGCTATGGAAAAGTGCTTGTTTTAGTTATTTCAAAATAACTTCCTGGGATGAACTGTTTATTAAAAGAACAAAAAACCAAGAACACAACGGTATTATTCCAGAAAAAAAAGTCAGCTTCCAAGGTGGGAATAATTATCTTGGAACAAACTGACTTTTATTTCAAAATGGAGCATGCAAAGCAGGGAATTGTTCTGGTTATTTTTAGAAATAGACTTATTCCAGAATAACTGCTCCAGTTATTCCCACAGAGATTAGACCTAAAAAAACACAAGCAAAGTATTTACAAACATTCTTGAAAGTAAGTGTGACAAATTCACTTTGATGGTATCCAAATTGTTACTCTTACCACTTTCTTATTTGCAAACATTTGGGCCAGCACATTTTTATTCATAACATTCAATGAAATTCAGAACATTTTGATTGCTACACAAAGGAGCTAGGAATCTGAATAGGCTTTCAAGGACTTTTTGAAAAGCTCGTTGTTTTATTCACACATGAGAGTCCTTTTTATAAATATAGATAATCCAAACAGGAAACAAAAACAGTGCCATACAACATAGGTGAGGAATGCCAATGATGGCATAGATGATGCCAATTAACAGAAGAAAAAAAAAAGTATCTTACTCAAATCAACCACTTAAAAAATGCATTAGAGGCTGACCTTGTTTATAGAAACTGTTCATCCAAACATTGCAAATGGATAACAAATGATAAATGAGGCCTTGCGATTTGCAGAGAAAAAGTGTCATGTCAGTCAGATTTACATTATGAATCATTTGATCCACTGTAGTCCTGATGCTGCTAGCCAGGTTCTGTTCACAGCCAACTTTTAAAGCAAAGTTAAACACCTGAAAATAGGGGTTTATAAATGGCAGTGTTATCAGAGCTTTCACTCCAGTCATGCAAAGAGCTTTACTATAATACATTTTATGGGTTTTAAGCGAAACATGTACTGTATCGCATCATATTATATCACCAGACTGCTGTCCATGGAGCTGAGTATAAGCATATCATGGGGGAGGAAAAGAATTCTATGTTAAGCTAGAAAGCTTACCTGCTTGCTTACTATTTTTTTATTCAGAAATAAAATACAAATATAGTTTTTTTTCCCCATACAGTAAACATAATTCATATCAAAATTCAATCATGCTCAATTAACGCCTGAAATCCTCCAATAATTATGCTGAAGGCAGCACCAGCACACACAAAGCGATAAGGGAGGTGAGGATTTTGCTGTGCATAAATTCACAAATAAGAGAAAAGGTCACGGGCTGATATTACTGAAATTTGATTAGACTCAGGATCCATGTGCTAGAAATCAATGTTTTCTTGGCTTCGGCATTTCTACTCTGGAGTCAGTCAATCTCTAGGGGCCGAGTCTAATCAGAGGATGTACCAGTGTTACATCCTTCCTGAGCACAAAGACAGCACGAAATTAGAAAGGATTTACAGGTCAGAACAGACCGGCTTTGCAATTCCTACAGCTGAGTGGCTTGGGAAGCTGAAAGGGAAAAACTGCAGCTGTGGCTGTGAAGCTGAAGCAACTGTCATGTTGGTCAATACCCAGAGGAAAGGTAAACCCAATGCTGGGGATTTTACAGCTCTTTGATAGCTTCCAAGAGCAATGTAGTCAAACTAGGACGAGTCCACAAAGGACTCTACACAGAAACATTGCTGCAAAGAGGTTACAAAAAGAGGAGTTACAACAGTAATTTAACTCCACAAATAAAAAACAAAAAATGCCCCCAAAGTAGGATTTAGATATACAGTGCTCCCATAATGTGAAACCTGACAGATAAGGGGAAACAATTTAAGTTTCCTAACTCTCTGCTGATCGGTGTGTTGTTTTATGCTTGAATGTTAACTGTCAACTCCTGCTGTACAACTTGCTTTAGGATCATAGGGCCTTGTTACAGGGAAATTTTAGGCGGCTTCTGGAGCTCTTAACCCCTGGACTGGTTGCACATTAAAACCTTTTAGCTGGCTAATTTTGTTCCTGTTCTATTACCATGTGGCCACTTCCCACAGCTATTCCACCCAAGTTGAACTCCTTCAGTATCCCAGAATGCAGTGGCCCCTCCTGACTCAGGGAGAGTGGGGACTCCAGGGTGCAGTGGGGCCAGGCACAATGCACACCTCCTAGGGACATGAGGCAGAGGCAGCCCCAGAGTGCCCAGTGACTGCGATGCCTCCTGCTGCTGCTTGGTTTAGCTTTGCTTCAGCCAGCAGTGGTGCAGGGGGCAGGTTCTGGAGAAAAAAAAAAAAAGAATCAACCTCCTTGGAGCTCAGGCAATGCCCAGTGGGCCTGGAGCCTGGCCAGCATCTCACCCCCACTCCACACCATGCCACTGCTGGCTGGGCTCCTGGGCAAGGGGCCAGATCCTTTTTTTCTCCAGAGCTCCCCTCCCGAACCTTACAGAGCAAGAGGATCCTGCCTCATCCTTCTCTGCACAAGTGCAGGGAGCCAGAGATACCCTGCCTGACCACAACATAGCTCAAGTCCGCACAGGGGAAATTCCAACCCCCACCCCCCAATCCTCTTGTCTCCTAGGCAGCAGCAAGCAAAGGGTGCCTGGGCTGCTTGTGGCCAGGCAAGGGATTCCCATCTTCCTACATGTGTTGGGGGAAAGAACCACTTCACTGCTCCTGCCAGGTACAGGATGTATCCCTTCCACCTGTGCATGGAGCCAGGGACACCCTGCCCAGCTGGAGCAGAGCCTGGGTCTCCTGGAGAGCAGCAAGCTGCGGGGTAGGTGGTAATCCCCCTCTCCCACTACCTCCCACACATGCAGGGAGCCATGCTGCTTTCTGGGAGTGCGGAGCCACTGTGTCAGTTGCAGCGATATCAGAGAGACCTGGGAAAGCAGCTTCCTTGGTGCTCTCTGGTCTTGCTGAAGCTCACAGTAGTTCTGCACTGAGAGCAGGGCTGTTTGCTTAAGCCCTGGCAGCCCTGCTCTCAGTGCAGAGCCGCTGGAGCTCAGTGAGGCCAGAGAGCCCTGGGGAAGCAACTTGGACTCATTGAGCTGTCTCTCTGGTCTCACTACAACTAACACGGTAGTGAGTGTGCTCTCTGCCTGGCAGGAGAAGCAAGTGGGTTCTGCTCCTAGTCCTCCCCCTGCTCACCAAGCCTCTAGTAGCAAGTGACAGCTGTGTAGATGATGGGTACTCACAGCAGAATTTTCGCCTCACCATGTGACTGCTGCACTAGGTGGATTGACATTTGTTCAGCTTACAGCATAAGGTCTAACAAGGCCCATAGAAAGAAGGGCTGGAAGGGACCTCATGAGGTCATCTAGTCCAGGCCCCTTACTAAATCAAACCAGTCAAGTATCTGTCTAACCTGCTTTTGAAAATTTCCAAGGATGGAGATTCCAGAACCTCTCTAGGGAGCCTGTTCTAATGCTTGACCACCACCATAGTCAGAAAGTTCTTCCTAATCTCCAACCTAAATTTCCACTGCTGTAGCATGAGACCATTGCTTCTAGTCCTGTCTCCTATTTCTATCCTTTTTAAAATCACTCTTCAGGTATTTGAAGACTTTTATCCAATTTCTCCACAGTCTTCTTTTCTTCAGACTAAATAACCCTAGTTCTTTCAACCTTTCCTCATAAGTCATGCTTCCCAGGCCCCTCTGCACTTTTATTGCTCTCTCCTAGACTCTTTCCCATTTGTACACATACTTCTCAAAGTATGGAGCCAAAACTGGACATAGTACTGAATGGAGCTAATCCTGATTTACTAAATAAAGTGTGAGAATCACTTCCCTTGATTTGTAAATTACACTTCTGTTAATATAACCCAGTATGCCATTGGCTCTTTTTGCAACAAGAGCACACTGTTGGCTCATTAGTTTATGGTCTATTGCAACCCCCAGGTCCTTCTTTGCAGTATTGCAGCCCAGCCAGTCATTTCCCAGTCTGTATTTGTATATGAAAGTATTCTGTCCCAAGTGCTAGACTTTGCATTTCTCTTTGTTGAATTTCATCTTGTTGATTGTGGACTATTTCTCCAGTCTATCTTTGCCATTCTGGATCCTAGCTCTGCCCTCCAGAGTGTCAGCAACTCCACCCAACTTGATGCTGTCTGCAAATTTACTAAGTTGCACATTGCTTCTTCATGGTCACCAAACAAGTAAACAGACTGTCAATTTTACAATATTAAAGTAGCCACCTTTTTCATGGAAGAGAGGAGCCGATTTGTACAGTTAAAATACAAAATAATTACTGTCGATTATTTAGTTACAATATTTTGTGCTATATTATTTGAGGCTTATTTGCATTTGGGTTTTGGAAAAAAATGCAGTTTGTGGAAGAAAGGAAGACAGTGAAAAAGGTTGTGTAGGAAAGCACACTTTAGGGACTCAGTTCTCTTGTTCAAATAGATTTTGAAGCAACCAGTCATACTTTGCCCAGATATTTTGTTCTGTACTGGTGAGAGACTGAAAACTGCAAAACTGAACTGGGCAGCTTCTGAGCTAATGGAGATGACACTCGTCCTTTGACATTTTTTTCTCTCTCTCTCTATTCAGGCAACATTATCACAATCCTCAAAATACTTCTAATAAGAGAAAAATCAGACCACCTGGAGATGTAATTTGGATAAGGATACTTACTTCTGATGAATATGGCTGAATAATATACAATATTTTTACTGGAATAAAGCAGTATCATGCCCTTTTGGTATCACATGGTGTGGGTTACCACTATTGTCTGTTACGTGAATATCAAAACAGAATTGCAACCTCACCTAAATGGCTTAGTCCAGTTTTTTTTAATTCATTATTACTTGCCTGAAATTTAATTTAATTTAATTTAATTTTTAAGAGAATCTAATACCTGTGAATTTTCAAAGATAGGAAGGGAAGCATTTAGCTTGACATTAGGATTCTGTCAGACAACGATTCATTTTGATGGAAGCCTTTTTATTTTAAAATTAAAATTCCTGGCATTTCTGTTCAATTTGTTTTTATTATTCTTCATTAATTATTCTGTATTATAGCCCTTTGAGGCTCTCAGGAAGTCTGGAAACCTCTGGAAATTTTCTGATGACTTAGCATTCATTTGAATAAGTAAGTAGGGAGAACAACTCTCATTACAAATTATCTGTTGCAAATTAAAGTCCTCAACTCATTTGATTTGGATAGTAGTGTCCCTGTACCTTGTCAAGTTAATCTAGGCCTCTTCTACCAAAATGCCCTAGATTTAAATACCCAGAGACTGGAACAGGATATTTTGGGTTGCATAGGTTCCTAATTCTGAAAAATATCTCCCCCATTTGTTCATTAGAGCCGAAGTTCATTGAGCTTCAAAGCTCAATGTAAACCACCATTTGTCATATTATATTCAGGGCTGCTTGTCATACATGAATAGGGACCTACCCAAATCGATGAAACAGGTGGTCATTTTCATTGGCTTAGCATGGTGCCCCCCCATGCTACTGATTGGCCAAGGGGCCCCAGTGGCTCTGCCCCTTGCCACTGATTTGTTGAAATGGTTGTCTATCACACAGACCCATCTCTTACCACTGATTGGCTGAGAGGTCTGTCTGTTATGCAGCCCCACCCCTCGCTGCTGATTGGTGAAGTAGGGTGGGGCTGGATGACAGGCAGGCCTCTCAGCCAATCAACAGTGAGGGTTGGGGGGGAAGCAGCCATATTGAATGTTCCCCTTCATGCGGCAGTCCCTCTCTCTCCTTCAATGCCCGATTTTTTGATTTCCGCAAAATCTGCAAAATTGCCAATTAACAGTCCCAGTACATGAGTCAATATATGAAAAGAGGAAAGGGGAAATAGAATGATTACAAGTAGGACTCCATAAAATTATTTTAAAATATTATTTTAAATAAAAATTCATCTTACTCCATAGAAAGAGGACAAGTCAAATAACAAAAACAAAAGAAAAAAAATCAAAGAAATAATCGCTAATTTTTTCCATAATGAGACAAAAGACATACTGCAATTCCAACCCTCCTGATGAAAATAGACCAAAATGGTACTCATGCAAATTCACAGACCAAATAAATATTTTAGAAGCAAAATTAGACTTTAGACTAAGCTAAATTGTTAGATTTTGGTGGTGATAAAATGATAGCTGTCTCATAAAATGATAGCTGTTCTCTTTGAGAACTTCTAGCACTCTGGTGTAGTGCCCAAAGACTGGAAGAAGGCCAATGTGGTGCCTATCTTCAAGAAAGGGAGGAAAGTGGATCCGGCAAACTATAGGCCCATCAGCCTGACCTCTATCTCGAGGAAGGTCTTAGAAAAGTTTATTAAAGAGGCCATCCTTAATGGACTGGCTGATGCCAACATCCTGAGGAATAGCCAGCACGGGTTTGTTTGGGTAGGTCTTGCTTGACCAATCTCATTTCCTTTTATGACCAGGTGACCTATCACCTGGACAAGGGAGAAGAGTTTGATGGCATATATCTGAACTTCAAAAAAGCCTTTGATCTGGTATCCCATGATCACCTCTTGGTGAAACTGGCCAATTGTGGCCTTGGGTCCACCATGATCTGCTGGCTAGGAAATTGGCTCCATGGTCAGACACCGGGGGTGGTAATTGATGGAAGTCAATTGTCATGGTGCTCTGCGACCAGTGGGGTCCCCCAAGGCTCTGTCCTTGGACCCATATTATTCATCATCTTCATTAATGATGTGGACATTGGAATCAGAAGTGGACTGGCCAAGTTCCCCGATGACACCAAACTTTGGGACAAAGCATCCACACCTGAAGACAGGAGGGCAATCCAGGCTGACCTGGACAGGCTCAGAAAATGGGTGGATGAGAACCTGATGGTGTTTAACACTGAAAAATGCAAGGTTCTCCACCTTGGGAGGAAAAACCTGCAGCATCCTTACAGGCTCAGCAGTGCTACACTGGCTAGCACTACGGAAGTAAGAGACTTGGGGGTCATCATTGACCACAAGATGAACATGAGCCTTCAATGCAATGCTGTGGCTAGTAAAGTGACCAAAATGCTGGCTTGCATCTATAGATGTTTCTCAAGCAAATCCCAGGACGCCATTCTTCCCTTGTACTCAGCCTTGGTGAGGCCACAGCTAGAGTACTGCATCCAGTTTTGGGCTCCACAATTCAAAAAGGATGTGGAGAAGCTTGAGAGAGTCCAGAGAAGAGCCACACGCATGATCAGAGGTCAGGAAAACAGACCTTACGATGACAGGCTGAGAGCTATGGGGCTCTTTAGCCTGGAAAAGCTCAGGCTCAGGGGTGATCTGATGGCCATCTATAAGTTTATAAGGGGTGTTCACCAGTATCTGGGGGAACATTTGTTCACCAGAGCGCCCCAAGGGTTGACGAGGTCGAACGGTTATAAACTCCTGCAAGTTCATTTCAGGCTGAACATAAGGAAGAATTTCTTTACTGTCCAAGCCCCCAAGGTCTGGAATAGCCTGCCATCAGAGGTGGTTCAAACACCTACATTGAACACCTTCAAGGAGAAATTGGATGCTTATCTTGCTGGAATCCTATGACCCCAGCTGACTTCCTGCCATTCGGGCGAAGGGCTGGACTCAATGATCTTCCGAGGTCCCTTCTAGCCCTAATGTCTATGAAATCTATAATTCAGGGGTACTGAACTCATGGTCTGTGGTCCAGATCTGGCATATGGCGCTATGTCATGCAGCCTGCAAGCTCCCCACGGGTATGGATATTTGGCTTCGGGGAGAGGTGACTCCCCGGCTGCCAAATTTCTGAACCCTTGAGGACCCCTAGGCTCTGCATACTGGATTAGGCATGATCCCAGCATGCAGGGTTGGCATGGGTGGTGCTGAGCCCCAGGTCCAATCCAGGCATGAGGGGGTCTGGAAGGGGTAGCATCAGGTTGTCAGGGCCCAATTCTGGTGAGCAGGGGCAAGAGAGGGCAGCACTAGGCTCCCAGGGTCCAATCCCAGCATGTGGGGGCATTGTCCCAACACTCACACCTGAGGGTGTGATCCCAACACTCAAGGCAGGGAGTGAGTGGTGCCGGGCCCCCAGGCCCAAACCTGGCATGCAGGGCTTGATCTAGCCCCTAGACCAGCCCCATACCACTCATATGGCTTGTGGGGCCAAAAGCTTGAGCACCATTGTCATAATGTCCAAGCTGTGGTTTGATCCCAAAACAGAAGTGGCATCAGGGTGCAGAGTTTCTTGACATTTGAATTTCTAATGGGACCAGAAAAGTGGGGGGAATTTCATTTCTCTCATAGGTCCCCCAAAGCTCACCATCCCAGGATTTTACAGATGTACTACTTGTTTCACAATTTACGCTGCTCACAAAGATTCCAGTTTTCAGGGAGAAAGAAGAGGAGGGGTCAAAGGTTATCTGATGATACTGGTTTCATTCAGTGGATCTAGCCAAAATTATTATTGAAGGACAGCAGCTGCACAGCAGGTACGGATGCTCTTCTTCAAGCTTATTAGGAGAAGGACCTGTAGTACAGGTGGGATCCCCAGAACCATTTCTACCACTTTTACAAGACAATTTTGGTACTCACCAACAGCAGACAGTACATGCAAGCACAGGGCATTATCGTAATGGGGATGGCAACTACAGAAATATATGTCGCAGACAACAAGCTTGGAGCACAGATTCACACAGAAGACTGTATTTTGATGTGTGCCACTCCACAAAGCAGCTGACTGCGGACTTCCACCACACCGAATGCATGAGTGAATTTACCTTGCATATAACTAATTTTTGGTATAAAAAGGGTCATCATGTAAGAGTGAATTTGCACATTCAGAACCCACATAAAGTGAGGGAAGCTTGTATATAACCTTTCTACATTTCTCTTCTTCTCTGAATTTCTGTATTCTTCTCACTCCAACATTATGCCTAAATACTCTCCCTTTACCATACTATTATATTCTTTCTGTTCAAATCTGTCCTAGCTACTCATTTAAACTATTCCTGCTGTGTGAACCAAGTTAATTATTAGCATTGTTAGAAACAAGACCTTGTTGAGCAGCTGATCAAGTGGTCCAGGTGTGTGATAGTCTGAGAGATAGAAGGCCTTAAAATAATCTGGCATGCTCAGTGGAGTTGATGCAGTGGAGTTGGATATGACAGAGGCAGGATGCAAAAAATTTAGTTTGAAGGGTTGTAAAGTAGGAGGAGTGAAAAATATTAAAGTTGTGACAGATTAACATGATTTTAGGAAGGATATGGAGTTGTTTGGTGCAAGGAGCCAAAGAAATTTGAAGCTAGAAGTGTACATTTGAAAGAACATCTAACCATGGGAAGACACTTATATTAAGTGCTGGCCCATTTGCCATATTTAATAAAATAATTTGTTAAGTTATTCTGACTTAAACGGATTTTTTCCTTTAGATATACTAATACACTGAAGATAGTGCCACACTAGTCAGTGATTGAACTACAGCTTGTATAGACTCAAGCTAGTTTTAAGTATCTCAGGTACCAATACCAATCTAGCCATAGGAGTACAGATTTCAGAATGGTCTAACCATCTGACTGTTTATTTAGCTTCTCCAATGGATTTTAGAGACCATGCTGAGATCTGTGCTGCCACAGTTAAATTGCTAAGTAGTACAGCAACAAGCTAATTTAAAGCCAATTTGAGTAATTCTGCATACCCACAGAGGTCTAAAGAAATGTGCATAGGAATATTTGGGCACTCTGCTCCAGTTTACATTTGTTTGCATATGATTTTTACAAGTTCACAGGGGTAACAGTTTTATGTGGAAAATAAAGCATGCTCATTTTGATTGTCCTAGGAAATCTGGATATTTGTGATAAAAAGCTTTTATATATAAAATTGTTCATGGTCATGTCTTTCTTAGAATCATGCTGAGCTGCCAGCGTAGATTAAAATTAAGGCACGATGATACTTTTACTTGTTATCCTACCTTCAGACAAGACGTGTGGAGGGCTATTATTATGTTATTCCTTTGAGTGCTCAACAAAAATTCCTATTACCATGTGCCCAATGTCTTTGTATATCACAAACCACAGGCACAATTTTGTCACTTTAATCTGTTATACTTCATCATCTCAGCCTTCTCTCACCTAACAGTCCAAAACAAAGCTTCCAAACATAACAAAAAAGTTGTGAACATAAAGAAAATGTTAATGGATAGGCCAAACATGAATGGAAAAGATGTTTAAAAGTACTGTTTTGGCATTATATCTGTGATGCAGTTGTTGATATATCCCATTACTGTTGGAACAACATCCAACAGTGATAGATATTATTCTACATTTCTAGGAAAGAAAAATACAACCATAGCAACTAGCTGATCAAGTTAAAATACTAGGTTCCCTTGATTTAGATATGCTCTACTGACAACTGAATTGTTTCTGGCTAGTATAAGCCCCAGAACCAAAACATATAGAAGTATGAGGGAAAAACCAGCTTGTCTGCATGAGATATACCATCTATCCAACCCCACAGACCAGATGAGTGACACGGAGCCAATCTGTAGACCACATTCAGCATGCAGGGCCAATCCCCGGACCCGATTCAGCATTGCTTTTGTGACAGACTTCACCAGACCAGAAAAGACTGGTGGAAAAGAGCCATTCCGTGAGTCTAACTGAAACTATGATGGTAGTTGCAGAAGTAATTTGCTTTGCACTCAGAGGCTAAATTTATGTACACATAAATCAGTACAAAGTAATCATGAACCACTCTAAACCTGGAACAGAACAGAAGTTCAGTGGACATAAACAGGTTTCAAAATGGCAGAAACCAGTTTAAGATAGACCTGGATGCACATAGTATCAGATTTAAATCAGTCTAAGTTAGACTGATCTATCAAACTTCAGTACCAGATCCTTTCCTGACTCAACTTAGGTGACTATCCTCTGGCATCTGAGGACTCTATATGGCCCCCTGCTAACCTCCCCTCACAGGGAGGCAGGCTGAAGCTTGGTTCATGCTCTCTGCTCCAGCCCAGTGCCTACCTGGCCCCAGCCAGATCTCACAGCCCCTCTGCCAAGGTATCTAGCCAGCAGAGCAGACAGGAGTGGGGGTGGGGGGAATATACAAGCCAGCTTTCCCCTCTGCCAAGCTGGGGTCTATCCAGTAGATCAGACAGGAGCAGGGGAGGGGTGGGGGGGGAATGAACACAGTAGCTTCCCCCTCTGCCAAGACCTGATCCAGCCAGCAGATTAGGCAGGAGCGGGGGCTGGAGGGGAATAAATACTGTGGTTTCCCCTCTGCTGAGCTGGCAGAATCCCCCACGTTTGTCCCACCACCACTCGGCAGAGGGGAGAAGGGGAAGCCTCCTTGCTCTTCCCTCCCCTCCCCACTGCTCCTGCTTGCTGTGCTGGCCAGACACTGGCTGGGGGGGGAGCCCACATGGGCAGACACTGGCTCAGCACCAGGATGGGGGATTCCTTCCCCATGCCACCTATGGGTCAGAGACTAGCAGGGGGCAGGGTTGTGCGGGGAGGACATTACCCTCAGTGTAGGGCTCATCCACAGCTGGACAGATCCCAGCTTGAGGGGAGTTCAGGCCAGGGTGGGGATAATCAGCCTGTCCCATCTGAGGCGTGGGGCTCCCCCCCTGTGGGCAGACCCTGGCTCAGGGCACCAGCAGAACAGGGGGTTGGGGTCATGTGCCAGGCAGCTAATTAGGGGTGGTCCCCCACTAGGCTGGGCTCAGCAATGTCTGGGGAGCTGGGAGGGTTGCTCAAGTACCCCTGCCTTCTGGTCTCACTAGTTCCTGTTTTGTTCAACCAAACCCTGAACATGAGTTATGTTAGTTATTGGTCCTATCTACACCACTTAGAGAAACCTGCAAAGCCTGGATTGATTCTGCCTTGGGATTTTTGATTGTCTGTACTTAGACAAAGGTTCTAGACTTCAGCAAGCTGGACAGTTAGTACATTTAAACAGTACTTGCAGCTATGCACATGTACACTGATTAACTTTTATTTATTTTATGACTATTGTATTCCCTCTGTTTAGTTTTTTGTTTGTTTTTTTTTTACTTTTCCCTCAAATAGAAAAGTATTTACAATCATGTATTTCCGACTCTCTCCACTGCAAGGGCAAGAAGCACCAAACATAATCAGGGAGATTAAAATTGAAATATGTGAAATTCAAAATCCAAATTGCTGAGCCAGAAACACAGCTTTTGTTGAGGGCTCAAGCCATAGTTTTGATAGTAGGAAAAAACCTCAAAACAGATTGCTATTGGCTTCTGGAAGAAAGATTTTTTTTTTTTTTTTTAAAGGCAGACAAGAATCTGCTTTCAAATGTTGAACTTAAGGCACAAAATGTTTTTGGGCTACAAAAAAACTGAAAAGGCCAAATGAAAGATTATATGCTCCTGCTGTAAAGTATTCACCGGTTATATAATTAATTTTTTGAATGCCATCTCAAAAACAACCAGGTAAGAACACACTGAACTGTACTCATTAAGAAGCAGAGTTTATAAAAAATCTGAAGGGTTAATTTTAGTCTAATCTGATATAAAGCAGTGAACCTTTGAAAATGCTCACATCCACTACTGCTTGATCTCCTGAGCAGATGGGAACTGCAATTCCAATCAGTGTACTTTCTTGCACTGGTGATGATGGCAGTACCCCCAGGAGGACTGAAGTTGCCTGGGACTGAGCGGGTGCACACTGTACAGTGTTAAAAGGTGTTGCAGTGCCTGTATTGGTATGCATCCTTTACCAGATTGCCTTTAGGCAAGTAATGCAAGTTATGGTGCTGGGTCTTCACTAAATCCAAAAAATTATGTAGGACATGCACTACACAACTAAATTTTTTTGGTTCATAGCTTCTGAATTTAGGAAAACTATTGTCTTGCTTTTTCCTGCTGTTTGAATCAGGATTTAGAGGAAGCATCCTCACTGATAGTACTTTAGTGTACCTGGAGCACAAACAGACAAGTCTTTTGATTCTTTGAAACCAGTTTGACATGAAACTGGTAGGACATAACCCAAAATAATAATTTAGATGCAGGGAGCCCTATGTGGAACTAAAATGGCCAACTGCTGGATTCTCTGGCAGACGGGGGCATAGAAGAGGAAAGGAGGTTTAATTTCCTAAAAATAATTTTCTGCAAGATACTTAAGCCTCCAATAATTAACAGGAAAGCCATTTTCATGTATTTAAAAAAACAAAATCTTCCCCCTCACATTTATTAGCAATTATCCAGTTAAATTCAGCTTCCAGCTTTAGTTTCCTTTTTACATCTTTCATTCCTTGAGCTCCACACACTGTTTTGACATTCTGAGCTTGCTCCTGACTCCCTTGTTGTTGGCATATAATCATTCATTGGGAAAGATTCATCATTAGATCTCCCTAAACATAGAGAAAGTCCACCTGAAATTGACTGATTCACTCCAGCTGTGCTCTCAGAGTCATTTAGGAGTCTGAGGAGGCACAATTAGCCAATGTACATAAGAAGTAGGCATCTCTGGCCAGGGAGAGCACATGTCTCAGACAGATGTATACTTTTAAAACTATACACAGTCCAGGGGCAGACTCCTGAAGTTACAATAAATGCTCAGTCCTGGCAGGACCCTAAGGGAAACATGACCTGCTGTCCCTGACATGAACCCCCTGGCAGCTTAGAGAAGGGCAACCTATACTTCCTCCCACCAAGAAGCAGACTCAGCCCCAGTACAATACATGGATAATTACATTAACCTTGATAACAGCAGCAAAGTAGTTTGAGAACAGTATCCCTGGGTCTGGCCAAGACTGTGTGCAGTGGAAAGGCAGAAACAACTTCACATAAGTTCTGTTATGTCCTCTGGATCCTCAGTCTGACTGATGACTTAATAATAATATTACCTAGTAACAATTTCAGCAACCTCAGGGTTGTTCTTAAGGATAGCCATAGCACCAGGGGCTATTCTACTACAAACTCCCTGACCATGCACCAGGTGTCCTGCATACACTCTTGTACAGTCTGTTGCCAACATGGAGAGAGTTTGAATGAAACCCATGCTGCAAAAACCATGGAAATTTTGGACTCCTTTTACCCCGAACAGGGTAGACCTAAAAATTACCCCATTGGTGAGTTCTCATTCCTGCTTGAATGAAAAACATTACACACAAAAAATATTTTTCTTTATGCTTGTTTCAACAGTGAGCTAGTTGATTCAGGTCTCCTTTAAAAAACATTTCCTTAAAAAAAAATCTCTTGTTCACTGCTTGTTAAATGAATGGAAAGCAAGGAAAACAACGAAACTTCTTTGGTAAATGTGGTTTTAAGCACTTACTGACTTTTATAATATTTTTCACTTATTCAAACATCTCTGCTTACACCCACACTTCTTCCTGTTACATATGCCATCTACTAACTTTTTATAATGGCTGCTGGGTAGACTAGGCAAAGGTTAGATGGATGGAAGCATTATAAATCAGGATTAACTGTATCAATTTTCAGCACAGAATAAGCCTTGTGTTGTTTACATAGCAGATGGGCATTCTACCTGGAGTAGCAGTTGTATTAGTAGCAGCAGTAGAAATCAACTGTCTGTCTTATGAGACAACAGAATTAAACCAAATGAGACATCAAATTGCTGAACATAATCCTTGCTTGAAAGATAAAGTGAAGCTGGAGCGCAGTAGAGTGTCTGCAATCAGGCAGTATCAAGAGATTGAGTCTTAACTAATGTCTCAAGGATTGCTGGAAACCTTGTACCTCCATCTCTGACAACAGAAAATATTAAGTATGTGCATACAACAAACTTTTAAACAGTAGTGCAAAACACATTTAGTCACATCCATTTCTGGTATGTTTCCACTCAGTATAACGGTGGTACATTAAGGATGAGTTTGGCTTCATATTTTTGCCTATCTGTCTATTCAGTACTAGGTTCTGAATACTGCATATTATTTGTATATCTGTTTTCTAACTACTAAATCCCAGAATAACAAGATAAATCATTCTGTGCAACTAACCATCATGCTAAAAGTAATCTCTGCTGCAGTTTTTGGTTTGCTAAGCAAAAAATACATACAGTGGAGGTTTTACAAGTATAGATTTCATTAGACAACAGTCACGTACTTGGCCATATACAGGAATTAATTATGATGAACAAAGAATGCTACAAATGCATTACAGCAGAATGGTGTCTATTTCATAATGTGAAGATTAGCTTGTTTTATATACACTAGGAACAGCCCACTAAGACAGTTCCAAGTGTTCATTACTGTATGTAAGAGCTGTGTGTGCAAGTTCAGGAATTGTCCTATTTTCTTCTTTATTTTCTCAACACCATCCCATGAGATTGCATTGTTGCTCTAACATTGTTGGGAGTCACAAGATGGCACTTGGCAGATGGCAGTATTAGTTTAGTTTAATCTGAACATATAAATAGGTAGCTCCTGTGGAGAATATTTTGCATATAAAAAGAACTGCATCACCAGGGGACAGCATGCCAACCAGAAAAATCTGACTAAATTATTTTCTTAATGGCAGAGCTGCTCCCAACATTAAATACCTATACAGACAAATGAAACCTTTATATGCCAAAACAATACTGATAGGGTTGCCCATTTCTCTTCCAACTCAGGATTGGCCATATCTACTTTATTAAGCAGTCAGCAGTTTCTTCCATATTGAAGTCTCCTTGAAGATTAGAACTCTCTGTGGGATGAGCAGGGCAGGGAGGGAATAGGGTAGACATAGCAGCTTCCATTTAACCAGTCCCCTGACAGACATTACATTATTACAGGATTAATATGTTAACTTGTGGGATACAGTACAATATACTAAACATTCAACCAATTTATCACATTATAAGAATGGTAAACCAGCCACAAAAATGTGCCACATTCTGGTTTGCTCCGATGCTGCAAGTGGAGTCCTTTAAAGTTGTGCCATGCACAGTATAACTTTAAAGGTTCAGACACACAACAGGATCTGAGGAATTTTATTCCAGATCCCAAAAATTGTGCATCCAGGTCTTGAATGTCTGGCATGATAAAAGCGAGTATGATTGTGAGGATCCAAGGTAAAATTTCTCAGGTCCCACTATACCTTTAAAATCACATTTGCCAGGGGCCTAAAGGAGCTACAGTCTCAGATGAACTAGAGTTTTGTTGGTTTCCTTTGACTTAAGGAATAATCTATATATACATCCCAATTAAGTTTTATCTCCTATAAGACACACTACATCTCACAGTGCTGTTGTCAGAATCCATTAGTAACTGCTGAAGAATCAGTACAATGTCTCTATTGTTTTCCCAGATACAAAACCGATAACCAAGCTTCTGATCCAAACTTCCATCCCTCATGTGCCAGTTCAAAGCACTACCATTAGGCCACAGGGTCAACCTCTCTGTAAAGAGCTTTAAAACATGTGAGGCCTGAACCTCAGCTGTGTTAAATCAACAAAGTTCAGTTAATAACAATGGAGGTAATAATTTATCCCAAGGTTTAGCCCAAGGTTACTTTAAGACTGGTATTTTCAAAACAACCGGCTGCAATAGAAGATGGTCAGAAGTAGCAGGTTTCCAGCAGGTACAGATACCTGAACTAGTTATCACAATTTACAGCTGCTCAGCACTAACTGCCCACATGCACTTTTAGCTTATGACAGATGACAAATTAATTTTCATCTTTTTTTTTCTTTTGTTAAGTAAATGAAAGCTGAAATTCTCCGGTGCACTCTGGATACCAGTAGCTGGGAATTTCAGGAAAAAAAGCACAAAATATCACCTGAGTGATAATAAAAACCATGAATTAGAAATGGTCTCTCTTCCTCTATAGTTAAGTGTTATCCAGTCTGTTAGAAAATGAAAAGGATGAGACCAGAGGCATTTGAGTGGCTTTGATATCCAAGTCACCATCACAGGTTTCAATAGTTATTATCAATCTTCCCACACACACGCTTACCAAAACTGAAAAATCTGTCCTTTCTAAAGGCCTAAATTTCTGTCCAGAAAAATACCCTAATAAAATACTTCAATGTGGAGAACTAGAAGAATTCTTCCGACGCCTGCGCCTCAAAGAATATTTCCACGACCAAACTGAACCCACTCCCAACAACAACTCATCCTCTGACAACATTCAGGAAAAGATCAACGCCAAAAAGCCCCAAAACACATCAGATTGGACACCTCACAGTGGACGAAACCCTAACCTTGACCGCTACATTGACTGCTTCAGGGAAAGAATGAACAATGAAATAATCAGCAACACGCGCCACCACAACAACCTCTCTCTACCAGAGAAAAAGGCCATAGAATCTCTAAGATCTAACCACCAAATAGTAATAAAACCAGCAGATAAAGGATGAGCCATAGTCATCCTAACAGACCACCTTCCCAGCAACACACTCCTAGCCACCATGGACTTTACTAGCCTATATACCAACATCCCATACCAGGATGGCATCCAAGCCTGCCTTACATACCTACAGGAACAAGATTACAACACAGATTACAGACCCAAAGATATTACTGACCTTATACACTTCATCCTCACACACAACAATTTCACTTTTAATAATCAACACTTCCTCCAGATGATGGGAACAGCTATGGGCACTAAAATGGCCCCACAGTATGCCAACCATTTTATGAGCCACCTGGAAGAAGACTTCCTCAAGAACTGCATCATCAAACCCTTGCTATATTTAAGATACATCGATGACATCTTCATCATTTGGACTGAAAACCTACAATCTCTGATTGAGTTCCACCAGAAATTAAACAGTCACCATCCCTCCATCCGACTTTCTTTAGAATACTCCAGCACCAACATCTCCTTTTTAGACACAATGATCAGTATCCAGAAGGGTAAAATACAGACCACAGTACACAAGAAACCCACAGACCAACATACATACCTGCACAGAACCAGCAATCACCCTAAACACACCAAAAAAGCTGTGATATACAGCCAAGCCCTCAGATACCACCACATTTGTACTGAAGAGAACACCCAGGATTGCCACCTCACCAATCTTAAAAAGCCTTTCACCCAACAAGGACACTCCTCCAGAGAGGTAGATCGCACGTTTGAAAGAGCCACCTGGATACCACGTGAAGAACTTCTGCAGTACAGAACTCCCCCCCACAACAAATCGCACACCACTGGTTATGACATATTACCCCTCTCTTGAACCTGTACAAAAAATCCTCAAACAACTGCAACCCATACTAGAAAGAGACCCTATTCTTAAAAAGATCTTCCCAGAGCCACCCATCCTAACCTCCAAACAGGCACCAAACCTCTAACCTCATCACCAGAAGCAAACTTCCTCAAGCCCAGAACACACCAAAAGGATCCAGACCGTGCCATGACAAGAAATGCAAAACCTGCCCACACATCTCCACCACCCCCACTATTACTACACCCCACAACAGAGCAATCAGCATCCCAGGATCTTACAGCTGCACCTCCAGAAATGTAATATACCTCATCCAATGCACCAAATACCCTGATGGAAGATATGTAGGAGAGACCAGACAACAACTGCGCACCAGAATGAATGCATACCCGAAATCCATCAAAGACAGAAATACCCAATTACCGGTGGGGGCACATTTCTCATAGGAGGGCCACTCTCTTTCCAATCTCTCAGTCCTGATCCTCAAGGGAAACTTACACAACACTTCCCAGAGACGAGCCTATGAGCTCCATTTCATCAACCTCCTGGATACTAGAGATCATGGACTAAATATAGACATTGGATTTTTGATACATTACAATCTGCCTGGCAACTGACTCCCCAGCCCAGCCCCTGGCTTCTTTACTTTTCATTCCATCCAGAAAGAGCACACACCAACTGCTGAAACTTCCTTAGCCTGACAAAAGGTTTTTGAACCCAAAAGCTTGCTTAATAACTTTTCTCCAACTATTTGGGTTGGTCTAATAAAAGATATCAAATTCGCCCAAGGAACCTTGTCTGCCAATAGTTACAGTGGAAATTTTATGCAAGCTGGGATGGAGGACTGATTGAAATTAGTTCAACTCAATACTTTCCCTTACCCATTCCATATTCAGAAAGTGGTTTTCCATTTTCCAGGTGCAAGTTAGGGAACAGAATTAGCTGAGGCTGCATTGTTATTTCCTACAAGTCCTTGGATCAAATCCTTGAGACAGGTGGCTAAACAAGTATACCATATCTTCTACCATCTAAGCTAGCCAAGGCTAGTCATGGTAGCACAAAACTTCCCTCTAAGGACAGGTACAGACATTATACTTTTTACCAGGATAAGTGGATAACCAGTCTATATCCATAACAGACAAAAGTATGGTTCTGAGATTTGCCCCCCTTCCCAGCCCCCAGGGTGAATGTGTACTCTGTTCACTACCAATCTGAACTATGCCACTTAAAGAAAATGGCATAACTTAGATTGATTCTAGCTCAGGCTTTTTTAATGTGTGTACCTAGCCTGAGAGTGTGGAGGACCTACAAAGGGTTCCAGATATGACTTGTCAAGTTCAGGTTAGTTCTATGGCATGGCAATATGGAATAGATGGAGTACCAAGGCTGAAGCACAATATTGTACTTTAGAGAAATCAGGGGGTAACATTTAGTATTTATACTTGAATAGAATACAGGTTAGTTTGAGAGCACTGCAAAGCCCATATAATTTTCCCCATATGTTTAAAAAAACCTCCCATAAAATTATCTCATTTCAGTCATTTTTCCACATAGAGACTGCTATGACATCAGCAACTAAAAGACACAGAGCGTTAGAATACAGCATTCTGCTCTTGATTGCACATCACTTCTTTGAGTCTTCCTTTGTACTGGAGATATAATATCACAGACTTTCAAGTTTTGATCATTCACATTAATCATACCCTTTTATTCCCTTTACTAGCCCCAGAAATGCATTTGTATTATATGTAATTTAATCATGCTCTGTTATGGTCACAATCTGCACAGTACCTCATGCAAAACACACAATGTAATGTTGCTACACCCCCAATGATTTTCATTTAATTGTGTTTACTCATATTACACAACTCAATATCTTATTCAAAGTTTCACTTGCATACATTTCTCATTTAATCGGCATATTTAGAAACACGTGCATTGCTACTGCTTAGGTTAAACTATTGTCTGCAATCTACTAAAAAGGTAAGAGCTGATTGGTATAGGTAAGAGACACCAGAATACAAAGGAAGAGCAGCAAGTATTCAAACCAATGACACTATAAATGCTTGATTTTGGTTCACCCAAAGAGCATCAGGATACTGAAAAACGTTTGGGTTAGCCTTAACAGAACAGCACTTGAAACAAGCTGCTGCAAAAAGACACTGTTAGAGGGATACAGTCATATTGTCGAGCTGATTGTTTCCTACGTTATATTGCTGTTTACTTTTATCCCCTCAAATTTAAATTAATTCTTTCCATTAACATTGCATTTTGATTCACAATCTGAGTCATTAGCTTCTTGCATGTCACCAATTTTAAAATCTCTGAAAGAAGTGAAAGAAAGCAAGTATGTTCAGTTGGCTGTTAACATCACTTTAAGAAGTGAAATCAAGACAGAGACAGACCGACTGACCTTGACTTGCATTTTGTTTCCAACCTCATATTACACAAACTCATTGTATAGTATAGTCAAACAATAAGCAACTGAATTTCTAAAGGAAAAAGAAAACCAAAACAACTGCTGGCTGTTTTTCTTGCTATTAAGGGGCTGTCAGAAGTAGGGCTGGCCAGGAAACAAGAATTCTTTTCAAATTCAGTGTTTAGGAAATTACTTTCATTCTGAAGCAGAATGAACCTAAACCCTTTTAATATTTTTTTCTGGTGACAGATTCATCCTAGAGTAGTCAATACCCTGGCAGTCAGGGCATTGCTACAGATTAGAGAGAAAACTTAGGGAGATTATCCATACAGGTCACTGCTACAAATTAGGGAGACCAGGGAATTAAATATGCATCTCTCCTCTTCCATGTGACTACCCTCACCACCAGTCTTTAGGCTCAGTCTCCCTGCCTATTCTTGTCATGTACTGGCCCAGAGAAAAGATCAGGTAGTGGATGGACTTGTATTTGGGGCTTCCACATTCCATTTGCATGCCTTGGACACTCTGCCTGTTTTCAAAATATAATTGCTTCTAACTGGATATTTTTCTGGTAGAACAGCTTGTCCTGAGGGAATACAAATGCAAACAAGACAGTTACCAATACAACTTTATTTTATTGGTAGATAGCATGGTGCCTGCTTCCATCCGTAACCAGTTTAATGGAAAGGTTGGTATTCTTAGATAAAAAGATGCAAACTGTACTTTTTAGGGAAACAATGTCAACACTGCATATCACATCTTCCTTTTTATGAAATAAGTAAGTTTTTTGTATTAGACTTGCACTCCCAAATTAGGCATATATTATATTTTTACTATAGACTAGGTCTGGGTATTTTATGGGGTGCTGAGCAGACACATTTCCATTAAACTTCATGTGTGGCTGTAGGTGCTTAGCACTTTGGAAGACAAGCTATTAGGTTTATCTCAGACACCTAATTAACACTGAGAACTGGCCCTTTGGCATAGATCCACAGGAGGACTTAAGACATCATAACCCATGAAGAGAAGGTGACTAAATATGAAATCCAGGACTGTCAGCATCGCAGGTGAGGGGCTACCTGAGCTAGTCAGCAGAAAATGAGAAGAATATATCTTAAATTTTTCATTCAAAGATCATTGGGAACTTCCCTCTACCTGGGATTCAAAGTTATGAAGCTTGTCTTGAAATTAAACACTGTCAGTCTTTTTTCACAAGATACTGTCATTGCCACCACCAGTAGTTCAGTAGGGCCCATGAATATATGCCTAATTTCAGTAAGTCTCCTCATAGAAGGCAATAAAGATTTGCACTATAAATCAGAGATATATAGTATAAGCTTTCATAAGCAGAGAACTTAGCTTATCAGATGGCCCTTCACAGCATCTGATGAAGTAAGCCGCCTTCTTACAAAAGCTTATGCTGTACATCTTTGATTTAGTTAGCCCACAAGGTGCACCCCCCTGCATTCAGTCTGACTTAAGTTGCACATGGCTAACTAACTCTCAAGACTTCTTGTGCTTTTATCCTTCTTCATTAACAAAACTAGGCAAAATCTAATCACGCATGTACTGATAAGGAAAAGGTGAAGAAAGGGCAAGCACTGGGAAATCAAATAGAAGTACTGGGATTAAAATATGTCATCAATTTTAATTTAATTCAAATTTCAACTATTTACTTCAGTGGAAGAGTATCCTGGATGGGAGTATAGATATGTATTTTAGGTTGCGTTTTGTATAGGATTTAGTTCTGACGGCTTTCAAGGGGATAAACTGTGATTCAGTTTAAATTTTATTTTGGTTTATAACTGATGTGCAGGATGCCTAGAACATTTGGAAAGATGCCCCCAATTTTTCTCATAGTAGAAATTCAAAGAAATCAATACATAATTTTTGCAACATCTACTGGAACATGTTATCAGAATGTGTAAAGCTACTTACCTTGATCTCTTTCCAAAAAGAATGAGCGGTAGGCAATTTTTACTTAAAAAAAATAAATAAATAAAACCAGGAACACTCCAGAAAATGTTAACGTTGAGTCTTTTCAAGGTTGTTTTGTAAGCACTAACTCACATAGCACTGGACCTAAAAATCAGATACAATATATATGCCATAGTAAATCACTCAAGCTGTTAGGAATTGGCTTTTACTGAGGCCAAGTGTTGTTACTCATTAACACGTACAGTATATAAACCAATTTAAAGGGCGTAAAAGGAGTGTTTTTCTGTTTAGTGCCAATAACAACGCTAGCAAAAAGGTGCATGGAGTATGGTATGGGAGGTCACAGTTCCTTACTCTTAACACACTAATCATCAGAGATGACTAGCTGTGGAAAAGAGCACATTCTGCAGCCCTTAAGGGACACAGCAGCAGGTAAGCAGTGATGCACTTGGCAGTTCTAGAAGCCATTGTGCTCACTTGAGACACAATGTGTCCCACAGCTCCTGATGGTTTTGTGTAACTCTACACCACCCCCAGCATGGGCTAGTGCCTTAAAGGCACAATTGAGCCTTGTGATTTCTGAGGAATCAAAAAATTAAAGGGGGACGGGGGGGAAGGGGGAGGAAATGAGCTTTTCCTTTGGTGTTGACTTGCTTAAAAATAAATGGTTTCCAAAACCCTATGGGTAAGTGAGGTTTCAAAGTCAGACAAGATGCTTTTTAGAAAGCCTAATGAACAAAACCACAGCTTCTTTAGCTAACTCTCCTCTCTACTCAAACTGTAAATGTTGAAGATCTATTCAATGACAAAGCCTGGTCAGCCCAGCTCTTACAAGATACAAAATAAACTGCAGGAGATAAAATTCTCCGGAGAGGAAAAAATAGAAAGGGGGGGGGGGGGACCAAGACTTTTCTAAAAGGCCAAAGACCACACAAAGATTTTTTTCAGCACTTAGGATGTGCCTAGTCCTGAACAGATCATTGAAATAAACCAATGGATCTCACTTTTTACAGAAGACTCAAGTGGTATTCAAAATGCTGGCATATATATTAGGCAGGAAATTAGTCTAAAGGTGGTATCTGTTTTAAGTAATCATATGTGGTTTATCTTAACTTCTTTGGTACAGTGATGGCAAAAGCCTTATTCTTTTACTAAATACAGTCATACTATACCAAATGGTAGCTTCAGGCTAATTTCAAAATAGCCCAATTAACCCTACCATTTTTTCTAATGAAAAAACCACAAATAATACGGTAACTTTTTATGTTATTACTGTACATTATATTTGGAAAATAAGGCTTATGTTTTTGTGACTTGAATTTTTCCAGCTGTAGCAATTTATTCATCTTTTCGCTAAAATTCTTTACAGAAAGCACAAGACTTCTGTATCATTTTAAAACAATATTATACAAACAGGCACACAGTGTATGGAGTTTGGAGGCATGTGGTCTGAGGAATTAGTGCACTAAATACCAAGTCACTGTAGATAAAACATGCAATTCCAGACTCCAACTCTTAATTTATAGAAGACAAAATTATGCAGTGAAAGTATCTCAATGTTTTCTATACAACACACTCATAGTGCAGTTCACCATGAGTAAAAACATCAGTGTACTAAGTGCGCTACTGGGTTGTTAAAAAATAGTCACTTGATAGTTACATTTTTTATAGAATTGCTTCATATGGCAATAACTAAATACTTCAGTAGATATTTCTTCAAACCCTGTATAAGATGGTAGAGGTTTTGTCTGGACTTATGTCTAAGTAGATGAGGAACTGGATGACAGATAAAAAAAATAGTGTGCATAGAGACTGGAAGTATGAAGTAAACCTCTATCCAACGTGACCTCAAAATAAACACAAAAAATCACTGTTGATGAAAACTGTAAAAAAAAACAAAAAACAAGGCTGGGGAACATGGTAAGTCCTACTGTTGACAGACCAGTTGTTCACAGAAATCGACACCTTTTGGTAAGCTGGGTTCATTCAGACAAAAGCACAATTTAGTAGTGTGCAAAGATACAACATTTAGAAACAAGAAATTCAGGTCACACCTACAAAATGGCAGAAGCTATATTTGGGGACTGACTGTTCTTCAAACAAGCTTCTCTGAATTGCAAGATTATGACCGAAGACCAAAGAACTGGTTTCTCCATCTGTTTGTGCATATTATATAACAACTTATCACACATACTTCATTTTTACAAGAAGTGAGGCTCTTCTCACAGGTCTAATGCAGTCTCTGTAAAGTGTTTTCTGCATTACCCAGCTGAAAACTACTAAAAGAACCCACTGCTTCTGAAATAGCTATTGTCAGAAATAAAGAAATAAAGCTATTGTTGGACTACCTATTTTCTGGGACCATTGTTTGCAGGTATAGTGTAAAGCACCGTTTATAAGTCTTCCTGTTTTCTCTCAGATTTCCAGACAGATTTAACTGCAGTGGTAAATTCAGAAGCCTTTTTCTTCTTAATCTTTCTCTTAGTTCAGTTTATTCCTCTTACCATGTGTTATTCAGAAATCATTTGGATCCAAGAAGGTCTGCTTCCTCAGTGTCCATGTTTCAGATGAAGGTGCTGTTCTGTGCTTCTGCACAAAAACAACTGGTTTTTAGGAAAACCTCATTGATACTGCTTCCTACACTCCCTACTGGGCGTTTGGGTAAAGTTGGGGCATCATCAACATCCAGCTGTTTTTCTTTGCAAGGACTAATTCAGTAGCTACATTCAACAAACTTTTACAAGATCAGGTCAAGATACAGAGGTAAGTATAGAAATGCCTGGTTTTGACTCCCAATTGGCATATCCTTAAATTAGACACCAAGCTGCTCAGTCTTTTCAGGACTCAGTTGATTGTAAAGGGAAATCCTTAAGTATGTGGAGAATTTTTATGTTGGAAATTACACACCTTCAGAATAGGTGACAACTGAGTTGGGAGATTTAAGAATCTGAGTGCCTAAAATGGTAGTTAAAACCTGCCTATGGATTGACCTCAAAGCCTATGTGAATTTCAGATTTGGAATAATTTTTTTTTTCTTCTAAATTTTTGCAAAACTGGATGAAACAACTTATTATTAGCCATTTTAGACAACATGTCATTAGCCTGTAGAGCTCTCCTTTGGTCACACTAAAATAAATTACATCAAAACAGATCAAGGGTGCAACCCTTCATGTTTCAAAATGAGCACACATTCACTTGCTAGGATAATCCTTTCTTTGTATGTTGCACTAAGTGAATTTGAGAAGATGCTGTAAACCAGAGCATGCAACCCCTGAGGGGTTAAATTGCGGACTCCAAGGTCCCACCCAGGCTCTGCTCCCCTCATTGTTCTAGCTACAGAAGCAGCCCTCTTCCTCAGGCTCTGTCTTCCTTAGATTTCCACTTTCCTGCCCCGGGAGCAGGGTGGGGTGGTACGGTGCAGCACAGCCCACAGTGCTGGGCAACCCATGGCCTGAGGCACCTGAGAGGCACAGTGCAGTGGAGGAGCCTGTGGTTGGAGATCTGAAGGTGAGGTGGGGTACCCCAGCATGCAGTCTAGTGCAGGGAGGCCCGTAGCACGTAGTGTAGTTGGGTGGGAGCCGAGGCACAGTGTAGTTCAGGGGGGAGGGAAAGGCAGCAAGTGCACTGTTCACCAGAGCAGGGGGCTCTGGCACACAGTAAAGCCCAAGTGCACGCTCCAGGGTATGTGTTGGGGGGGGAGGGGAACTGGGATGCAGCGTGCATTTGGGGAGGGCACCAATGAATTAAGTGTAGTGGGGGGGGGGTTGAACAACACATGGTACAGTGTGGGGGGTGGGTGTGCCAGGGCACACCGTGCAGCGGGAAGATGTACAATAGAATGTGGAGGATGGTGGTGGGGTGCAGCAGGTGGACCATGCAATAATGGGGGAGGGTAGCAGGGAGCATTCAATGTGCAGCCCTCACTAGTGTGACCTGTGGGGCATGCCCTGATGTAAACTACCCCTAACCCATACATCCCCCAAGGAAATAGTGCTTCCCTCTGTTACTCCCATAGAACCTGAGTTTCTTTTTGGGGGCGATATGGGGAGGCCAGCAACTTCCATTTCAAAATGGGTATCTTTCCAGATTGTGGCCCATGTCCTTGTCTTAGATGTGGAGTATCCACATCTCAGAAGAAGGGAGAGAGAGGCTGCAACTAGATTTAGACAGACTACAAAAGTGGGCAGATGAGAATAGGATGGGGTTCAACATAGACAAATGCAAGGTGCTGCACCTTGGGAGAAGGAATCCACAGTCTACAAACAGGCTGGGGAGTTCCCCTCTTAAAAGCACAGAGAAGGAAAGTCATCTTGGAGTCACTATTGACTCCAAGATGAACATGAGCTGCCAATGTCAGACCGCAGCCAGCAAGGCCAGCCATACCTTGTCATGCATCCAAAGATGCATCTCAAGCCAGTCCACAGAGGTGATATTCCCCCTCTATGCGACATTGGTCAGGCCACAGTTGGAGTACTGCGTCCAGTACTGGGTGCCAGACTTTAAAAAGGATGTGCCCAGCCTGGAGAGAGTTCAGAGGAGGGCCACCCGTTTGGTGAGTGGGCAGCAGGACAGGCCCTATGAGGAGAGACTGAGGGACCTGAACCTATTCAGCCTTGGCAAGAGGAGGCCAGGGGGGGAGCTGGTGGCTGCCTACAAACTCATCAGGGGAGATCATCAGCAAATAGGAAGAGCCCTATTCTCCCCAACACCACCTGGGGTGACGAGGAACAATGGTAATAAGCTGATGGAGAATAGGTTTAAGTTAGAGATCAGAAGGCAATATTTTACAGTTAGGGTGGCCAGAATCTGGAACCAACTTCACAGGGAAGTGGTCATCACCCTTACCTTTGGGCAAATTCAAAAAGAGGTTAGATGATCACCTGTCTGGGGTCTTGTGAACCCAGCATTCGTTCCTGCCTGTGGCAGGGGGTCTGGGTAGATGATCTGATCAGGTCCCTCCTGACCCCAGCTACTAGGAAACTATGAAACATACAACTCCCTGTGAGCACAATAGGAAACAGATTGAATAACTAGGAACAAAAATTGATCCTTTCTGACAAAAAATGGATCTCTAACAACTTACTCTGTATCCCCCCAAAATGTAGACACCCTTTTACTCTCAAATAGATAGTGCTAGTATGTGTGTACCAGGCCTGTGCAAATAGGGAAGTATTCGATTCAGATTCGGTTGATTTGAATGACAGTAATTCTATTTGGCGATTCAAATCACTGTCCCCATTTCATTCAGCTGAATCAGAATCAGAGATTCTGCACTGATTTGGAGATTCAGATTGGCTGGGTAGAGGCAGGCACAGCCGAGTGCCTGCAGGTTCTCCTATGGCTCCTCTGGCTGTGCCTACCACTTCCCAGTCAGGGGGAGCTGTGGGAGAATTTCCCATGGCTGCCCTACCTTGTCTCAGCCTCCCAGCCCTTAAAAAAAATAATAAAAGCGAAAAAAAAAAGCTGCACACTCACCGGCTGCAGCAGTGGGGATCAGGGCCTCTGAGGACTCGTAGCAGAGCGCCCCCTGCACAGCACGAGGCAGTGGGGATCGCTCCTCTGCCTGGCACCTGTGTGGCAGCTGCTCCATGGTGCAGGTGCAGCACGGCTCAGCAGGGCACTGTGTGCAGTCTGGGAGCTGAGACCGCTGGGGCTGAGTGGTGCTGGGCTCCAGCTGACTGCTGGAGCTGTCCCAGCTCACAGACAGCACGCGGCACCCTGCTGAGCCACACTGCACCCACGCAATGAGAAAGCTGCGAGTGCAAAGCGGAGGGGTGTGCGATCCCCATGCCTCCCCACTCCTCCTGCTTTGTGCTCCATGGGGAGGCTCTGCCACAAGCACTCAGAGGCCCTGATTGCTGCTGCCAGAGCCGGTGACCTTGGGCTTTTTTTTTTAATTTATTTATTTATTTATTTTTTAAGTGCTGGGAGCCAGGGCTGGGCAGGGGATGGGGCCAGGCTGGTCAGCCATGGGGGCTTCTCCCTTGTACCTGCCTCTGCCCCAGCAGGGGGAGCCATGGGAGAAGCCTCCATGGCTGCCCTGCCCAGCCCCATCCCGTGCCTGGCCTAGCCAGCATGGAGGAGGGGGTGCACAATGCAGGTGTGGCTCACTCCAGGTGACAGTAGGACATAACCCCCATTCCCAGTGCCGCCATATCTACATCAGCACTGAGAGCAGGGTCTCTGTCCTGCTGCTGCTTGCCAGCTGGTACAGGGATGTGGGTAGCCAGCTGGTGCAGAGGAGTGCAGGATGCAGGTGTGACAGTGCTCAGAGCAGGGGCTATGCCCTGGTGCTGCTTGCTTAGCCAGCACTGGGGGATGGCAGGGACACGATCCAAGCATAGCCCCTGCCCCCAGCACTACCGTTTCTGCATCAGCACTGGGAGCAGGGGCTCTGCCCTGCTGCCACTTGCCAGCCAGAGTGGAAAGGGGCGCGGGATGCAGGTGTGCAGTGCTGGGAGTGGGGGCTCTGCCCTGCTGCTGCTTGCCCCCTTCAGCGTGGAGCAAGCCATGCCCAAACCCTCCCACCCCTGGCTGGGCAAGTGGCAGCAGGGCAGAGCCCCTACCCTCAGCACTGCCGTGCCCACATCCTAATCCCTCCTGAATAAAGCTTGCCTCACCCCACCTGGGCAGCTTGTCCCAGCCCCAGCCCCAATCCCTCTTTCCCCCCTGCCCCTTCTCTCCCTACTCCCCAAACCCCAACAGACTTATCAGCTGGAGGCAGCTGTCAGCTGCCTGTTTAGTCTATGGCCAAATCTCTGAAGTGGCTGAATCTATTCTAAAGCTTTTCCAAATTGTTTCGGATGCTTCAAATCTTTTTGATTTAGAGCTTTTAATTAGTCTCCCGATTCAATTCAGATTTGGAGATTTGGTCCCCGAATCAGGCCAAATCTCCTCCGAATCAAATCAGCTACTGAAGCTTTGCACAGCCCTAGTGTGTACATACACAGAGCTTTAATCTGATGGGCAAACTTTGAGATAATAAATATTTAATTTTAATAAAACACTGGCACCAATCTTTTTCCATTTATGGTCTTTCTCTGGATGCTACTGTCTTGTAACTTAACATCTCTTGCCACGTATCTAGAGTCCTTGGGCGGGAAGGAAGAAAGAAAGCGGGGTGTGAAACTTTCGAGCAGAGTTATTTTGGTTTCAGTAGTTTTTGAAGTAACTTGTGACTTCCGTTTATTATAATTGTTGTTTTTTCCATATCAGAACTAGAATCCAAAACAAATCTGATCTCTCAGTTATACAGCATACTTTCAAGCCACAGATCTCTGTGTTCAGAAGTATTCTTTTCCAACTTAAGAAATAATTTTATAGAAACACTTATTTTCTTGAGAAAAGTGAAATTTACATCTTAGTAACCTTTTTACCTTCTGATCAAGCAGACAAGATGCTGTTCTCCCCTCCTCTTGCTGCAACACTTCATTTTTGCTTTTATTATTCATGCTGTACTATTTGTGAACTCGAAGAGTAAATGTAATCCTAAACTTGTGTGTTAGCAGCCACTCAGTGTTTTCGTGCCTCTTCATTATTATTACTTCTGTTGCTTCCAATTCTCTCTGCACAAAGCAAATAAAGATTAAAAAACCCTACCTTAATAAACAGAGTACTCTCTACTCCTTTAATATTAGAATATCAATAACATCTGCATAGAACAAGGAGCAAAGGAAGATAGACCAAAAAGAAGTGGGAATCTAATAAATCAGTGTTCGTGGGGAAAATATTTTCCATAAACTTAGAGAGATTTTAGAACTCCAGAAGCATTGACATTATCCAGTTTCTACTTCGTTAGCTAATTTTAATGAAGTTTCACCCATGTGTACTGTTCTTGGAGATTTAAGTATATCCATGTGTCAACTAGGTCAGACAATGCCATTCATCCATCTCAGACTAAAGACGTATATTCTGCAAAATTTATGACTAGTGCCAAATCAAACGTGCATTTTTCTTTTCTCTTATCAACACAGTATTTTCAGAATTATATTTGAATAGATTGTTAATAAATTTCTAAAAGTAAATAATAATCTAGGTTAAAAGTCAGGCCACAAATATTAAACTACAAAGGGAAAGCCTCCGATTTTGCTTGTTTTTCATACCTGTTCATCTGATTGCATTTAACAATCAATTATCACCAAAGGGAGAGAAAATAGCACTGGCTCATGTACATCAGAACACCACTTAAAATGCATTCTCTCTGGGCTCCTTCAATGATGGCTGCCTTCTACTATATGAATATCTTCTAGTAGCCAAGTTAGATTAAACAGTTCTATTTACTGGTTCAAACCACTGAGCTCTAAGACGAAGCACTACAGCAATTTATATTTATGGATGCTATTTGCAATCGCTCCATGGAGTCTCTGAAAAGATATACAACATATCATTCCTAACCAGACAAGGAAAAGGAAATCTGTAACAAACCTTTATCACAACTCTGTTAAACTCTTTATCACAGTTAAAATAGTATGCAATCATTTATTTTACATTTTAATATACTTTTTTTTCTGTTTGCATGTTTCATATTATTTAACCAAGCCCCAAACCAGCAGATTTCTTTAACTGAAATCCAAATGTTTTTTCCCTTTGATTTTCAACCATCTGGAACTCTAATGATACAAAAAATTAAAATATTTTAGTATTTTATCTTCACAAAAGGACATTATTAGTCTAAAGCATATGATTCCTTGATGGAAAAAAAATCAATCCTACTCTACTTCAGCTAATGCATGCCTGATAATTTACATCCACTGAAGAATATCTCGCTCAATGTTTATTCATGCATATGTAAGTACAGTGGGAATTTTCTGACATAAGTAAGAAAATTATGAAAATGAAACTGGTCACTGGAAAAATCCAAGTTTTATGAACCTCCTGATTGGATAATGTTGAAATACCTCATCTCAATATTTTAAATGAAATGCTTTAGTTTCTAATCAGAAATGACTGCTCCAAATTGTTCGTGATTTATACTAAAAGAGAAAATGAAAAAGACAAAAAGATCAAAGTTGAAACTAAACATTTTGAAACTTTTTATATAGAATATTTTGATTCTCTGTCCTGGTCTTTTTTTTTTTTTTCCCCTTTTGTAGAGGGTAGGATGATAAAGTTCACAAAGTCCTACCTAGATTTCTGGTTGCAATTTGGTATTGGAAAAGAATTCTAAATCTCAAACATGCTCAGGAAAAAAGGTAATAATTTCCTACCCAACTTTCCCAGCGATGCTATTGCACAGACCAGTAAACAGAAGTTTGAGTAGCACATACAAAAGAAGGAAAAAGCTCCTTTTAATTTGAAACTCTAGACTGTGGTGTGTTTAAGGCTGCAGCATAGGCTGCAATAACAGATTAGACTTGGCTAGTTTATCCGGTAGATGGCAATACTGCTTATTGCACTTCTTCATGTTTAGACTGAATTTTTAAGAAAACAGGTCTGAAAAAGGTTGGAAAACATAATTTTAACTCTCTTTCTTTTGCCAATATTTCACTTTCATTTAGACCAACAGTTCTCTGCCTGTCAGTTGTGTGACACCCAAGGGGACTGAGCAGTTGTCTCTGGGTCACAAACCTGCTGCTTTTCCCTGTTTGCGATATTATGCTGAAGTATATTTGCTTTGACAGATAACTAGTCTTCCTTCCAGGCCAAAAACACCCCAAGAACCATCATTCCAATTACTAAGGTGAATCTTGTGAAGAAAATAAGGCCATGCATTAAGAAAAAAGTTTAAAAAATGGATTTAGAAATATTTTTTTTTAAATCAATGCCACTAGCTTTTTGAAGGTCAGAAAAGTAAAAATACTTCTAGTATTTGGGCTATGAGCCAGTACTGCTATCCACTCCTGAGATACAGAGGGAGGCAAGATAAAGGAAGACAGAAATCTCCAAGTTTTATATGTTAATATCATGGTTTGATCTTTCACGTCACTTTCATTTTTGAGCCAATCTTTACTTTTAGTTTCACTGAGTGGCAAGAATGCACACGAGTAAAAGAAGCTAGAGAAGTGGGACGTGGACTTCCTATGTAAGTTAAACAAAGATCAGTCTTGGGCCAGGGTGTAAATCAGATCAGATCTGTATCAGATCCTCTGTTCACTAGAAACAATCTGTTGAACTTATTTTTCCTATCTGTCACTCATTAATTAAAGGTATTCTTCAATAGGTGTAAAAAATACCAGAAAATCTTTCTTAGAAATGCAGTTATCAGAGAATTTCTGTGGACTTCTGGGCGCTTATAAAATACCAACTCATTTATGATAACGATCAATATCATAGTACATACCAAAATGATTCATAAATTTCTAGACTTCTTCCCTGTGTTCTTAAACATGTATTTCATAAAATAATTTAGTAGTGTTTTATTAATAATGACAGCTTATTACTAAGTACTCTTCTTTCATTTGCCCTCTCCCAAGCCTTTTGAGAGATCATTTTAGATAAAGATGGGGTCAGACTTCTGTCACTTGAAAGCAGTAGGAATTCCAGAACAACAAGAAAGTGACATACTTAGAGAATATCATACCTTGCTGGAAAATGGGATTTTAATTTTTTTTTAAATGTTATTTATGACTGGGGGCGGCGGGGGGGGGGGGATTGTCATCTAAAATGGTCAGCCAAAGCAATCCATTCCCTAGAGAGAAAGGTCAGTGCTTTGTGAATGTGTGTAACAGGCCCAATAGCAGTTTGGGAACTGGCTGCAGAGAATGGGCAAGATAGTGGTATAAAAAACTGTTCTTGCTAGTCACACTATCTTAGTTGTCTTCTGTTTAAAGTTGCCATAATTGATTAACTGCCAAGAAGCACATCTCTGTCAATATACATGATGCCTTGTCTGGTGTTTTACAAAGACTTTGAAAAGGAGAGGGCAAGCTAGGACCAAAGTCAACCTAAAGTGGCAGGATAAAAAAAAAAAAAAAATCAGTCAGAAGAAAGGCATGAATATATCTGGCCTTTTAATTAATAATGAAAGTATTAGACTCATTCCAAGAGTAGAGGCATAGAAGTGTCTCTTATGTACTGTATTACTAATTCTTTCTAACTTCTCTTGCACCACATAATCTATTTGGATAACTACATCTCTGTACATTTAGAAAGTTACACCATAGATCAATGGTCACCAACAAGTGGATCTTGATTCACCAGTAGATCTCAGAGCTTCCTGGAGTCGATCCAAGGCTGGGGTGGGGGTGCTGAGTGCCTGCATGCAAGCACACATGGTCCTCAACCCAGGAGGTCAATCCATGGGGGAGAGAAAGGGAGGGGGATAGATCAAGGCCCCCGTGGTGAGGAACAGGGTCAGAGACAAGAGCAGGGGTAAGTTGAATGGGGCCCTGGCCAGGTGGGACTTAGCTGCTGAGGAGCTGCACCCCCAAATAATTTTTTCTCCCTCTCCCTTGATCTGCCCCACCTTCCTTTCCCACAGACTTACCTGCTAGGTGGTTGGGGGGGGGGGGGACGGGGACAATCAGTGCACAGTAGATCTGGGGTTGCTTTTATATGCCAAAAGGTGATCCACTTAAAAAGTCTGGAGACCAATGCCATAGATTATATTCTGAGCTAAACTGTGGGTTGAGTGACCCCAATGAAATTAATAAAACAGTACAGGATGAACCTATCCCTTCATATAGGGCATCACCATTTTTGCATAACCTAAAATACTTCTTTTTGAAGTATATGAAATTGTTATAAGAAAATCTTTTCAGTGTATACAGGTGTCTAAAACTCAGTATGCCTAATGCATTAAAATACTACAAGACCTGTGTACAGAAGTTCAAGTTATCACAATAGCTTCCTAAATGGAAAAAAAAACAACAAAAAACCTGCTTTCAGATCATTGTTGATCTGAAAACAAATCATGTTGACAAGTAACACAATTAAAAATAATCTTCTCTTTAAGCCAAAACATAACAGGGTTGCATGATCTTTCAACTATTTCATGCTTCCTAGTCCCACTGGCAAATATACTTCCATTACAATTTGTTTATGTGGGAATGTATCCTTTAAACCCCATTTTAAAGACAGAATAAATTAGTGAATCGTAACCTACTTTTTCAGTGAATAAGAACAACAGATTGAGATGTGCTTAATGTAACCAAGCCAAAAAAATAAACCCAACCAAAAACCCTCTGAATATATACATTAAATACTTTTCATTTTAACAATACATCAATTATTAAAGATCTTCAAAAAAATTCTATGGTAACAGAATCCTTAATAACATCACATTATTCCCAAATGAATATATTAAGATGAGCTGTGGTTGCTCTATGTTATACATCAGCTAATAATGACTGGCCATTTAAAATACCACCCCAGATTTAGGAAATCTAACATACAAACCCATAAAAGTAAAAAGGATAGAGAGAGTGGAAAGAGAGAGAGAGAGAAGGGAAAATGTTATACATCCTGGAAAACATTGTCCATTATTGACCCTAAACTAACAGTAGAAATGAAAAATTAACAAATAATCAGCTACATTATTACAATTCATGTTTTTCATTCGGAGAAAATCACAGAGGAATTATCAAACTGAATAAAAGCCACCCAAATTTTGAGGCTACCTTTTATCTTCAAAGACAAGTAGTACTGTACAGCAAAAAGATAGAAACATAGTAGTGGTGGTGGTTGTGCCAGTAAAAGCAATACATACATTAGACATGCTAGCAATTGTTATTGCAGTATTTTTCACAACAGCCATGTAGGTGGTTAGCCTAGTAGTCTGCAACAGCAGCTTATCTTAATACAGTAGGGTGAAGGTAGGGCAGGGTGACAACTTAAAGACTTAACTGATTCAGAGAGGCAACAACCTACCATGTTTACTCAAATCCATGGCAAGGTTTTTTCCCCAAACAACATGAGAAAAAAAAGCTTCATATCAGATTAAGTACCAGCACAGGGCAGGCAGTGGCTCAGCTCCAGTCAAGCCACTGTTCAAAGCCAATGCCAAAACTGAGCCACCACCTACTCTGAGCCAGGCTGGCTCATGCACAGAGGAGGGGGCATGCAGCTAGTGGAGACCACACAGTAGTGGTAGGGGTCATGCAGAGGAGACCAGTTTGTATGGCTTGTGGGGAGCACAGGGGAGACCGCAGCACTTGCCCTCACCCACACTTACCTTCTGCTTAGCTTCAGCCCCTCTGGCCCCAACCTGGCTGGACTCAGAGCTGCCACTGCTAATGCTTCTGCCTGGCTGAACTGGGTGGGGGGCATCACTGCTGACTGCTCCAGAAAGCAAGCAGAGTTGATCAGCAGAAGGTAAGTTGTGTGTGTGTGGGGGAGGGGGGGAGTTAGGAGGGGGGAAACAGGTCACAGGCACAGGGGGGTGAGGGGCAGGAAGTTGCAGGGGTTGGGGGGGGGGGGGGAAGGTCCAGGCCCAAGGGGTAGAGAGGCAAATGTAGTGGGGGGGTAAATGGCAGGGTGAACAAGAACAGACACAGGGGAAACAAGGGACAGGGATCTGGCCCCTCACTTTTTCACCACTGCTGTCTCCACTACAGCAGTGGCTAGGACAAATTTAAGACAACATTCCATTAATTAGATTCTATACATAGAAAGTTATAACAAAAAAAGATAGAATCTAATTATTGGGGGGGGGTCTTAACTTCAAAGATGTCTTGAATTTGGGTAAATATGGTACTTTAACTGACAGATCTAACAAAGTAGATTGCAGCCTATGAAAGCGCATCCTCTCTGAATCAGTTAATCTCTAAGATGAGTAGAGTCACTAAGGGAGACAGAAATTGCAAAAATTAATGTTTCATCCTTAAATTGGATTTAAAATAAGGACAGAAAAATTAAAATATAAAACCCTTTCATTTCAGTAAAGCAAATGTTTGTATCTGGTTCAGTACTTACAGGACACTAGTTACCATCTTTAAATTAGGTCAAATGAAGTCCACTGAACCACAAGCCAGCCCAAATGCAAAGTTCTCCACTGAAGCCACCAAGTTCTATCCTCTTTGACTGAGGATATGCTGAGTTCCTAGAGAGAGATGCCTCTGGGACTGTATGATGTTGAAAATTCATGCATTAAGGAATCAGAGCTTACAGACTGCTTTCCAATGTTCCCTCTGCAGCTGCACACTGTCCCTTACATTTCAGCTGAGCTAGCCCAAAGTGTACTTATATCTGCCCTTGTTCTCTGTTAAGTAATGAAATGGAAGGAAAACCAATAACAACTAAAATATACATAACTCTTTATTTGTACATGTGAAATGTAGTGAACAGTGAAACAATGGATCCAAACTTTTTAAATTTTGGGGTACTTTTACACGTGCTCTGGGGGTGGAGGGAGGCAGCACTTTAATTAGAGTGGCTCCAAGAGCCGCTCTGATATAAGAGCCGCAGCAACTCATATATCAGTGTCCCTGCATGTTAATTGGTGGCAGGGGTGTTTGAACTAAAGTTCATTCAATGAGCTTTAATTCAAGCACCCCTACTACCATTTTGAAGTGTGGGGATGCCGATACATGAGACGCAGGAGGCTACTGGTGTGAGGGAATTACCACATTCCAACAACCTTGATTAATCGAGTCTGTTCTGATGTGTTCTAATTACAGCTCATTGGAGTGGCCTCCGCACTTGTGTAGAGGCATCGTTTATTCTTATGAATAAGGTAAATGTTCAAAATAAGCCACACTTCTAGGCCAAAAAAACTGAAGTTATCACACGGTAAAGACAACTTGCATAAATTTAGCAAGTGAATAAATGCTTTACAACAGATAGCTATCTTGCAATGCCTGTGGCCATGATTATTAACCTGAAGCATTACTTTCAAACAAGTATTTTCAATGTGCATCTTTTTACCCCTGCAGCAGAAGTCAAGACAATTGCACACACTTCACAAATTGAGCAAAGAAAAAACACAAATATTAGCATTATTAGGTGTGAAAACACCTACGCATGATTCACAAAATAAACCCAGCATCAGAAATATTCTCACCTGTTGTGTTCCAAGTTCTGTCTAACAGAAGAATTCCTCTATTATTATTTTCTATAGTAAAAAATGACTGAAAATTAAGGCCCCCTCTACACATGCAGGTAAAGGCGTGACTGACCGAATGTGTTATCCACATGATCCCCATGCCTGTGGGATCGCATATTAGATCCAATCATACCTTATTGCCAAGATCAGGCTCCCCCCATTTGGCAAGAAAGCTACTGATCACGTGATAGCTACTTTGCACATGTAGCTGGCTGTAAGGTAATTGTGCAATTAACTAACTAACTGCATGCTACCTGTAACATGTAGAGGGTTCCTAAGAGATGGCATTTTTTGAGGGGTGACTTGAGTTTTAAAATGTTGAGAATCACTGCTCTAGATTGTCATTAAAAATGGGGAACCAACCTATTGCAGTAACTGAAAAAATTAAAAGGGTGAGCCAGATAGTTCATCAAGGTACTGAAAGGTAAAATTTATGGCACATCTGCATAGAAGCAGACTATCAGATTCCACAGGTATCACTTTAAATCTGCATCTTATCAGTTGCAGAAAAACCCCACAAATCAGACACCCTCTTGTGTCTGGCTGCCTCAATACTATACTGTGTTGGCAGCCAGACACAAGAGAAAAATAGAATACTGAGTAAAAGTGAGAAATAGAGAAGCCTCTCTCTTAGCTAGAGATACCTGCAAAATAGTTGACCAATGCTCTATTTAGACCTGAGGAAGGGGCACAGAAATCAGATTTCAAGCATCAGATAATAGAGCACAAAAATCAATATGATTTGTTAATCGCTTGTTTGCTTATTAAAAGTTACCTTTTGGGGGAAGATTATAGTTTCATGATAAAGCAAGACTAGAAATATTTCACAGAGTTGTCTCTAAACAGTTTTAAGATCTTTTCAAAAAGAGTGGATAAGTGACTGTACTCATTCCTTTGGAATTAAAAAGGGTAAAAAACCCAATGTTCTGCTGATGCTTTTAAAGCAGAAACAATACCTAATTACTAATTTTCTCTCAGAGTTCCACATTTTGACATGTCCCACCCTGTTTCTTTATGATAACAGCTGCACTCTCTGTTCAGCACAGATGCTCAAGAAGCCAACAGTGGAAGCGCTTTAACTTTTGAGCTTTACTCTAAGAGCCCAAGGTTAGGTTGGGTGGAAGCAGAACTCATCAGACCCTGTAGGCAGGGGAGGGGAGGGCTCAGATCCTACCTGCACAGCCCAAGCCCAGCAGGCAAAGGGGGCTATGGCGTGCCTTCCAGCATACCCCATGGGCTATCCAGACTATCAAAAACTCCCAAATGGAACTGAACATCCAAACTAATCATGGTTTGGTTACTGGACATGAGCCACTATGCCCCTAACCCCCTGCCATCATGACATCTGGTTCTGCATGTGAGACACCTGGTTTATGTGTGTACACGTGTCCCAGATGACTGGATTGTGTTTATGTGCATGTGTCCTGGATGCCTGGTTTGTGTGTGTGTTCATGTGTCCCAGACATCTGGGTTCCGTGTGTGTGTGTGAGAGACAGGCCTAGTTCATATATGCATGAATGCATGCGTGCATGCATGTGTCCTAGATACCTAGTTTGTGTGCATATGCATGCATGTTTCCTGGATGTCTGGGTTCCATATGTGTGCATGCCTGCATATGTCCCAATGCATACATGTCCCAGATGTCTGGGTTCCATGTTTGTGTGCATGTCCGCCAGACATCTGGGCACCATGTGTGCATGTGTACGTGCATGCATCCTGGGCATTTGGGTTCTATGTGTGCGTTCATGTGTGGGTGCGTGTCCCAGGTGTCTGGGTTCCATGTGCCACGGGCATCTGGGTTCTGTGTGTGTGCGTGCGTGCATGTATGTGTGTGTGTGTGTGCGCGCGCGCACGCACGCACGCACGCACACGGGCGCGCGCATGCATCCTGGATATCTGCATTCCGTGTGTGTGCACATGCATGTCCCAGATGTCTGAGTTCTGTGTGTCTGCATGTGCATTCACAATACCCAGTGTGTGCACCCCCACAGAATCTGAGAGTCCTGAACACATGCACACAGAGAACCCAAGCATCCAGGGCACGACTGGGCCATTGACTTGTACATGGCTGATGAGGACAATGCCAGAATCTTGAGCAACTACTTGTTCCCTGGGGTGTTGGAAAGCAGGAACACAATGCTCCTGGGATCCCCAATTTCATCATCATCACCCCCCGCAATCATTGCTGGGGGCCCATCCTACCCTGGCTTATGAGGCCTTATAAGAGGAAGCTGGACTGCCAGAAGGAGTACTTCAATTACAGACTTAGCCTAGCAGTTGGAGCACACATGGAGCAGGGATGGGGGAGAGGATGAGTCCCCTGCCAATATGTGTGGCCCCAGCCTCACACTGCTGCAGGCTGTCCAGATTTATAAAGCCCTGGCCAACTGCCTCCTCATCCATATGTACTGGGGGCTCTCCCCAGATAAGTAGAGCTGGAAGGTTTCTAGTTCCTATAGTCTTGCACCAAGTCATGGGTCTCCTGCCATGGGCTCCTCTGGTCCTGTATCATGGGCACTGCTGCCCAAAACCCAGGCTGCCCAGGCATTGTCCCCCTTCCCCTCTCTTCCCTCAATGCCCCCTCCCAGGAGCACACACCAGAATGTGAGGGAATGTGATGCAAGGAAGAGATGCATCTCAGTTTAAAGTGTTGCAGTTGCCAAACTTTTCCTGTATTTAATAAAGAAAACCTGTTGAACATCGCTGGTGTCTCAACTTGATCCCTTCTCCCAATTAACACAAAACAGAAAACCTCTGGCAGCAGTGGGGTAGGCCATGGGGGGTTGAGAATCGGAGACATAACTTGGAAGCAGGGTTGAGGTCAGGGGGGAATGTCACAGGGCCTCAACTCAACAAACCTGAAACCTTGAAGGGGAGGCACAGGGTAGGGGGCTTTTGACCCATCACCCCACTGGACAAGTTCGCTGACAATACCAAACTTTGGTGTAAAGCATCCACACCTGCAGTCCAGGCTGACCTTGACAGGCTCAGTAAATGGGCAGACGAGAACCTGATGTTCATCACGGGGGCACAGAAGGGAATTGGTGAGGTTTTATTCACCAAGGCGCCCCTGGGGGTTACAAGAAATAATGGCCACAAGCTAGCAGAGAGCAGATTTAGATTGGACATTAGGAAGAACTTCTTCACAGTTCGAGTGGCCAAGGTCTGGAACGGGCTCCCAAGGGAGGTGGTGCTCTCCCCTACCCTGGGGGTCTTCAAGAGAAGGTTAGATAAGCATCTAGCTGGGGTCATCGAGACCCAGCACTCTTTCCTGCCTATGCAGGGGGTCGGCCTCGATGATCTATCGAGGTCCCTTCCGACCCTAACAGCTATGAATCTATGATGGTGTTTAACACCAAAAAAAAAATGCAAGGTTCTCCACCTTGGGAGGAAAAACCTGCAACATATCTATAGGCTCGGCAGGACTATGCTGACTAGCACTATAGACAAGAGGGACTTGGGGGTCAGGATTGACCACAAAATGAACATGACCTTGCAATGTGATGCTGCAGTCAGTAAAGAGAGCAAAATGCTGGCTTGAATCCATAGATGCTTCTCAAGCAAATACCAGGACGTCATTCTCGGTCTTGGTGAGGCCGCAGCTGGAGTACTGCATCCAGTTTTGGGCTACACAATTCAAAAATGATGTGGAGAAGCTTGAGAGAGTCCAGGGGAGAGCCACACGCATGATCAGATGTCAGGGAAACAGACCTTATGACAAGAGACTGAGAGCCATGGGACTTTTCAGCCTGGAAAAGCGCAGGCTCAGGAGTGACCTGATGACCACCTATAAGTTTATAAGGGATGTTCACCAGGATCTGGGGGAACATTTGTTCACCAGAGCCCCCCCAAGGGATGACAAGATTGAACGGTCACAAACTCCGCCAAGACTGATTCAGGCTGGACATAAGAAAGAACTTCTTCACTGTCCAAGCTCCCAAGGTCTGGAATGGCCTGCCACCCAAGGTGGTTCAAGCACCTACTTTGAACACCTTCAAGAGAAACCTGGACATTTTTCTTGCTGGGATCCTATGACCCCAGCTGACTTCCTGCCCTTCGGGCAGAGGGCTGGACTCGATGATCTTCCGAGGTCCCTTCCAGCCCTAATGTTTATGAAATCTATGACAGCTGCAGGATCCCAGATCCAATGTCTAGCTGAGAGATCTGCAGGTCAGCAGGCATCACCACAGTGGATACAAAAGCCTGCTGGCTCTCCCACATGGGATACCCCGACCTCTGAGATTATGTCTTTGTTTCCAAGGTCCATGGACCCACCATCCTGGCTGATACCTGGGGCTCATGTCAGGTAGCTGGCCTGAGCCAGGGACTTACTTTCCTTGTAAGGCTGTGCTGCCCTCCTGCAGCAGGATCAAGGCGATAAGTGGGTACATGGGGGGTGGAAAAACTCCCCTCTATGCCTCCCACCAGGGGGGTGGACAAGATGGGGACCACTGGGCTCTGCTGTCAGAAGCTGTCCCAGCAACCACCTGGCCCAGCAAGCTGGTGGGCCACATTTTCCTCCCATTCTGAGCACTACTGGACCTCTTCTGGACTGGCCTGGCACCACTTGGAGAGCCCACACCCACAGGGAAACTACCTGCAGTCCAGGACCATGTACATTAACTCTGTATCTTGGTGCTATGACTCTCAGATCCTCTTTGCCACAGCAGGTGCCATTTGGAGCCCCTGATCATGCTACTCAGTAGCCCAGGTGTAGGCAATCCTCCCACCTGCCCATTTCCCTTGTACGTGGCCCAATTTATTGTTCCTGCTGGTCTTGCAGGCCCTGGTAACAAGAGTCCATGGTGCATGGGTTGAGCTCAAAGGCAGTGACTATAGTTTGTAACGTCTCTTAATGTCACCAGGGTCTTGTACACTCATCTTTGATTTACTCAGCAGGTGTTTGGCAACCTATCCTGCATCACTGTGCTGTCTGCTGTGAGCTGGCCTTCCATGCAAAAGATGTGAAGCCTGAAGACCAGAGGGAGGGGCTTCTTAGCTTCCAGGCATGGGGGAGGGAGGGGTTTGAGGGGCAGGTCTAGGGTTGGGATGAGCCCAGGAACATGGGGGGTTGCCCTGAAAGGTCGTGCCTGTACCATGAGAATCAGAATCAGCCTGCACCCACTGGATTTCACCCATGGATCAGATCAGAGGGGAGGGGGAAAAGTGCTGTTGTACTACTCGCCAGCCTGTCCAGCTGTGGAATCCAGGAGTCAGTCTGGCAGCAAGACCCGAGCCACCGTGATAACAATTCCCATACAGGAATCCTACCATCACACATGTCCCTTTCCTGGAGACATGTCCCACAGAGTGCAGCATGGCCTTGACAGAAATGGCAAGGACATGTCGCTTATTCAGATTTATGATCCCACTGAATGAGACATGCTCTCTTAAGTGCTCAAGAATGTGAGGGACTTACAACGTGGTTGGACTCCAGGCTTCAGCAGGGGAGGGCAGGAATGGGGGGAAAGCAGGTGATTCATCCTCTCCTTACACCCCAGCATTCCCAGCCCCTCTCCCCACTCTGGCCCCAGCCCTTTCATGCATTTCTCAGCCTAAGAGAGCTATAAACACAAGGAGTGGCCTATGGGGACCTCCATTCCCCCTGCTGACCCTTCCTCTCCCCCTTGGGGTCTCTGCATGTACTCATGAGTCTGGTTATCCAGCAGAGTTGCATGGAACTAGAGCTCATCTTACCATTAATAGTTGCATATTGCTTTCACAGGAGAAGCATTGAGAACTGGCTGTGGGTCCTGACAGCACAGGACTTTACTGTACTGGGGGGGGGGAGGGGAGGAGGGAGCTGGTACTCACTCCATGCCTCTGGGAGGGGTGCAGAGATGTGATCGGATATGATCTAGAACAGCCATCACCCTTATGTAGGGAACAGTGTCATGGGATCTCTCTCTGCTTCCTCCTCCTCTGGCAGATTTCCTGTGGGCAACTCCTCTGGAACACCCTTGGTCCCATAGGCACCTGCCCTGTTCTTGGTGAGGAAATAGCATGCACTGCCCCTGGCCCACAGACTACTTTTTAGTGTTAAGCATGCAGTAACCCCGCCTTGTCAATGTGGCCTTGACAAGACACTACTCCCAATCTCCGTTGTGAACCACCTGTATATCTCCTGGGTGATACGGTTGAAGACATCTCTGATTTAATACCCATCCAATGGAACTGGATGTGTTCCTTGATATTTCCCCAAACCACCACTTGCATCCCCATATTTAGCTGTTGGGAGCAGACTGGCCAGATTCATGCATCGTCTGCAGCAGTGCCCATTGGGAACTCGGTATCCATGGGCGGGTAGACACATGGATGGAACCAACAACAGAGACGTGAGGATTGAGGTCCCAGTGCATGGTTCTCACTCTCACTTCAGAGGCTTAGGCCCCTGTTCCCACTTCACCTAGGCTGGGCTGCTCAAGTCACCTGCAGAATTTTGAATCGTCCAGGGGCTTTCAGTTGATGCCCCATGATTCTGGCAATGTCATACACCGCACCTGGGCTGTAAAATCCAAGGGTCTGTGTCCCACCTGGTATCTCAGGTTCATGAGGTGTCTCTTAGCTTGCCCCAGACTAGGAGATTTAGTGCCCCCCTTAACCACATCTCCCCAAACACTGAACTACCTCTCTGATGAAGAAGAGGGGTAGTCTATATGGACTGAATGAGAATGAAGGATGTGGCAGGAGCCTCCCATCCAAAAACAAAAAAAAAAGGATGGCAACCTATTTAGGGCCCAACCCAGCCACCTTTAATTTACACCCTTAAATTAACAGTGTAGGCACCTGAAAACCAGAGGACCTGGCTGCCCTACATATGCTGCTAGGAGTCCCACAGGTACATATCTCAAACTCTGTAACAGACTGTCTGAACCAGTGAATCAGTGTTATATCACATGGTTCCAAATCATTACTCGAGTGACCAGATTTTTCTAGAAATTGTCTTTAAGACATGAAAACAGAGAAACACTTGCTTCTTTATGAGCTACTGAATACATCCAAGGTTTCTGGGACTATGCATCTGTGAACTGGACTCATGGGTTTCGGGTCTTGCATCCTGCATTGAGCACAAGCAGTGCAAGTGCTTCTCACAATCTACAATTTACACATGCATTTGGTTTCCCCAGACAAGTTGGAAAGTAGTGATGCTACATATTAGTATGCATAGATGTGCTGATGTATTTGAACATGCCCAAAATATACATTTTTTACTTCCATTAGGGAACTTTCCCATTGCCAGAAATCAGTGCAGATGAATCAGTTCTTACAACAGGTTAACTGTGAGCAGAAGCAGAACAGCAGCAGACCCACATTCAGCAATTGTTCACCCTGTACCCAAGACAACATGCAATAAGAGAAATTCAGCAATAAGTAGTTTTCTTTGTATGGATAGATTTATGCTACGTGGAAGGAGGATGCAGGAGGGACTGGGGACAGAGGCTTTGCTGATGTGTGCGTGGCAGCCTGGAGGTGGGGCCAGCCTGGCACTTGGACAAATCAGATGAGCTCTGGCCTAGGCTAGACTGGCATCTGGTGAAGAGGGGTGAGTAGGGTGTTGCAACGTATCATGGGATGTTGGCAGAATGTGACCTTCCATGAATCATGATAGGATCTGGTACAGATGTTCATTATGGTGCTCTAACCTACAGACTGGGACTGTCTGGTTACCACTATAGAGCACTTCTTGTGCTCCTACCATGCAATAAATAAAACTACCATGCAGTAAGTGTACCTGGGTTCCATGTTTGGGGGTAACAGGGAGGGAGAGGAGTTCATAGATTCAGAAGAATGTACACTCAGTCCAAAATTCTGACTGTAGATAATGTATCTAGTTAGGCTATGTCACAGCAAGCAAAAGCACCAGTCTGTAAGCATTAAAAATGATTTCCAAAGAATTCTTAGCTTCCAAACTAAATAAAAATCAATAAAAAAGCGTTTCACAAGAAAATAATTGCTTTTAAAGATTACAATTTTAATCATGAGAATTCAATTAGTTAATTTTGAGATCCCTAGTTTAGATTTTTATGCAAACAGGCCCATTCTTAGACATAAACTTAAAGATAAAGGTAGTTCATAGCAAATGAAATTCTCTTTCAGCTCACCAAGTCAGTGATAATGTACTTTGAAGAATATTTGGCACTTACTAAAGATTAAAATGTGAAAAATCAGTTAAATTTTGCCTGTTCAGCTATCTAATGTGCTCTGCATTAGCAGCGTGAGGTAACTCATAGCATCTAACTGGTTACACAAAAGCACGTGGTACAAGTGTTAGAATTTTCTTTCCTCTTTCTGAGCTAAAAGGCAGTTAGCTCAATTGGAAAATATTCACACACACACACACACACACACACACACACACACACACAGAAGAGAGAGAGAGAAAAAGAAACACATTCTTCCAGTAAGGTAAATTGCACCTAATGCTCCTGATGATTTCAGCAGTAGGAAGATTGAATTAATAAAAAAAGTGATTCCGTTCTAGAAGCCTTATGTAATGTGGTCCAGCTTCACAAGGGTGCTTTGGTATCTAAACCAGGTAAGGAAAACAATGATGCAAGTAATAGAGTAAACACCACTGACGTGGGGGTTACCTAATTTACACCAGCTAAGGACCTTGCTGTACACATAGAAGCATTTCTTTACTCGCCACCAAAGTATGGTAACCCTTCATTAGTACAAAAGAAGTCCCAATTCTGAAGCTTTGGCTTCTGATTAGGAATGGAAACACCGATTAATCAAATACCTGTTTAAACTCCCCTAATGTTATCAGTTAAGGAGTTAACTGATAATATGCATCTGCAAGGGACTAGCCTCCACCTGGACTCACTTGTTTTCCAGGTGGTAGCAGCAGGCTGGGAGAGCCCTTTGCCCATTGCTTCCACCAGCACAAGAAGGTCAAGGAATTGGGGCCAGCTGCAGGCAGCTGTGGTGAGCCCCACTACAGTCCCTGTGAAGCCATGAGCAGCAGCAGCAGCAGGCTGAGAAAGCCCCTCACCCACTGCTGCCACTGGTGCATGGCTACCTATGGGCCAGAGCTGCAAGCGGCTTCACTGTGGTCCATAGAGCCCCAATCCAGCTCATTGCTGGTGGTGGGTGCATGTGTGCCTCAGGGAGGATGGCAGAGAAGAGGATGAGCCTGCACTGCCATAAAGATCACGCCCCTTGCAGCTGCCCCACTGTTTCCCCACCATACTAGGTACTTGTCCCCCTCCTCCTCCTGCTCCTCCCTCCTGCATACCCTGTTGCTTTCAGGGGCATGTGCTACTTCTCTTCCCCACCTTCCCTGCTGGATAGTTCTCTGCCCTGCACTAAATAATAACGGGTAACGTATTACAGGTTATCAATATGTGAATGGTTCAATATTTAAATATTTAACTGTTTACATTCCTACTTCCAGTGTATACTTCAGCATGAACAAGATCAAGTTGCCATACCACACAATTTTAGGACGGGAAATCATAAATGACTAAAAAAAAAAACAAAACCACAGAGAAACAATGCACTTCTTTGCCATAAAATGCTTTGTTGGCTAAGAATAAATGCCAAATTATGATTTAATTTACACAAAAGTGTGAATTTGGAATAATTCCATTAAAGGTTTTGGCTATATTCCAAAATTACACTGCTATAAAACTGGATTTTGATCTTGGATGTCACATGTAATGTAACCCTGAGCTTATTAAAACATCTACATTTCATTATCATCCATTTCAATTAGAAAATGTTACATGTGCATTTGCATATTTTGGGTTTGACAATAGATGAAAAATCTACTAATTAAAAACTCCCTATAGGGATACAAATATACCAGAATATTTTATAGTTTTTGTAAAGCTCTTTGATTTCTTGATATATATCACAGTATTTTATCTTGTCCTTGCATATATGAAAAAGCAGGAAAATAGTTAAAGAACTGAATTTCTGATCATAACACTGCATACAATAACTGTCTGTCTGACAAAGTTTGTCATCTACAAACAGGGCTTTTTCAATACCTAAATCAAAATTTAAAAGTATCCACTGAATTCACTGGCTATCAGGCTACTAAAAATACCTAAATACTAAAAAGGCTAGATTCTTATATCCTGTATTAAGAAAAAGCAATTTTTAGTTGAAATCATATTCAGTTCTGTGGGTCAAACTACATTCACATCATATCAGTGGATGCAAACCTGTGTAAATTTATCATCAAAGAATAAAGCTCAGCTTGTGCATTGTTGTTTATTAGACTTATTATTACCCCATGTAGGGACAAACTAAAAACAAGAGACAGTGAAACTGTTACTTATGTTGAGTCTGTCATTTAAATATGTATTGGGTATTTGTAAATTGGATTGCTCTTCAATCAAGCACATTTTTCTGGGATTTTATATGGAGATAAGTGATTTTAAAACTTCAGGACTGATCCACTCCTGGATTATTTCTGACAATGAAACTGGACTAACAAGAATCTAAACAAATGCAGTAGTGACCCAAGGTTGCTATAAAAAAAAAAAAATATTTAAAAACTTAAAGTTCTACCATTCAAGCATTTGCACTACCTTATTGGTTATTTTGTTAACAAGTTTTCACACCAGCACCTTGGAGATACAAGGTCAAATTCTGTCCTCAGATCCTTAATTAATTCTACCTACATGAGCCTTAATTAAGTTCCTGGGAGTTACACATACATAAATGAATGCACAGTTTGGTTCCCAAATGTAAAAAACGAAATACAAACAGCTCTTCATCCCCGTTGTGTACCAGATCAGAAGCATACGATAGTTACAGAAACTTCTGCAAGCCTTTTAAGGACATAAGCACTAGGGAAGGACACAAATTGTTCATGGTGGTCCTAGGGGGATATAAAGGAGTAATAGGATGAAATTTGACAGAGGAAGATTTAGGCTGAATTTAAGGAAATATTTCATAATAATGAGATTAATTAGGTCATGAAATGGCCTCAAAAGGGAAGTGGTAGCTGTTCAGTTTCCTAAGTAATTTAAAATCGATTGGGCAAACACTAGAGAATATGCTTCAAGGAAATATGTTTTGCTAGTAGGCCTCTAGGATAACATTACCATAAACTTCTTTTGCATCTCTAACTTTTGTGGCCCTGATCCTTACTTAAACCCATCCTCTGTAGTTTTTAATCTCAAATCCTATTTAAGCCATAGAACTGTGAGATCAGCATTTGGCAGGAGCAGGATCCATCTTTTAAAGAATAAGATATAAGCCAGTTATGTTTTATATTACTTTGTCTCATTCTAATGGCATAGATAACCAATGAAGCTTGGGAACAAGGTGGGGGGGGGGGGGAGAGAAAGCATATGTACTCCATGTGCTCAGAATTGCACATGCATACTTTGGCTGAACAGAAATAAAAAATGGCTAGATTCAAATTGTATGCTTTTTTTTTTTTTTTCCATTTTACACAATATAATGTTACATTTAAGCAACATACTGAAATATATTCAATGAAATATATGTTAGCAAACATAATTCATAACTGGGAATTTACTGAAATATTTTAAAACACTTACACATATACACAAGCCAGATCAGGTATATAAACAGGTCAGGACTATAAATAGTGGAAAGCCTGACCAATGGAACCAATGGACAATATTTGTCCATTGTGTCCTTAATCCTCTTGACAAGGATTATATTCAATTGATTAGCTGATTTAAATATGTATATTGAACTGAATATTTAAGTGACAGGTGGAACATTCTTGAAATGGACTTTTCTAATGACTGCTTTTAATGCTAGTTCTAATGTACTGGATTCCCCCCCACCCATTGTTGCTTTGCTGATATTTTTAGAAGAATGAAATGAAGGGTTTTGAATATTTCATCCTTTGAGTGTGGGTCACATTTTTAATTTGTATGCATTACCATGTTGTTCTAAGTGATGTCTTAACACAGTGGAGCAGAAATTGAAGAAAACTGAGGTAAACTGAACACTGAATTCTTTTTGTTCTCATTTTACTCCCATCATTTGACTCTTGTAAAATGAAATGAAACAGCAGAAAGGCTGCATTGCTATAAAACGAAGGGCAACCCATAAAACCAAGGGAATTCAGTAGTTAGGGTGAAAATTCATGGTGACCAGGCCCTTAAAAATCAACCTTTGTGTTCACTTTTTGTGGGCAGTGGACCAAACATATTAGCAGTGGTATTACCATAGCACCTAGGCCAGGACTTTACTGTGCTAGCAGTTGTACAAACAGAATGAATGGAATGGTACCTACCCCAACTGCTTACAAACACAATAGATAGAAAAAGAGGGAGGAGGGATGAATTACAAGGAAATGATGAGACCTTGGAAAATCAGTATCACAGATAGTCTCAACAACCACATAATCATTGGCAAGTCTTCTATAGATATTGGGAAGAAGAGGGATGGGATAGAGGAGACTAAGATTTTTCTGAAAGGGAAATGAGGTGGTTTGAGGCTATTTATGGGGAGACATTACAACCCCCATAAACTTCTACAAGAACAACAACTCACAGAAAACAAAAAGGGGGTTATCTGAAAAACTGAATAAGCACCTAAAGAACATTGTCATTAGGAAGCAACTGAAGGAAAGACTACATTTTAAAAACTTAAGAGGTATGTAAGATAGGGGAGAAACCGTGAAGAATATTGGAAGACAACTAGCATATATTCAAATGTGATAGAGAAGGAAGGAGTGGGATGGAGGATGGTTGAGCGTGTTATATGGTCAAAGTAAAGGGCCATTAGAAGGATTGTTATAACAGCATATTAGGCTGAGCAGGATAAGATTACATTTGTCAAGGCCAGTGAAAATGGATGTTGCTGTAAGCAAGACATGTGATGCCAAAGTCCTAGGTGAGATAATTGCAGGTTAGTTGCATAGAAAGGCAACATCTTAGAAGTATTTTATAAAAAAAAAAAAAAAGAATTTAAGCTTTAGGTCTTGCCTAGGTATGAGGGATCACACACCCACACTTTCACCTTCAGTCACTAACCTTTATTCCTCACACTAATATGGCTTATATAAAGTGATATTCTAGCAATAAGCTAATCACTAACAGAAAACTTAATGTCTTAAAGTAGAGCTGGTAGATTAGAATTTGATTGATTTTTCATTTACCCAATAAAATGTAATTTGATGTATGTTGAATTATATGTTAAGTAGATATTTACCAGATATATTTGTCAAACCATTCCGTCAAAAACATTAAAAACTTTAATTAATCATTTATTCAGCGATATCATTCAATTGATCAGCACTTTAAAACCTCATCATCCTTCATCTTGTAGTCAACCTTTTAATTAAAAGGAATAGCTCCCCTAGAAAACTCTTTTTTGCTGGTCTGCTTGGTGATACTACTATAGTCACATATCATTGTAGTTAGTTTTCTGACCTGTGCTGAACTATCTTGTATTAATTCAGCACTCTTTTCTATCTATGTTGCACATAAGGATATATCAAAGTGGTGTGTTTATGACATCACCATGGGGGCTACCATGGAAGAAGCCTCCTCTCTAGACCAGTGCACCATTAGGCTGTATAAATGGACAAGGGTTACAATAGCTTGTAGCCTCTGTGGATGAATGATCAATGATCCTCCGTAGTGGTAACTTCCCTAGCCCTGGCCCTACTGCAACAGACCACCCGAATAACTTCTCTGCAGTGACAGAAAGAGAAATCAGAATTCTGCCACCAATTCTGTAAGTGGACTGTACTACAGCTTCAAGGTCTGAGCCTTACACCATCTCAAGGGGGCATGATTTCTCCATTGAAGAAACTGTAGTAACAGTCCCTTACTATGAGAATTACTTCCCTATCTACTGAAAAGTGTCATAGGTGAGTCAATAGATGACTGAAGATCCACATGTTCGATTGCAGACAGGGCAAATAATTCTGTGATGTTGGGTCACAGCTTTTGCCCTTAGGCTTTCAGCTATTTGCCTCTATAGTGAGATAAGTTAGCTCAAAGGGGAACTCAACTGGCCTATCTTGGGGGCAGGTCCCAGGAGGGGCTAAAGGGTAAGAGAGCCCACCATAAGAGACTGTCAGAGCTGGGAGAGCCTGGAGTATCAACTGGCCTGGAGGTAGGCCTGAAGAAAGGCTGTGGGGCCACAGCTGAGAGGGATGGGTTGTGGAGAGTGCAGCCCAGGATGCCAATGGCTGGTAGGAGTCCAAGAGTGATCTAGGAACCATAGATAGAATACTCAGATATGAGGTAGAGCCAGAACCAGAGGCCCGATGGTTGGCAGCCCAGGAAGGGCATAGGACAGCTAGGGGAGAGCCTAGACTGATATGTAAGATGAGGAAGGTTTGAATACTGGCCCTGGGAAAGACCTAAAACTGTACCCTACTGGAGCTGGTTGGTGTGGCGGGGCTGCTTATGGCAGGGCAGTCTCCATGAAATGCCACATGTGGGCCACTCCAGGGAAAGGTGAGGATGGGGCACTAGAAAGCCTCAGCTCCTGCTGCCTTCTGGGTGACCCCATGGAAGGGGAAAGCTAGGGGAGCGCACCCCAACAGAAAAGCACTTGGCCAGGGAAGACCAGGACCGCATGATTCCAGAGGCCCAGTGAGAGAGACCTGAACCACATAATGACGCCCAGCACCTATGCTGGGACCAGAGGGGTCCAGAAGTCCAGTGAGGTGCCAGAGAGTATATTGCAGGGACGGATAGGTCTGAGGACCTGGAGAGCAGCTGGAAAATGAAGAAACAACAGGATCCAGGACAAGGGACCAAGAACAGGGCTGACAGCTTAGAGACGGGCCAAGAGAGATCAAGGGGCCTAGTAGCCCAGTGATGGCTTGGGTGAGTTCAAGGGTTCTGAGGGCCCAGAGGGGCCGTAGGAGAGACTGAGGGGTCTGGCAACCTGAGGGAGGCTGAGAGGAAGACTGAGGGGTCTGGCAGCCCAGGAAGGATCTTTATTTATGCACAACCCTCCAGGAAGGGGTTGTGCAGAGAGAGACTGAGAGGTTTGAGGTCCAGAGTTGTTGGGTGACAGAGGGGTCTGGCAACCAGAGTGGGACTGACAGGCTGAGGAGGTCAGAAGGCCAGCAGGCCAGCAAGGGGTGGTATCAACAATGAGTTGTTGCAAGAATGTCATTTGTGAGGCATGGGATGTGGTGTATGGGGGGTATGGAGCCACGCAATTTGACCTTCAGGCTTGAGGTGCACACTTATGGGATGAGGCCCAGTAAGGGGCTTGGGTGCAGGTAAAGGTCGATATGGGTTCACTGGAACCAGGACACACAAAGGCTTGTGAGCAGCCTCCCTATTATCATATTTAACATGAAGGCACAGCAGGTGAAATGGAAAGGCACCCTAGGGATGGAACAAGGCAGTCACAAAGCCTCCATGGGAATGTAAGGGATTCCCTTGGGATCCGACCCTGTGACAATGACACAATCATAAGCATATTGAAGAGCAGCATTTGAGGTGTTGGTTATCTTGGATTTGAAACATAACTGGTTGATGTTAACTACATTCCCATTCACATGATATCGGATGCTGACTCCAGATGAGATGAGGAATAGTTTTGATATAGGTGGAAAAAAGTGTGCTGGTGCAATTGGAAGAGATATAGATGGAAAAAGAGGTATAGATGAAAATATATATAGAAGACCATTAAGAACCAATTTAACAACAGCACCCCAGGGGACTGTTATTATGGTGGGCTGTTGGAGTAAGGCCAGGGAAGCTACACCTATGCAGGACCATTGGTCATTCACTCCCAAACAGCTATGCAAGTTATTGCAGCCATTATACAGCTTAATGGCCTACTGTGGCCTAGAGGGGAGGCTTCTTTCAGAGTAGTCCCAATGGTGATCTCACAGATGCACCACCTTGACTATTAAGATTTTTCATAGAATCCCTAAGTTGCCAAGTGGCACAGCAACAAGTCATATCAGCTATATCTTCCCAGGGACTTTCAAGGTTTTCAGAGTAGACAAGAATTAAGAAAAGAATAAAAAATTAGCTGTTTGGGCACATCCACACATGCAAGCATGTGCACTTGCAGCAGCTCAAATAGAAGCAGTGCAAATTTGAGCCAGGGCTTTTTGCTTCAGCGCACATGCTCAGACATGCATTTTGGTGTGGAGCAAATTGTGTCACTTGGTGCAAAATAACCCTGCCTGGCTCCTCCCAGATCTGCAGCCAGGGGGAGCTAGAGCCCAAGGCCAGCACCTGTGCTGTCCCCAGCAGTATAAAAAGCTGCCCTGCCCCAGCCCCATCCATATAAAAACCTGCCCTGGCAAGCAGCTCAGGGATACCTGCTCTCAGGAGCTTCTGAGGCCCAGCCAATTGGTACCTGGGGACACTACCCCTTGGGCCAGCTGGACTGCTGAAGCAGCCCTGAGGGTTCCCTGCACCCTTTACCCACTGCAGCAGTCTCACAGTGGGGGCTGCTGCCTGGCTGTGACCTGCTGCACACCTGCCAGACCCGGATGGGGACTGCACAGCCAGTAGAGGCATCTGTCCCTCTGGGCCAGCTGCCAGTAGGATGTGGTTGCATGGTTGGCCTCTGTGCAGCACTACTGCCATGTGCGTCCCCTGCCCAACAACCTGGGCAGCTATTGTTCAGAAGATGTTCCAGGTATGGTGACCAGCTTTGAACTATCAAAGCATGTCCTCCTGGCCTCATTTGGTCAGGAGGTCAGCCACAGCCAGCTGGGTCCAAGGTGCCAGCTCTGAGCAGGCAGTCCTGCCACTTGCCTCCTTAGCAGGAATTCTGGTGTTCCCTATTGGAAAACTGAAAAATCCCTGATAAAAAAAAATAAAAAAAATCCCAAAGTCACTCTGTAAAATACTAGTCGCAGGGCTCAAGTGCCTTTATACTAATGCTAGGAGCATGGGGAACAAGCAGGATGAACTCGCGCGCCTGCTTGCAGAAAACACCTATGACTTAATAGGGTTAACAGAAACCTGGTGGGATTCGTCCCATGACTGGGCAGTACATATTGAGGGTTATAGGCTGTACAGAAAGGACAGGGTGGGGAAGACAGGGGGAGGAGTTGCGCTCCATGTCAATGAGCAATATACATCGACCCTCATCAAGACAGAATCGAAGGGTGAGGAAGTAGAAGGATTGTGGGTTAGGTTACATGGGGGGGCAAGGAGAAAGGGATTTGGTGGTAGGGGTCTGCTACAGACCCCCACACCAAGGGGAAGAACTAGATTTGGGGCTCCTGAGGCAGCTCTAGGAGACCATAAAAGCTAAAGAGGCTGTAGTCATGGGGGACCTAAACTACCCAGACATCTGCTGGGAGATGCAGATGGCAAAGTCCCACCGTTCACGCAGGTTTCTAACCTGTGTACAGGACCTCCACCTGACACAGGAGGTACATGGTCCCGCTAGGGGGAATGCCTTACTGGATCTGGTATTGGCAACGGGGGATGACATGGTAGGGGACCTACAGATTGGTAGCCATCTGGGGGACAGTGATCACCTAACAATAGAATTCTTCGTAAGACGTCAAGTGGGTAAGGTAACTAGTAGGGTGAAAGTGCTAGACTTTAGGAAAGCTGATTTCAGTGAACTCAGGCGATTAGTCAAGGACGCACTGCAGAGTAGGAGTTTTGAAGTGATGGGAGCCCAAGAAGTGTGGCTGTGCCTTAAGGAAACGATCCTTCGGGCACAAAGGGAGACGATCCCGATGCGAGGAAAAAGAGGGAAAGGGGCCAGGAGGCTTCCTTGGCTGACCAGAGAAATCCAGGGCAGCCTAAGGGCCAAAAGGGGAACACATAAGAAGTGGAAACAGGGGGAGATCACCAAAGACGAATATACCTCCTCTGCTCACACTTGTAGGGAGGCAGTTAGATGGGGCAAAGCTACCATGGAGCTGAGGATGGCATCCCAAGTAAAGGACAACAAGAAATTGTTCTTTAGATATATAGGGAGTAAAAGGAAGGCCCAGGGAGGAATAGGACCCCTGCTAAATGGGCAGAAGCAATTGGTGATGGACAGGGGGGACAAGGCTGAACTCCTTAACAAGTTCTTTGCCTCAGTGTTCCTAAGAGAGGGGCACGACAAGTCTCTCACTGGGGTTGTAGAGAGGCAGCAGCAAGGTGCCAGACTATGATGCGTAGACCCTAAGATGGTGCAGAGTCTCTTGGAAGAACTGGATGCCTTTAAGTCGGCAGGCCCGGATGAGCTCCATCCGAGGGTACTGAAGGCACTGGCCGACATCATTGCAGAGCCACTGGTGGGAATATTTGAATGCTCGTGGCACACGGGCCAAGTCCCGGAGGACTGGAAAAGGGACAATGTGGTCCCCATTTTCAAGAAGGGGAGGAAGGAGGACCCGGGCAACTATAGGCCAGTCAGTCTCACCTCCATCCTTGGCAAAGTCTTTGAAAAAATTATCAAGGCTCACATTTGTGAGAACCCAGCAGGACAAAATATGCTGAAGGGAAACCAGCATGGGTTCATAGCAGGCAGATCATGCCTGACTAATCTAGTCTCTTTTTATGACCAGGTTATGAAATGCCTGGACGCAGGAGGAGGGGTGGATGTCGTATACTTAGACTTCGTATCGAAGGCCTTCGATACGGTATCCCACCCCATACTGGTGAACAAGTTAAGAGGCTGTGACTTGGATGACTACACAGTCCGGTGGGTGGCGAATTGACTAGAGGGTCGTACCCAGAGAGTCGTAGTGGATGGGTCGGTTTCAACCTGGAAGGGTGTGGGCAGTGGGGTCCCACAGGGCTCGGTCCTTGGACCGATACTCTTCAATGTCTTCATCAGCGACTTGGATGAGGGAGTGAAGTGTACTCTGTCCAAGTTTGCAGATGAGACAAAGCTATGGGGAGAAGTGGACACGCCGGAGGGCAGGGAACAGCTGCAAGCAGACCTGGACAGGTTGGACAAGTGGGCAGAAAACAACAGGATGCAGTTCAACAAGGAGAAATGCAAAGTGCTGCACCTAGGGAGGAAAAATGTCCAGCACAACTACTGCCCAGGAAATGACATGCTGGGTGGCACGGAAGTGGAAAGGGATCTTGGAGTCCTAGTGGACTCCAAGATGAACATGAGTCGGCAGTGTGACAAAGCCATCAGAAAAGCCAATGGCACTTTATCGTGCATCAGCAGATACATGACGAATAGATCCAAAGAGGTGATACTTCCCCTCTATCGGGCGCTGGTCAGACCGCAGTTGGCGTACTGTGTGCAATTCTGGGCAACGTACTTCAAGAGGGATGCGGATAACCTGGAGAGGGTTCAGAGCAGGGCCACTCGTATGGTGAAAGGCTTGCAGACCAAGGCCTATGAGGAGAGACTGGGGCACCTGGACCTCTTCAGCCTCCCCAAGAGAAGGTTGAGAGGTGACCTTGTGGCTGCCTATAAGTTCATCACGGGGACACAGAAGGGAATTGGTGAGGTTTTATTCACCAAGGTGCCCCCGGGGGTTACAAGAAATAATGGCCACAAGCTAGCAGAGAGCAGATTTAGATTGGACATTAGGAAGAACTTCTTCACAGTTCGAGTGGCCAAGGTCTGGAATGGGCTCCCAAGGGAGGTGGTGCTCTCCCCTACCCTGGGGGTCAAGAGGAGGTTAGATAGGCATCTAGCTGAGGTCATCTAGACCCAGCACTCTTTCCTGCCTATGCAGGGGGTCGGACTCGATGATCTATTGAGGTCCCTTCCGACCCTAACATCTATGAATCTATGAATACCCCGAAATCCATGCTCCTCCACAAGTAAAACAAAAGATCACTACAGACAGACAGACAGACAGACAGACATCAGTTGGAAAATGTTTTATTGATACATCTTACAGTGTTAAAGCAAGTGTCATCATAATAATAAAGTGAGCTGTAATACATGTTTTATGAATACATTATTTGCTGCCCTCCCACAGGGCGATAGCCCCCACAGAAGGGGTTTGGCCCACCACACAAGGGCCAAATGGCCTCTGCAGGGGCTACCATCCCCCTGTCCCGCAAGGCCCACATGACCCACCCCAGCCCCCTGATTGCTGCCCCACCTGACCCCATCCCCCACCAGCTGCTGCAGCCCTCCCCAATGGCTGCCCCACCCCCAGGCCTCCATGCTACCCCCACAACCCCAGGCACTGTAACTTAAAAAAAAAAAGCCAGAAAAAAAAAAAAAAAACAGCAGAAAGGAAAAAAAAGCCTTTGCTTACCTTAGAAGCAGCGGTGGTGGGGGCTCCAGGGCCTCCTGGCAGAGCCCCCGGGGCAGCACAGGACAGTGGAGGGGCAGGAGGGCCCAGGCTGGGGCTGTCAGCCTGCCCCACTCTGTGCAGGCAGGGCTCCAGTCAGCCACACGGCAGCTGAACTGCAGGTAAGTACCATTTTTTTTTTTAAACTATGGGGTGGAGGGGCAAGGCTGTCAGGGGTACCCCCCATGGTCCTCTTCCCCCTCCTGCAGCCCTTACTCAACAGCACTGGAGCCCTGGCGCTGAAACCCACGGCCTGGCTGGCCACGTGTTTCAGCACCAGGACAAGGGGCCAATCATAGAGCGTCTCTGTGGAGGACCCAGCCTCCGGTTGCCTAGGAGTCACAGGCACGGTCTAGGACCGTGCCCTGCCCCGCTTTTTTAAACTTTGTTTTTTTTAGACCCCTGGATATCCAGGGGTCTAATTTTCTCCCTGCTTGTTCCCACATAGGGGTTTGAGGCAGGGCAAGAGGCACATGCTTGCTCATCTGGACACGCCCTTTGAGACTAGTCTATTCCAGGTGCCTTCTCAGATATTTTTTTTCCACCATTCACCCTTCTTTAGGTAGTTGGCTGACAATATTATTTGGAAAATCACTTGTCTTAGTCATCTATGTATAGACTTTTTTCAGGAGTTTGAAGTGCAGAAATAATTTGCCCTTTTATACATTTTAAAATTCACAGCCCTACCCTTGTTGGCAAAATATTTCTATATAGTCGGTGTATTCTTTTTGTAAGCCATCCCTGGGTGCTTACAAAAAGCATGATCTTGTAAGTGCAAAACTACTGTGACTTCATAAACTCCACACCAAGTTCTGTATACAGATGCAGTTCAGACAAACAGCTTCGCTCTGTTAAAGGATAAGAACATATCATAATGTCCTTTGCACTTAGCATTTAGCAGGCCACTGATAAAGTGTATTTTAATTTGCTGAAGTGCATAAATAAAGACTGACACCAGTTTTATCATGTACATATTGATTTTAATGTTTAGTTTGATATACGGCTGAAGACTCTACTGCTAACTTCAGAGAAATTTTATTGCTCACCCAAGTGCTACTGCAAGTTAATATTACACCAATAACTCAGCATTCTTTTTTTATTATATTGTACACATATAGCCCATCTATTCTATCAAGTGTAAATATACAGACACACTGGTCTGGTTCCGGTATCACTTACATCGAGTGAGAAATGAATAACTATTATTATCTGTATTTAGGTCACTGTGTTTATCTTGGTGTAAAAAACCTGTTCAATTTACAGTAAAAGTGGCTTTTAAGATGTGATGTTCACATGTATACCACATTAAGGTCTTACTATTTTGCCAGCAGCAAGCCCTGAAATGTATCTCCTTTCATGAACATGTGACCTCTTCCCAAGGGCATAAGGACAGAGCAGGCCTAACCATTCCTCATGCTTAAGCCAATGAAAAAAATCCAGAAAGCAGATTCCATTAATATCAAGGAGGGTAGGCATGTCATGGGGGCTAGGTGAGCAACTTCTTAAAGAACCACAGTCACTACAAGGCAAACAACAGATCTTTCTTCAAGTGTTTATAAACAGGAATTTGAATTCTAGATAATATCACAATTGGAGGCAAGTGATAGAAATCTTATTTAGACAATGATCGTAGGAGCTCTGGAAAAAATAGTTGCCAAATCCTGATGCCACAACTCAGGAAAATTGTCAAGTGAAAGAATAGACCAATTCCAATGAACCATTCTGTACCCTTCTGAAATGTTATACTTCTTGAAAAGGCCATAGTAGCGATTTGAGCCCTCCTGAAGCTGATTCTGAGTGCAAAAATAAGAGTTAATACAGGTAGCTTACCACATGACCCAGTATTGATAGCCATTTGGATAAACTTTGCCTCATGTTTCATTCTACTGGCAAGTGGTATAGATTTCATAGACATTAGGGCTGGAAGGGACCTTGGAAAATTTTTGAGTCCAGCCCCTTGCCCCAGGGGCAGGAAATCAGCAGGGGTCAAAGGATCTCAGCAAGATAAATGTCCAAATGTCTCTTAAAGGAGTCCATAGTAGGTGCTTGCACCACTTCTGGAGGCAGTCTGTTTCAGGCCTTTGGGGCTCAGATAGTAAAGTAGTTCATCCTTATGTCCAGCCTGAAACAGTCTTGGAGGAGTTGGTGACCATTTAACCTTGTCATCCCTTGGGGCACTCTGGTGAACAGACGTTCCCCCAGATCCTGATGTACACCTCTTATATACTTACATGTCCTCCCTGAGCCTGCGCTTTTCTAGGCTAAAGAGTCCCATGGCTCTCAGCCTCTCTTCATAAGAACTGTTCTCCTACCCTCTGATCATATGCGGGGCTCTCCTCTGGACTCTCTCAAGCTTCTCCACATTCTTCTTGAATTGTGAAGCCCAGAATTGGATGCAGTTCTCCAGCTGCGGGAGTATAGACTGAGGGAACTCCTGATGGGCCCTGTTTTGTCAAATTTATATGAAAAATCCCTTACCACAATGAATGTACACGCTTTGACTTCCTTCTTTTGGAGTAGATTGCAATTCTTGCCAGGAGTTGGATATTGTGATTGATATTGCCTACTGACCTGGACCTACTGTAAGCCTAGGAGATGTAGAGCTGCTGTTGTAATTTAGTGATGAGTGTATCAGTGACAAAGATTCTTAGTGAAGTGGGGATAACCTGGTTCCTCCCTACTTAATAACAAACACTGCTTCCACATTACCTGATATTACCTTGATAGTTATTTTGCAAAGCAAGAAAAAAACAAAAACAAAACAAAAACAAAACATCATCTGAATACGAATTGAGTTCCAGACCTGGTAACTATATCCATAAAAGTACAGGCGGTCACTACTGAAATACAGGACATGAATAACTGAAGAATAATAGACACTACGGTTTCATAGTCAATTCAAGACTATTCTGTACTGAAAATAATGTTAGTGGCACAAAAAAAGCTCATACCAGAAGCATCTGGCACAAGAATTGTAAGTGCAGGGATCATCAATGCTACATGAACCAAAGCAAGTGCCAGAAAGCTGGTAGAAGGCAAACCGAAAGCCACTGCTAGAAATGCTGCCCTACATGCTCTGACAAAGTTTTGCCAGGTGCCCAGTCTGGAACATGAATAACCCTTAGCCTAAGGAGATCATTTATTAAATCCCCCTAAAGGTGACCTAAATCTATGCTTCCTTTCAGATGACTGGGTTCATATTGACTTAAGTGCTCTACTAATGTAAGTGGATAATCCTTTCCTTGAGAACAATGCCCAAGAGTTTGGAACTGACCTGCAGCTTACTGGGGCACTTGGAAAATACCTGTTCAGGCTCAGTAGACCCTTTTAAATCCAGTTCTTAAGAGACCCTCACTGAAAGTTTGTGAAAAATATTTCAGGGATAAGCAAAAAGATAATCAGTCTTTTACTTTTTTCCTTGAGTTTCTACACATATTAAAGTCTAAATAGCTCAGATGAGTTGCCATACTTTATTTCTTTTTCCAATAATGCTGGAGTTACAAAGAAATATGAGAAGGCTTTACTATGATATTTCATGGGTATAAAATTACAAGAGATTCTTTTGACTGTGACCATCAGTTCTGTGGTAACCATGGTCTAGGACTTCAGAGTGCAGCATATCAACAGGAAATACAACACTAATTCAAGGACTCCAGATGCAGGCAGTTTTCAGTGGTTAATTAGGAGATGTACTTATGAGACTAATATATTAAAAAATGAATAGGTAAGGAAATTTATTTCTTGCATTTGACCTAATTAACCACAGGGTGTCAATGTGGATTTAGCGAGATAATTATACAATAGTTTTTTTGGCTAGAAACAAACAGTTGACTCTTTAAAAGAAACAGAAATTTGGAAAAAGCCAATTTGCAGGTGCTTGGGGCATCTCTTCTGTTTTAAATTTTTAAAGGATGATATTTTCGAAGTCTTTTTTCATCAGTGATTTAATAACTGTGAAACTTCTATATTTCTTCTTTTGAAGATGCTAAAGGGTATTTTAGTAATGTGTTTATCTACAGCTAACAACCATAATTAGCTTAAGTTATGGAATACTCCAAATAAATGAAGAGCGGTTTATAGTTATTCTGAAGCACAGTTTGTGCTGCTGCTGTTTTGTTAAATATTTGCAGAAAACATGATTTGCATCATTTGCAAGTTACATAAACCTTTAGTAATTATGGCCCAAGGTATTATCCAAAAGTTACTTAAGTAATTCCCAAAGACTGCTTCTCAGCACCAGGCATTAATCATCTGCTGTATCTATTATAAAATGAAGAACAATTAAATAGAACTGTGGTGAGAATAGGTTATTGCCAGGTTCTACATAGAAACATTTTTCATTTGTAGTGTGACCAGTGAAGTAGTGTTGTGGGTTTTTTCTTTTATTTAAACAGAGAATTAAAACAGTACCACATTACACCACAAACTTTCTTATGGATGTTTGAAAATTTGGGTAAACGTGCCTGTTTTAAAGAATGTACTACAGGATTCTCCAAAATCACCATTTCAAACCCTCACACACAAATACAAGGCACGATACCCAATAGACCAAACACCAATCTATAACATGTCACAGGAAAAAAAGGAAGATGAGGTAAAGGCATTGCCAATAGGGATGTAGTTGCTTATAATATATGCTCAGAAGAGCAAAACCCTTTAGCAAGGAACCTCTAGTCGAGGGGTGGGCAAAATATGGCCCATGGGCTGGATCCAGGCTGGCAAATGGTTGCATCTGAGCCACGGTTGCCCTTGCAGCACTCAATGTAGGACCAAGCCCTGCTTGCTCCCACCCAGGGCAGCCCACAGTACACTCCTGCCAGCACCCACCCAGTGTCTGCTGACAGCACCGCCAAGGCCACAGCCAGCACGCAAAGCTTCCTGGCATAATGAGTAGCCAGGTACCTGCAGGAGGTGGAGTGGGTGGAAGATGGCCAGAAGTTGGAGCTTGAGCCCTGAACACTGAAGCAAGAGCTGCCCAGCAGCAGCTTCCCCCACCTCCACCTGGCTGAGCATGTGGTGCTACCACTTTCCTACGGTATCTACTGCCTGAAGTGGCACAGCAGGGGCAGGAAGAGAAGCTGCTGGAGGTGGGGAGAGCAGAGCAGTACCCAGGCAGCTGCAGCTGATGAATGAAGGAATTAAAATATGCAAATGAATGCAAGTGTGGGTTGCAAGTCCTCCAAACCCCCTCTCTGTTGAAAGGGGCAAGTGGCAATTAATCTCTTTCCTGCCCAGGCTAATGAGTCTGGCCAGTACTAGCAAATGGGCATGCAGTAAATGAACACTGACTACACTTAAGGTTTAAACAATATGGTGTATTAATATTAACATCAACAAGAAGAAGCTATTAACCAAATACAATAAAAACTTCAACAATAGAACAAACATGTTCAGCAAAATATACCTCCAGTGAACCAACAAAATGCAACAAGATACAAGCAACAATAGAGAGCATCCACATGTTCTCCCTGAACCTCACAACAGTGATAGCCCAGGCAGTCTTCAGGCCTGGCACAGACACACAGAGATGTTGGCCTCCCAGGGCCTCACTCTCTTTCAATCACAGTGGGTTGTTAATCACACTGGCTACTGGCTTCCCAGGCCCTCCAGCCTCAGACGCATTAGTCATGCAACCACCCACAACAAGTATGCTCATGTTCCTTGGACCAACTGACTGACAATCCCTGCCACACACCCAATGGTGCAATAACGTGGCACACTTCATGACAATGCTGCACACCAGTCAAACTTCCAGGGAACACTTTGAGGGACAAGGGACCACCAAACTGTCTGATCAGCACCCTTTTAAATACTCACATCACATCATTCCCAGCCATCACTGACAGACCAATCACATACCCATGCACACATTACCACTCTATTGCACACATCAACTTACCATTGTACATGGTAGTCTATTTGTCAGTCATTCAAACATACTCATTTCACCTCACATTTTTTTCCCTGCCAGAATGTGGGTACCACTGAGCATACTTAGCACTGAAAAGTAGGTTATCACTTCATTAAGGTTCAAGAGTTCAGCCCTTCTAGAAGCCTCTGGGCCTGAACTCCACTGAAGCAACTCAAAACAAGGAACAATTCTGGGAACTTGTCCCTTACACAGCAGCAGCCAAAGCAGCCCCACTGGGAAGCTGTGCACACTTGCCAGGGGTATGGAGCATTTGCCATACCAGGAGAGACTAAAATGGCTGGGACTCTTCAGTTTGGAAAGAAGGCTAATACAAACAAGGTCTATGAAATCATGAAAGGTGTAGACCAAGTAGACAGGAAACAGTTCCCAAACACCAGAACCAAGGGGAATCCACCAAAATTAGTAGAAAGCAGACAGACTTGACACTAACTTGAGTTTTTTTTTATGCAACGCTTATTTACATTGCCATAGGGGGCAATAGAGTCAGATAGCATAGCTAGGTTCAAAAAGGAAGTAGGCAAATTCATGGAGGATGGATCTATTAATAGCTGTTGAACAGAATGGTTGGAATGTTTCCTCTGGCATCTCTAAACCAACAATGGTGGATGCCCAGGAGGCATCCACGCCCATGGGAGAGGACTAAAAGTCTACACAAATAAAGGTAAGACAGCTCCTACAGGGGAACCAGATTACAACCCACATTATAGCTGCATGCACCTCTCCCCCCTCATTTTACAGAGGCAGCTAATTCTAGGACTACGGAGGAGAACAGGCTCATGGTTTTTCATTACTTTGTGGAGATGCAAATGGAAACTATTTGTGTACAGACAGGGCAGAGGCTACCATTTAACATGCACCACTTTGTGAATTGATCAGAACAGCCAGTAAGCTCAAAAGCAAAATAGTAAAGGAAAGAGAAAATGTTTATGTAGTGTGTCAGTTTCCCATATGTTGAACCAAACATTTTCTCCTTTTCAGTAGATAAGGCTGGTGTGCTATGTGCTACTGTTTGCAAAAAATCAGGTGCTGGATGCACGTTTTCAAACTGAGTCAATTACCACATGTAAGGACAACAAAGGTATACTGTCAGAAGTGAGTTAAAACTATAGTCTATAATCCAGGGGTGGGCAAAATATGACCTATGCGCTGAATCCAGTCTGCTAGGCACTTTCATCTGGCCTGTGGGGCCCACCAAGTAATTGTGCCCCACCCAGCCCTTCCACCTATGAGAGTGGGAGTGAGGCACCTACACCTGCCACCAACATATCCTATTATGCCTTGCTCCCACCCTTGTGGGTGGAAGGACCAGCCTTGCTAGCTCCAGGTGGGGCCACTGCTGCAGGTTTCCCCAACATCCAACTCCTTCCAGGCAGAAGGTAGGGAAGCTGGCGGTGGGGCTGACTGCAGTACAGAGCCCTTGCCCAGGGGGGCAGCAGCAGCATGAAGCTCAGGTGGGCAGGGTGTGGGTGTGATGGGGTATGGGGACTCCTCCCACACTCTTCCCCACGGTGCGTAGCCCTGGCAGGCAGTGCTCTGCTTGGTGCTGGTGCCTGGATCCTGGTTCCAGCCAGTGCTGCAAGGAGTGCAGCCCCCACCAGGCCATTTGTTTCCCTGGCACTCTCAGCACTCACAGGGCATAGGAAAGAAGCCCCAGGCACTGAGGCAGGGAAAGAATCCAGCTTCAGTGCCTGGGGCTTTCCTCCTGTGCCCTGTGAGTATGGGGAATGCCAGGGAAACAAAAGGCCTCCTCACTGCAACACGCAGTGCTGGCCAGAGCCAGAGATTGGCACCCCTGCCTGCCTGGGGGGGGGGAGGGGGAGGGGGAATGTGTGGGAAACTGTTGGAGAACATACTGCTTTGTGCCTGTCATGGGCCTAGGCTCTCTACAATGACTAATGCCAACTGAGCTCCCACCCCACAAACCATATACAGACACCCCCTGCCACCACCCCTGCCACTGTTGCCTGCAGGAGAGGGCTGTGTTCCAGAGCCATATACCCACACCCCACAAATGCCATACAATCCCCCAACATACCCCATGCCCCCCCACACAGCCACACCTCCTCATGAACTTACCCCCCACACCTCTGCCCACCCCACCATACAAACACCCCCCCGCACCGCATCATACACACATGCCCACCATACATGCACCCCCCCCAACCAAACTGCCACACAATATAAAAGGCTAAGAATTTGTTTTGAATTATTATGCAATCACCTCTATATACAGTACACAAACACAAATCATGACTTTTTTTTTTTTTTAATAAAATTAAAATGTGCTATAGTAGGTCTTTGGCTTTTAGTGTATGATTTGTTTTTTTCTGGTTCTATGATGGCAACTCCCCCCTCCCAAAAGGAGTATTTCTGGGGGGCAAGGGGAGGGACTTCTGATGGCAAAGGTCAGGGGTTAAGGGTGGGACTTCTGGTCCCAAGATGGCAGCAAAGGGGGCAGGGCACCTGTCCAGGGGTAGGGCTACCCATGCGGTTCATGACTACTGAAACCTCATTAAACGGCCCTCCACCCAAAATAGATTGCCCACCCCTGCTATATCCTTCAAAATTGAACCTGTTCTCAATAATGACAGAGGCAATTGCTTGAAATCTTTTGTTTACATGTATTCAAATACCTGGTACATGATGAACTCCCTCCGATTGCTCCATCAGGATGCAATGGGTGCAGGATAGACATGGCTTCTAACAGACCATATGAGGTAAATCAACCTGAGAAAAATCCCTAAGGAATTTTCAGTTCAATGATTAGGAAAAAAAACTCTCAAAATGCTAAATACACATGGGACCTAAACTTCTCATTTCAGGTTGGTAAGGTATTTATTTCCTATTTATAGAAGCATTCAAACTTGTAAAGTACTGTCCTTATTTTGATTGCAATCAAAAGCACTTCATTACAGGAAGTATGATGTAAAGAAATAAACAGAGCAAAGCTTCCGCTTAAAGGAAGCTTTTAATGGCACTTGGGGTTAGTTACACATTTCATAACAGCACACAAAGGTTCTAATGCTGCTTACGGTACTTATTTTTCAATTTACAGGTAAAGCCAAACTTTTTAGAACAGGTAAGCTACAATCAGATACTGTACTGCAATGTCTTACATCTGTGCCTGCTCTCCTTTGCTAGTGTCCCCTAGCAACATATGGACATCTAAAAGTGAACAGATTGCATCAATTCCTTCCATTTTATTTGATCTAACTGGGAAACAACAGCTTGATAGATCAACTCCTTAAAGAGACAGAACTATAGTAAAATAAAAGTTATTTGAAATGCATATGATGTTTATTTGGCAAATTGCTGTGGGTCTCTGGAAGAGATGGTTTGGTTTTGGCAAATATATGCAATTATGAGAGCCAGTCAGAAAGTAAAGAGAGTGTTTTTTTCCTCAGCCATATATTACTGAAAATATATACATCATTGCTGAATACACAGTTACATTTTTAATGTTTTTCCACTAATGAACAAGGACAAGCATCCCAACTTTGTAGTAGTTCTTGTCCTCGTTGCACAGCTATTGCCATATAGGCTCCATCAAATTGCTATCATTCTGAAAATGTTGCCCTTATAGTTCATCCTTCATCCTCTAGGTTGTACGGGATGATGGGCAATAGAGCCCATCCAAACAATGAGCCTATCCATCCACCAGCTTGTACACTAGGGAAGCTATGTATTGTCATGCAGCACACCCCAGACATCTCTGCCAGGATGGGCCCATTGCATGCAAGAGTTCAGAGGTTTATGAAGAACGCTGAAGAAGCTAAGAGTTTTCTGTTGCTTCCTTAGGCAAGAAGTCAAGAACACCTTCCATGACCATGGCTTGCTTAGGAGATAAAAGTTAGGAGGAATTACTTTTTGTTTGGACCTTGTACAATGTCAGGGTACACGCCCTCATTCACCAGTGGAAAAAGGCCGCTGACAGACTATGATGAAAACTAGCTATGTGTCCAGTGATGATGTGCAAGTTGAATATTTTTTCAATACTAGGCTGACAAGAAAAAAAAAATAGGAGGCATTACTTTGACTGACCCTCATCTTTACAAGAAGAATCCAGTGTATTTATCAAATGGTAACATTCTATGGCAGTAAAGAGAAAATTTTTATTTCTTATTCATAATTCAGACTAAGCCAACAGAAAGCTAAAGAATATTGTGACAGGAAGAGAAACAAAATCAGTCACAAAAAAAAAAAACCAAAAAACTATCCTCTTAGCTGGTCACTAATGACATCCACAGATCAGGATTTTAGCTAATTCTCCAAAGTGAACAATTCATTTTTTGCATTTACTTACCAGGCCAGAGCAAATGTTCTTATGCATAAAAATAATCTCCTGGGAAGACTAACCCTCAGGATTCAAGAGCACTGTGAACTGTAAACAGTTACACAATTTGTCCCCCTATATTTGCTTACCTTGTAAGCATTTATTGCATCGATCAAAGTGATCTTGATGCACTAAAATCAAATTCTGACGTGTTAGAGAGTCTGACAGCAAGTCAGTGCTATTGGACTGCAGATCTGTCATCGCAGAAAGTAGGTAGTCTAGAGTAAAGTCAGAATTCAATGGATGAGCTTGCTCACTGGATGTCAGATTATCTGGAGAAAATTGAATTTCACACAAGTTTAGTTTGATAGCTTCTGCACTGTTGAGACATTTAGGATCGTTCAGAAATCTTCCAGAAAGATATCCATATTTTAAAAGATTAATGTATACTCCAAGAACAAACCAGAAGTCCGAAACCTCAAAGGAGTTATATTGGCATAAAAATGATGCAAAGGGAGAACAAAAACAACAAACCCCACTGACTGACAAAGAACTGTCCCTAAACCATCATTTCATAACTGTGAAATCATGTCATAAGAAATGCAGTATAAGGCAATATTGATATGAGAGTCATTAAAAAAGCATAAATAATTTTATCCAATAGAATTTTAATATTTCATAAGGAGTTGAAAAAAATATTTAATTTAGGATCTCAAAACCTGGAAAGTGCCAGGATTAAAACCAATGGTCCACATACATTATATGATAACATTTCTAATTTTATATACACACACACACACACACACACCACAACTCTTACACAGCACTGTTGTCTCATTCAGTGCACAGGATGGACAGTGCTCATTTGAGGAGTTGTTCATTATTTCTTTATTCTCATCCCATACATGGCCTTAGGACTTAGCACACACAGCATTTAAACACTGGATGGACAGTTATTACTTTTTTCATGGACTTTTTTATTTTTTATTTTACAGTGCTATTCAGTGCAGTATCTTAAAACAAAATAAATTTTAATGAATTCATCTTTAGAACATCTCAGGGAAGCAGGGATTGGTCCATTTCATACATGGAATAGGTCGTGACCAAAACTTTCCATTATTTTAAATGAAGACCTAGGGCTTGATTTTTCATTTTTCCCCTCTTATTCTTTTTAGCACTTCAGATGTTCAAAGTATGATTTCAACTGATGTCAGTTGTAGTTGTGTTTGTTCAGCAAACTTGGTCCCAGATGTCTCACATAGAGTATTTGAAAAAATGAGCAACACTTAATTAGTAGGCAGCTGCAAAAGTTTTGTTTAAATGACTTGCCTAGAATTATATAGGAATTCTGGGGAGAAACAGGAACTGGATCCAGTGGTCAGGTGGTATTCAACATCCTTGTCTATTAGACAGGGTTTTCTTTCTAAAATATGTTGCTTCATTTGCTATACATCTTCCAACTTCTGCTCAATTAGAGGTCTCAATACATTCTTCTCGCACTCAGTACAATATTCTGGTGCATTCCCACAGCACTAAAAATAGCATGCAACCACTTAAAGACTGTATCATAATTGTACAAACAAACATCAACCTTTTGAGTACTTGACTTTGTAACCTTAATTTCTTTTAACTCTGCTTTTATAAAAAGCCCTTAGGAAAATATGCACAAGAACTGACACACCAGGGACTCCTTTAGCTGGAAATCACACTCAGTTAGCAGAATCTGAACTTCCAGATCCACAAAGCAGACCTCTGCTACTTGAGTAAACTGAGCAAGGGTTGCAGCAGAAGACAGTTAGCATCTGCACACCAACCACTTGAGGATGAGACATACTTTGCTACAGGGTTTCACTTTTATTGCTAGATAATAAAACAGTGTTGAAACTTGTGAATCTTGCATTCATTTACAGGTTCTGAAATAAACGTTATGTGCTCATGTAGGTACAAATGTGTTTCTTTGTCTTTTTTGTTCTAGTTTGGTGGTTCCCAAACTTTTTACACTTAAGGCACCCCTTGTTAAACTGAAGGCAATCCTTGGAAAATGCCATCCCCTAGCTTTCACTGGTTTCCTGACTACAGAAAAATAATAGAGTGATTTTTCTCTAGCAAAGAACTCAGAAAGGCCACAACAGGTCAGAATGTTTTTCACACTATGTATCCTGCTATGGCAACCTATTGTATTCTAATCATTCACTCTACTTTATTCTCTGCTCTCTGCTGTTTTTTCACAGCATATCATAAAGTGAACTTGAATTCATGAAATCTTCTGCTTTATCCATCTTATTTAGTTAGTTTATAAAAGTACATCTCTACTCTGCCTTCACTCTGGTTGAAAATCATTGCTCTAGTTCTTCACCCCTTTGCTCATCTGCTGTAATTACCCACAGCGTACACTTATTCCTTTCTTGTTAGCCTGCTGTGCCCCAGTCAGCTTTTTTATCTTCTCCATGTTGCAAAGGCACTGAGAGCACAGGACAGTGGCTAGGTTCAGACATTCAAAAAGCTGGAGGTGGAATCCATCATGTCTTCACAGGCTTTTAAAAGCTGTGTAGATTGGATCAGGAGTGAACAGAACACGTTTGCCATGGGGAGCGGTGGGAAAGAAAAAACAGTCAACTACATTTGGCTGTCGTTGGCCAGAGCAAATGAGTGGCAGCCCCCCCCCAACCCCATGCTGTCATCTGCAGGGGTAGGGGGGAGCACAGAATCTCTCCCTAGTCCTGCTCCACCCCACATCCCACCAGCAGCTGACTGGGAGAGGCAGAAGAAGGAGGAAGGTAAAGCAGAGGCACTGACTGCATGACCTCCCCAGCTGTTCTGGCTGGGTCTAGGTCCATGCAGCAAGGGCTTCCCCCCCTCCTCGCTGCCTGGCCAGTGTGGCTTCTCTCTGCAGCCCCACCCTCCACTAACTATCAGCAGTGTGGGCGAGGAGGGAAAAGCAGAGGACCCGTGCTGCATGGCCTACCCAATCTGTTCTGGCTGAGTCTGGGGGCTAGGTCCATGTGGCAAGGACCTCTGCTTTCCTCTGTCCCCCCTTCCCCTACTGACAGCTGATGGGGAGCAGGGTTGAGGAGAGAAAACATGCTGGCCACAAGAAAACAAACAGGCAGCAAGGAAGGGGGGAAAGCTCCCAGTGTGTAGACCTGACCCCCACCCCAGGCTTAACTAGAATAGGTGGTGGGTAGCCATGCGGCAGAGGGGCCTCTGCTTCCCCCTACTCCCCCACTGACAGCTGGCAGGGAACAGGGATCAAGAGAGAAGAAGCACTGGGCCAGGCAGCAGGGAAGGAAGGAAGTCCACACCATGTGGCCCCTGCTATCTGTACTAGTGGGGCAGGGGGAAGCTCTCTTCCACCCTCCACTGCATGGCCTAGCTGACAGGGGTAGGCAAGATGCACAGCAGGGGAGCATGAAGCAGGAAAGCACCTAGCCTGTCACCCCATGAGGGGGCTTAGGTGGGGAACCACAAAGGTGCCTGGGATGCTGGGGGACTGAAACCTAACTTGAGTTGGGTAGGTTTCTAGTACAGAAGTTTCATAGACTGGACAAACCTAAAAATCAATTAAATCTGATATTACATCCATTCAGATCTATATTGGATCATATTCTGCCGTTTTGAAACTGGTCTATGTACCCTGAAGGTTTAGACCAGTTTTCGATCAATTATACCAGTTTGTGTGTACCTAGCCTTCATCTTCCTGCTCCCATTTCTGGCACAGACTTCTGAAGCAGAGGAAGCAATGGTTGGGCTTGGTTGGAGCATGCTCACTACTGACCAAATCCTAAGAACTACTGGCAAGCCTCTACTAAACATGGATATTAATCATTTTCAGAGGCTTTAAAAATTTGCCAAATTTGGAACTTCTCTGACCTCTACGGGGACCCCTTTCCTTTCAAATTTCTGGTTTCTACTCCAAAGTATGGTGGATCTAGAACTTCCCAACATAATGGTGCTATTAGATAATACTACCTAAATGAAAGTAGTTCAAAGATAGAAAAACCAATAGATGGCATTCAAGAACACAGTGTATTTTCTGGGATTCACAGGACTTGAAAATGCGTACTAAGTAGTAGTGATGCACATGTACCCCTGAGAGTGCTGGTGCACCCTAGGACAGGCCACACTCCCCGCTGAGGTGAAAGGCAGGGGGGTGGGGCAGGAGAAGGGTGGAGGGGCAGGCAGGAACACTGGTACCCCCCCCCGCCTCGTGAGTGCCGGCTGGGGAGTGGGAGCACCAGATATAGCGGCATGGCCTCTTCCGGATGTGGTGCAGCCACTTCCTGGTCACCTTGATTGGCCATGGGGGGACCACCCACCCCCAGTCACTGACTGGTTGCTGGGGAGGCAGGTGCCCCCCCCCCCGCACTAAGGTGACACCAGTCACCCATGGTACTAAGGATGGCTCCTAGTAATTGCTTTTTACACAGAGCTCTTAATCTCCTTCACATATTTTTAGTGCTGGGTGCTAAAACTACTACTGGTTTTCATCTTGCATAATTTTCAGAAATGATATATCATTTTTTTTTTCCTTTAGCTGTTCTGAATTCAACTTGTTGCAGATACCCAACAAAGCTAAATTTCAGCCTAAAGGACTGAAGTTGGCAAAGTTACAAGCAATAAGTAGCACAGGTTTAGACTGAAAATTATTAAACATTTTCCCTAGAAGTAAAGCTGGCAGCTCTGCCTGTCATGGCTATAAACTGAACTGCTTTTGGTCTCATTCACCTTTGGGAACACAGTTCCACCATTCACTAAAAAGCTGTTTTATACTTAGCTTGATTTCAGGATGAGGAAACATCTCAAAAATTCTGTTTTACAATAGAAAATTTTGAGTAAGCAGAATAATAGAAAAAGTGAAATGTTAAAAGTGCAAAAGGGCATTTTATATACTATTCCAATTAAAAATGCTCCTCAATACAAAGTGACTCTTAGATTTGACATTACACATTGTCCTGAATAAAAAGACTCAGTGCCTGCCAAAAAAGAGACAAAAGCCTGATATTATGGATTTGCACCTAGAAAGTTTGACATTAAATATTATGACTTAATTCTGCAGAGACAAATTTGATAAAGTAATTCCACTATGCTCAGTAATACTTGCATGGGCAAGGAATATTTTTCAGGGCAACAGTTTGCAGGATAAACATGAAAGTTGGTTTTATTTGTATCACTATTAGAAGCAGCATTATCATGGCAGCTAGAAGTCTCAACAGGTTTTGAGACTAGGCTGTGTAAAAGCAGTCCCTGTCCCAAAGGATTCACAAATTAAACAGAGAAGACAGACCACAAAGGGAAATTGCCACACGAAAGAACTGTGCCAAGAAAGGAGAATATTGGGAGAAATGTTTGTTACTTGCTTTCACTACAGGTAAGAACACTCCAAAGTTCCCTATAAAAGGGAATGGACCTCCACCTCCCATCTCTCTGCCTGAAGAGTTGTTCCAGAACCATGGACCCAGGAAGCCAAGTTAAGGAAGTCTGCATAGCAGGCTGCCAAGATGGTAGATGGGTAAGCTAGCAGACCATCCATGTTTTGTAATAGTAGTGCTATTTCAATGAATTGACAAATTCTGAGAAAAATGTGTTTGCTGGAAATTTTACTTGAAGCTCTATAAAGTGGTGAATGAACTTGCTTAGAATAACACAGCAAGGAACAGGAAAATCAACCTAGATTTCCTAATTCCTAGGAAATTGCTATATCCACAATATGTGGAAAGATCTATGGCAACAAGTTAAATCACAGCTTTCCTGATGGAGAACTTCAAATTTGAATGTTATAGGATATTTCTGATCTGCAGACTCTGATGCCTCAAACTCCTGGCAAGGAAAGTTCCACTATCTGTTTTAAAATTAAACATTTATTTTTAATTCCAAGTAACTCTGTTTTGTGGCATCAGTTGGGGTTTTGTTTGTTTTTTTTAATGTAAACCTGAGAATGCATTTTGTTTTTATTAGTAACTTCTAGCACAACACATTTATATAATTAGTAATGGTAACATTTCTATGAGAGATTAGTGGTTTATGGTAGTGTATGCATTGATGTGTGTGCTATAGTTAATTGCATTCTGCAAACTTAGCTAATGTTGTGGGGAATAATTTCCATTAGTTCATTTTTCTTTACGGTTATTAAATTTACAAAAAAAAAAAAAAAGTGTAGAGGGGGATGCAAACAGGAGAATAATCAAAGCTTTCAAACAGACTACAGCTTACAAAACTTCTAGGAAATGTTTTGAGCAGACAAATGCAGCTGCAACTTTGATCTCCACTATGTTCCATGAAGGGGAAAAAAAAAACCCTTTAGAAGCTTTATTTAAAATTCCTTGGGCATCAAGTAGGAAGGAGGGGGCAAAATCCTCAAAAAAAATAATAATAAAAAAAAAAAAAATCACTGTTATTCTTCATGTAGGCCCCTCAGGAAACCTTGTCTGTCAGACAAAAGTAAGACTGAGCTATTAAAAGAGTCCATAACGATCACTTTTCAGTAGTTTCAAAGCCCCTGCCATACAAGACCAAAGTGAGAAAAAGCGAGATCAACAAAAATAACACCACAATGATAATACTGATAGGGTCATAAAATAGTAATTCAATTCCATTATCAAGATCCTTGGTGCAACTATGAATTTTGTATCCATCTTAAGCTTTCATTCCATTTACATAAGGAAGGAAAGAAGTGACTACAACAATTTCAAATGGGAACATTTCAGATTGCTTGTCTCTGAAGTCAATACCTTTAGCTCTTAGGCGAGAGTTGTGTTTCTTGAGAAACAAATAATTCTGTTCAAGTTGTGTTCATGTCTATGAAGCCTAGGAAAGGGAAGTGGTACAAAGTGATCTAGCTGGGAAAAAACAAGTTGGGAGACTTTGTCAGGATATCCTCCAGGTGGCAGCGCTGGCACCCCTACATCCTATTGATTAGATAGTACTGGGGTAAAGGTGAAGCAGTAGGTTGCCTTTTGTTCATTCTTATTTTTCCCCTAGAGCTTCTAACAGCTCCTATAAATATACAGTAGAACAACTCAGCATGCTTTACCACACTGTAGTGCAAAGAAGTGTCAAACACATTCCGTCCTGTGGCCAGGAGTGCTCCAAAAGTAGCAATGGGGCCTGGGGCCAGTGGCTGCAGTGGCAGGGCAAATAGCACTATGGCCAGAGGAGGAGTCAGCAAAGAAAGCAGTGGCAGTGGTGACAGGCTATGGAGGGCCCCTTTGACACCGATGGCAATGCCCAACATGTCCCCATAGCTACAGATCCTGCAGATCATGTTTGATACCCCTGCTCTAGTGTATGAAGATTCTTCAATTTATCAAAGGAGGAAAATAGTAAACTTGATTCTACTATCTATGACTAGAGGAAAAACAAAAGGATCTAGGGAGCTGCAGGCCTGTTAGCCTGACCAGAGTATGAGACACATTAGAATACATTTTTGAAGGAAGGAATAATTAAAAGACATTGAAGTTAGTGGGAAATTAGATGGTAATGGGCTTACCCAAGGATCATGTCCAATAAAATAATCTCTTTTATAAAGTTTCCTTTAAAAAAAAAAAAAAAAAGGCGGTGGAGGGGTATGCGGTGACACTATTTTGTCTGTACTTCAATAAAGCATGGAACATCGTAACACATCGGGACTAATACAAAAACTGTAGAGTGGGCAGGAACTGACTAAAGGGAAGAGGATAATGAGTTTTGTCAAGGAGTATTTTAGGCTGAAGACAAAATACCAGCCATGCTTCCCAAGGATTAATTTTGGGATGAATCTTATGAAATATATCCGTAAATAACCTTACTACAAAATAGACCTGCACTCATAACTTTATTCCTTGAGCAAAATTGTAAGAAGCATTGGTCTCTGACACACATTCAGTTAAAGGTGCCATAGGACCTGATCCTCAGTCCCAACAATTCTGCCTCCTGCCCCACAGAGCATGTGCATGGTGGAAGGTGTGATTTTGGAATTAGGGAATCAGATTCCAATTATGCCCTTTCTATTTGCCAGTCCAGGGGTAGCTGGGAATGATTATTCCAGGTTTCCCCTGCAACAGCAAGTTGAAAGCTAATAACTAATAACAAATGCTGAATTAGAAATACAAAATTACAGCCAGAATCACAAGACTAAGTGTCCAAACATTGCAAAAGCCAACTGAACTAGCTCAAAATGGATACAGACAGATAAGACAAATATCCTGGTGGTTAAGGTCCCCTATTTTATTAGGGAACAATACACAAAGAAGAACTTTAGGCCACGGGATAACCTATGGGTGACCCCCCCATTATTATAATATGATAATGATAGTTACCACTAATTATAATAGGCAAAACAATACTGAAGGTGGAGCAATGATATGCAGCAAAGGAAATGGTGATTGGCCGTGACATAAGCATGACAAAAGGAAGAAATTAGAATATGGGGCGGGGTATACAGCTTATCTGTTGCTTCCCACTGAGCTCTATGTATGCGCCCCTCCTGCCCAGGTTAAGACAGTGGTCCTGGGTATTGGAGGTGGGTCTCCTGTACTCTCATTAAAGATATAACTTCCTTGCATAATTCCACCTTTGTATTCTGTGCAGTCTTCTGTGAAGGTGTGGGATGCATTGGTGTCCCCAACAAAAGCCATGTACTCTCAGTGTAACCCCAGAATGTCCTGGGGCTGGGACAAACAGTTCTTGGATCAGGGACAGCACAGGGAACTTTGAGACCTCAGGCTGTTAGGTGGCTGGGATGCACAATCAGGTGATTTAAGGCTCCAACCCCAGAGAGTCCCAGGTAAGGTTCACATGGGGCTGTCCAGCCTAACAAATTAGTTGACTTTAAACCCTGAGCCCAGCAGTTCCTGCAGGGCACAGGGGATCAGAATCTCCCAGCAAGGGGTGTCAAAGGGCTTTCCCCACCAGAGACTTCAAACTCCATACACAGAGTTTTAAAGATTCCCAAGGGCAAAGTGAAGGGAGCTCCTGCTGGGAGCCTCTGACCCTCCCCATCCCATAGCTCTGCCAGGGTTTAAAATTCCTATCAGGGAAGATGCACTGGGTACAGGGAAGTATTAGTGCCCCTATCAAAGCCTTGGTGAAATCATATCAAACAACAAGCTAAAATTTTTAACAAAACTTTGAAAAAAATCTTGCAGTGAAACAACCAGCTATTCTCAGGAGGTCCCTTCCTGCTTTATGTCAGGGCCAGAACTGACACTACCACATAGGACTGGGAGACTAAAGGATACTTTCTCCAATCGTATTAGCTGCACTTGGTGCTCTCTGGATATAGATGGGATTTGGGAACCTTGCCTTTAGAGCTGATCAAATATTCCAGGAAATCAACATCACAAACTGTTGTTTCATTTCCAAATCAACATGAACACATTTGAGTTTCTTTGTTTTCTGTTGTGAATGGAGGGAAAAAGGAGCCCAGGTCTTGCACCCTCTTTCCCTTCCCCCTAGGCTACAGATTGGGGCCAGCATGTTACAAGCAAAACATCTTCTCCATTCTATGAATTGTTGTAGACTACTATCTCCTCACATCGAAGAGGGAAATCACCTGGTGAGATTATTCCTAAAGTGTAATTTCTGGGTTTTTTTTCCCCAAATGGAATTATGGAACTCTGCCTTGCTGCCTATAGAGGGATGAGGCTTGAGAAAAGCACAGTTTACTTTAGAGGGTGGAAAGACTGTAGATACCTTTCTGATGTTTGTACTTAATATATGTCCTTAACCGCCACTGAATTTTCTTCTTGTCTTTCATAGACACTTTAATTAACCTCATGTGTTTTCTATTTAGTGGGATCTTACCATAAAAATTGAAGCAGCCAGCTGGCCAGTTCCTTCATTGTTCCACCTGATCCAGAAAGAAGCTCTTTGTTCTCTGGAAAAAGGAAGCCTACACAGATTTGTACACATTGGTACATAGGGAATGCAGACTTTTTTTGGTAGGGATCTCTGCATGAAGTAGCGTCATTCTAGATTGCATCATGCCCTTTACAATCAAGGTTTGTTTTTTTTTTTTTAAGAGCAAGGGCAGAACTATTCAAAGTGTACTTAGCCTCACTTTCTAGGGTAGCATCCATAATCTCAAGCAGTACCCAGTATTTATGTAAAATGACAGCTGCCATATTTTGCATAAAAGTTTCCTTATTTTAATATAAGTAGGAGGAATAAATTGATTATTTCTACTGTACAATTAATTTTAACATCTCTAAAGATAATTTGACACAAATTGCACACATACAAATGGACCATGCTAGATCACTACAAAGTTATTCATATTTGCATGCATTACAAAACCATTATACATATTATACTGTATCTGGGCAAGGGAATAAAGATGTTTTGACCAGACCATGTGTTCATTTCCACTTTAGTCATTATAATGTTACATTAGTGTAACTTGGGTCACAATTAGGCTCTTTGGTTTTATATCCATATAAAACATGAAGATTGTATTCCACCAGAATAAATCTATTTTCTCAAACCCATTTTAATAGGTTTGCAAGAAATAGTAACTATTTATCCTTTGGTTCAGTAGCTATCATGATAAGAAGTAGAACACTAATAAGATCCGTCTCCCACACATACAGCACAGTCCATATTTGCTTACCACTCAGTAGTTAGCTGTATTTTTTTAATGGTGTTACTTACATATCCATTCACTCCTAGCAAGATTTGTTGACAGAAATAAATTAACCAACAGACTTAATGCTGCTTAGTTTAAAACTGCTGACTGTGCAAGGAAACTCTACCATTTCAATTACTTCACTTCATTAATGCTGTAAGATAAAACACTATGGGCATTTATACATGTACTTTTTAGTTCTCGGATGCGCCAGAGATCTGCCACTTTGGAGCAGACTCGATTAATAAGTCTGCTCTGCATGGGAGCTGACATGCACTGCGCTGCGCCACATGCAGTTGTATAAGCGGCAAAACGTGTGTCAGTGTAGAGAAAATGGTGGTGGCGCACTTCTAAAATATCTCAGTGGTGCTTTAGTTCAGTACAACAGTGCACCACTGCCACTTTCTCTGTGCTGACATGAATTTCAAAGCACCTGGAACTGTGGCGCTGCAGCATAAATATGCCCTATGTTTGTGCAATGTTTTCAACAGTTATCCAAGACATCTAGGCTGTGTCCCAGTCAGTAACTCTAAGCACCGCTGAGATGAACTAACTTTAAACTGGGCACACCACTCTTAGGGAGATCTAGGCCCAGTGAACATGTACATTCCAAGACATTTAGATCATCCTAACTTTGGTTCAGACAATCTAAATGAAACACTTGTACATACCTTAATTCGGGCTTAATGGAAAAAAATATTTCCTTCTGCAAATTACGAATTTGTCACTCTCCAGTTTCATTGATGGTTCATTTCATCAAGTGCTGTTTCATAACATGAAATGGAGGAGAATGGAAGTGCCATTCTCTTTTCCAAAACATTTGCTATTTTAAGGTAAATTAAAATATTGCAACATGTATAATCTCCCTTCAAGGTAATCAATATTTCAGCATTGTGAAAATCCGGCCATTTATTCCTAGTCTTATTTTGCTACTCCTTACCCAGTTTAATACTTTGTCTCTCACCCTATGACTATTTAGTTTCTATGGTAGCTTCTTGTGATGGACATTATCAAAGGCCTTTTGAAGTGTCACCAATTCCCCTTTATCTGTTACTTACTGACACATTCAAAGACTTTTGAATAGATTAATCAGATACGACTTTACTTCGCAGAGTCCATGACCTTATCATTAAAAACAGCCCCCTTGAGATTCATTTCTGCCATCTACCTGTGAAAATTAGAAGTCCTCAGCTAGAGTATTGTGTGTAGTTCTGTGCCCCACATTTTAAGACAGATGTTCTGTGCGCCAGATTTCTCATCCCCAGAAACTGGGGAGGATTCAGAGGTTAGCAACAAAGATGATAAAGGCAATGCAGTATAAGACATGAAAGGAAAGGTGGAGAGTACTAGGTACTTTTAATTAACAAAAAGTTTAAGATACATCTTATATATCAGTTTTTAAAGCCTGCCATAAAATGAGACAAAAACTGTTCTCCTTTACCACAGAGGGGAGGATAATGACAACTCCAGCAGAGTAGATTTAAATTAAATTTCAGGAAACAAATAAACACACTTCCTAATTGGAAGAACAATAGGACAACAGAACAAGATACCCATTGCAGTTTTAGAATCTCTTTCTTTAAAGAATTTCAAGACGAGTTGATTGTCACTCTTCCATATGTGCGTAGGGAAGTGGATCTTTGAGCTACCTTTCTACTCTGATCCTCTGACATACATATACACAAAGAAGTGAATGAAAAAAAATCAAGATGTATGCATACCTGTCTAAGGAATAATTTCATTTTCATTTGTTCTTCAGCTCCTCTCATGTCATTTTGAATTTAGACTCTATTGTTTAAAAGGGAGGGGCAATGTTTTTTCCCCCTCTTGTCTCTATGAAGTGTCTAGTACATTTTTTTAATGTAAATGATAGCCACTGACTTACGAAGAACTGGAGCGAGCTCCTATCAGATTCAAGTTAACTCACAGTTCCCCAGCATCCCAGGCTACTTTGCATCTGTACCGCAAACCCTGCCTTGTAGGGTGGGTGAGCTAGCCTAGGCCCAAGCTCTACCCAGCTGAGCAAGGAGGCATGCTCTAGCACACCCCCCCGGCCTCTGACCTAGGGCCCACCGAAGGCACGTGGCTACATTTCCAGAATCAAAAGTGAATGTCTGTTCACTTGCCTATCGGTTCAATCTGTGTATCTTAGACTAACCCATGAAGTTTGAATCAATTCAGCCTCAGCCTTTTGACTGTCTGTATTTAGCCTCAAGGTTTGAGAACAGGAAACAAGTGAAGCACAGCAGAGTGTGCCACACATGATGCCCTGCTGGATACCCTTCAAGGAATATGGTCTTTTTTTATAAATAGGAAATTGAAGCTATTTGAGGCTGATAAAAAGATGAAGCAGAAGAGCATGCAGAGAGAACTGAAGTCCAATTTCAATGTCAGAAAGAAACAACTGAGAGCAAACAAAAATTGAATGTACAGGGAGAAGGCTGTGGTTAAGCAGAGAAGAAAAAACAGCTTAAATAAGGTGAAAGAAAATGGTGAAAAAAAAAAAAAAACTCAGTGAGAGAGATAAGATTCAGACAAAGTGAAATTAAATTTTAAAATGTATTTAAAAGGATAGGGCAGCTAAACACCAGTAGGTGCCTTATCACAAATTTCAACACCCACCCGCCCCCTATAAAAGTCTGTAGAACTTATTCCTATGTCCCAAGGACCTTTGCTAGTTCAAAGTCATCCACAGGCATTAAAACTTAAATGATGAAATAAGTGACTGCACCTCTATTCCACATATTGGAAAGGATTAGAGCATCCAGAACAGGAAGAAAATCTGGTCCAAAATGGTTTTCCTCTGGTAATTTCCTGTTTCTTAGCACCAACAATATGCAACAGTTATGGTCAAGCTTGTGAATTCAGTGTCAGCATGCCCTTTAATAGCTACTCTTAACCTATTTCACTGGTAATAAATTGGATTTAAATCATGGAATATATAGGGAAAGAGTTATATAATTCATACATACATGTACATTCACTCACTCTGTCTCTCTAAAGGTTTAGAAGACAAGGATGAATTGCACATCAACTCTCATTTAACTTACAAAAAGAGCCAACAGTAACTTTTTAGCCTAAATATATTGTAACTACATTACACGCATTTTCAAAACACATTCCCAAAGAGTTCCTCATGTATTCTGAATGAGAGTTTTCATTCAAACCATGTGGAGTTAATTTAAAAAAAAAAATTAAGTTGTATATTAGAATAAAAGTACACTATACTTTTTCAAGTATTTATTTCTGATCTGTTGCCAAGAAAGAATTATCCAAAAGTAGAGCAGGTGGAAAGTTTCCACTGAAATGCAATCTGAATGATAAATAAAAAGTCAAGGGGGTAAAACCCTTGATAAATCCCCCTCCCACACATGCTTTCTAACACCTTACCAAAAAGGAATTTTATCTGAACTTTGTACCTATACTAAATCCTCTGGTTACTATCATAGTGCTAAACTGAGCCACTGAACGCAGCATGTTAGTCCATTTTAGTCTCCTATATAAAGCTTTTATTTACTACTGCTAAGAGGCTGGGTATTACAAATGGAAATTTAATAAATAAATCAGACTTTGTTTCAGTTCCAGACAGATCATTTTCCTTTGCTTAACTAAAGTTCAATGACTTTAAGGAACCCAGCGATCCAGGAAAACCAATGACTCAGTTGGCTAATGCAAATCTTTTTTTTTTTTTTTTTTAAACCCACATCTGTCAGGATAAGAGGTTGAAATGCTAATATGGCTCATCAGGTTACTTATTTACCCATGCCATTCTGCAATAAGAGGTCTAGGTTATAGTCACTTTCACCCATTTAGATGTTAGAAAATATAACCTGCACTTGTAACTGAATAACTGTAAATTCAAAAATATTTCTTGCAGGCAGTGAAGCAAACCTGAATTATCACTAGATGTTGGGGATCATTCATGAAGACTTTCACAAATAAACCAAAATAAGAGAGAAAAAGGGGAAAAAAAAATTCAGCCTGTGTGTTAGTGGCTCCTACCCCATTTTTAGAGGGTAAGAGATCTGAGGGAGGTGCTTAAAACTTTCCTATCTGTTCAGAAAACACCAAGGACATTCTGAGCTCTGCTTCAGTTAAAAACTACTGTATCTTATTATGCTTGATTACACGGCAGGAAAGAAAAAGCAAGCCTAACTTTGCTTTACTACTTAAAAACCAATATCTTATTTTGTCAAAATAAGACTGGACTTGGTTAAATTCTAGGAGATTAAGATTGAATCAAAGCAATGGTTATTACAAAAACAACACAATAGTCCACCTCTACATAATAAAGAAATTAAGCTTGTGTTTAAGGAGTTACAGCCAATATGCCAAAGGGTTTCTTAGCATAAGATTATATTTTAGGAATTAGCAGTTGCTAATTGTAAGGAATACTACACATTATACCACAAGTGTTGATAAGTGTTAGTGCTACCTCAAGTTTGGAGCAATCACATGATCAGGCCAGCAGGGGCCTGGAGGACTGAAAGGTAAGTATCCCCCCACTTCCCATTCCAGGCTCCCCCCCCCCCCCCGGGTCATGAATGACTCATGTCTTGTGAGGCTAGGGGAGCATGGTGACTGCCTGCAGGTGGTGGTGTTGGCAGCAGGGGACTGGCAGCAGCAAGCAGGGGCTGCCTGCAGGTGGCTGTGGTGATGTCAGTGGCGAGGGTGGGCTGAGTGGGAACTTCCCACAGGTGGCTGCGGTGGTGTTGGTGGTGAGGAGTGTGGTGGCAAGCGGTGACCGCCTGCAGACACCAGTGGCAGCGGCCAATCTCAGAGGGGGCACTTGCCCCCCCCCACCATGCATCGCCTATGGCCCTGTCCTGGGACTCCCCTGGTTTCCCCCCCACAAGGGTGCTCCTATGCCTCTCCAGGTTCCCCTCTGCCCCCCTCCCTCTTTACCCAGGGCTTCCTATGCTGTCTGTCCAAGGGGAACAAGCAGGAAAGGGTTAAACTGTCTGCTTGGCCTGCACACCCTCCCCCCACAGCTGCACTGCTCCAGGCTGAGCCCAAACCAGAGAACAAGGGCAATGGCTGCTGCGACCGGGCAGGCAGGCTAATCTTTTCATGCCTGCTTCCCCAGGACAGATAATATGGGCAGCCATAAGTAAGTAGTGTGGGGGCAGAGAGTGAGTATCTGGGATACTGGGTGGTCGGGGGAGATATAGGGGGGCACTGGGTCTGATTGGGGCAACAGGGGAGGCATGGCAGGTGAAGTGTTTAAACTAAGGTGCAGCCTAGAGTAGCTACACTTTAGTATAACATGAGCTAGATAACATGGATTAGAGATAATCCTGCCCCAGAGCGATGTACCTTTGAGTCATATAACAAGTGCTTAAAACTAGTTTCAGTTGCTAAATGTGCAGGCTCCACCCACAATTACTATGCAAGAGGAAGGTCTGGAACACCAAGGGCCTTATTTCAGGTTGCATTTTTGAGTTGCTCAAATGTTGATCAGTGTTAGTGCTAGCTCAAGTTTGCAGCAGTTGCATTTTAAGGCTAAAAAAACCTTCTCTGACTGTTCCCCCGTCTTCACAACTGTGACTTACCACTAGATGGCTGAAGAGCAGGTATTGACGTAGGAACTATGATGGAAATGCCACTACAAAGCTGGTGAGCCAAGGACAGGCCTCTATCCTTGCTCTATTGCTCTAGGCACTGAGATGGGGCCGGGGGGGGGGGGAGGGGTTGGCACATGAGGCTGGGAGGCAGAGAGTTAATGGGATGGGGATGGGTAAAGAAATGGCAGGTGTAAAGGAAATGAGGGTGGTGAAATGAAGGAAGTCAGCCACTAAAGGATAAAATAAAACAAAGTAAAGAGAAAAAAAATAAAAGAAAAAGTTAATTAAAGGTCTCATATTTTATTAAATTGGGATTTAGGAATGGGGTGTGAGAGGTGCTGGTCATGCTTCCTGGGCTGGCTGGGAGGTGAGAATGGTGAGGAAAGGTATTTTTGGAGGCAGGAAGGAGAGTGGGCTTGGTACCACCACCCTGAGTAGTAGAGTTCAGGGGGTGGAGTTTGTCTACACAGATTAGAAGGGTGGGGAGGGGACACAGCAACCTGGGATGCTGGAGAACTGGAAGTTGGGCAGCTACACATTAATGGCACATGAGTTGGGTAACACTGTTCAGAGGCACCTACCCTGGAGTGGCATAACTTTAAAGTGTGCTTAAAACTAGTTTCAGGTGTTAATGTGCGGACAATCCAGGGGTTAAGCGCTCCAAAAGCCACCTAAAATTAATGCATAATGAGGCCCTTAGTTGATGATGAGGTTAGTACAGGTTTCCCTTGCTTTATGCTGTACATGAGTTCCTGGAAAATGGCGCATAACTTGAATTTGCATATAGGGAACCCATTTACAGTGTAACAAATAGGGATACATTCCAAAACCTCAACTGTACTGACCCCCAGACCCCATTTCTACCACTTTTACAAGACAACAACATTTTGGTACTCACCAACAGCAGCAAAGGGTAGGAGATAAGTGTGATGCTTAGAAGCCATAATGGGGATAGCAACTACAGAAACACATCGCAGACAATGAGTGAGGAGCACAGATCCACATGGGAAACTATGTTTTGGTGCACATCACCCCCACAATGCACCGCACAAATCATCTGACTGCAGGTTTCCACTACATCAATCGCATGAGTGAATTTACCTTGCATATAATAAACTTTTGGTATAAAAAGGGTCATTGCATAAGAGCTAATTTGCACATACAGAACCCACATAAAGCGAGGGAGACCTGCATTGTTGAGGACAGAGACTCTTAATTTTATTGATGAGGGTTGTTAATCCTCCAAGAATCTCCTCCAATGAGAGAGATTGTTCCCTAATACTTCTAACTGGCCCAAACCTACAGTCCAGCTTGTGCAGGTGGCTGTGTAATTAGAATAAATTACAGGCTCATATTGAAATTGAATGGTCAGACTATATTGCTAGCAACTAATGGGAACTGATAACATAATACAGTACATACATATAGAAGCTTAAGGAGAAAGAACAGATACCAACAAGGAACAACAGGGAAATAGAAATCAAACACGACACTCTCCCCCCTTACTTTCAATGGTGTTGCGGGCACAATTTAACTTAAAGCAAACTAACTCAGTGCTGGAGTGAGGCCCCATGATTCACTCTCCCACCTCTCCCTAGGAATTTCTCCCTTACTCAGGGACTCAATTCCTCAATTAAGGGTGGAATATCATTTTACCATCGTTTACTTTCCTTGGACTGGGTTATAGTCCTCGTCTTCCAGACTGGGTTCCAGCTCGAGTGACACCTGGGGAGTCTTGCTCCACAACCAGGGGAAAACTTTCTCTTCAGAGATCCACACTGAACATCAACTGACCCAGACACACAGGCAGACTCAGGCACCTAGCAGTCAGCACATCAGTCTCACAAAATCCCACTTGTCCCAATATCACCAGTCTCATCCACCGGCTCGGACCTTGCACACAATCACAATTGCCCTAAAGCCACTCGGCCACAAAAAACCTTGGGTCTAAGCCCTCGTATACACCCCCAAATCTCACCACTTCTACCAACCAATCACTCACTGCAGGGCTACATCAGTCATTTTACAATCCAATCAACTCAGGAGATGCTCTTGTCAATCAAAAGTGTGGATTCATATTTATCAAGTTCTCAGCCATGAAGCAATCTTCTTATTAATTACCTCAGAGGGTGATTTACATAAAAATCTGGTTTTGGTGCCAACACTGCTTCTAACTGAGCTCCACTGGACATGCCCACAACTAGAAAAGTGGGTCATGGTTCAGGAGTTCAGTGTTTCTAGAATCTCTTGACCCAAACTTTACTGAGCATGTGTGACTAAGTTTTTTTGTTTTGTTTTTTTATTTTTATTATTTTAGGAAAAAAATCTTAAATTAGGACAAATTACTAGCTAGGCCGGGGACACCATCACGCAATTGTGCTTGGCATGTTAGGGGGTTCATACTCTCTCTAACATGGACTGCTCAGACCTGCCACTAGAGGGCTGGAAAGCAGGAGCCTGACTAGGAGCTACACATCTGTTCCATGCCTGGCCCATTTACTGACTCTTTAGCTGCAGTATAGACCAAGGGGAAGGGGGAGAAGGGCTGGATTTGGGCATGTGGAGGTAGCACAGGCTGTAAGGAGCTCAGGAGCATGCAGTGAAGGAAAACCAGCCTTGCCACAGTCACAGCCCTTGGGCTGATCAGGACAGTGATCCAGGGGTGATTGGAGGAGCAATTCAGAGAGTGGGGAGCAAAGGCAGAAACCAGAGCAGCAATCCAGGAGACTAGGGACATCCAGAAGTGGAGGGGACAATTTGGGGGGGCAGAGGGGATGAGAACCTGGCAGCTTCCACCAACCTGCTCCTCACCTCCCCCTCACTACCTTCCTTCCTCCCACCTTCACTCTCTCATACCCCCCCCCCCCCCAGATATCTATGCTGCAGTCACACGTTGCCAGTATTGGAGGCCTACTGTTGGGGGGGGGGGGGGGAAGAAATCAGCTAATGGGCTAAGTTTAAAGACCAAGAGCATCTATAATTACAGGGCATCAGAGCAGGCTCAATTAATTGAGTCTGCTGGACTGTGATAATTACCGTAGTCCAGCAGATGCCAGAATCTCATGTATCAGTGTCCCTGTGCTGAAAAAAAAAGTGGCACCAAGGGTCCTTTAACTAAAGCTCATTCAATGAGCTTTAGTTAAAGTCCCCCTACTACCACTTTTCAGCATGGGGACGCCGATGCATGAGACACCCTGGACGCTTTAATTAGAGCACCTCTCGGAGCTGCTTTAATTAAGGTGCCCCCCCCATTCCCATGTGAATAAATGCCCTAAGATCAGATTGCCTTGCTATGCAAGCATTCCATGGGAGAACACAAGGAGGCCTCCCTCTTCTCCTCTTCAATAGGAGCAGCATGCCTTTACTGTTCAATTTCAGCAACAGGTAGTTCTGTACTAAGGAACACCACACTCGGTTCCTGCAGGCTCGGTTCCCTAAGCAGAAGTACAGTACAGTTGTCTTCGCACAGTGCTGCCCGATTGCCTATAAACTCAACCTCTTACCTCTAGTTCTCACAGTCAGCACGACATCTCAGTATAGCACTGCCTGAAATTGAGTGGTCTAGATGTACTTCAGGAGGCTATGCACAATTGCTACTGGCTACCACTATGGTTGCTGACAGTTGACTGATGAACAGCAGGAAAAGGTGCAGCATGAACCAGTGCTCCTTCTGATCTGTAATAAGTCAGGCGAGCTGGTCTCATTTAGAAAAGAAGATTAAACTTTCCAGAAGTGGCAGGCAGATGCATTATATCTTAAGGTCTGATGCTCATCAGAGTTCTTGCTGAGGGATGGTACATACTTTCTCTCACTCATATGAAAGACATTCCCCCTTGACTTCTGTGGCAAGAGAACCAAACCCATCTGAAGTCAACGGGAATCTTTCCACTGAGTACAAATAAGTACTGTTTCAGGACCTGTGCCCTTAACCTAGCAGCAATGGTCCTTTTGATATCCTAATTTCAAGTCCTGGAGACACTGTTTTACCTCTTCTTACAGCTGTAAAATTGCAAACGCTTGAATATGCGGCTCTATTGCAGACTGAACCTCAACAAGAAACAAACCCGGAGGAGCAAGTTTCAGTATTTTAATAAAGAAACATTTCTGTGAAGTTAGAGTATGGAATGTAAATTTTAGTGTATTCAATAAATCTTTCTTTTGGTTCTTTAATAGTTGTTAGAAATGGAGTTATGCCTTCTGTCCTTCAAAATAACAAAAAAAACCCCTCCATTGCATTCAAGAACCGGAATATACATTTGTCACAGTCATGATCATTTCCATTTGAATGCCTCTAAATCCAAGATGTTAAAGAATGGAAGTGTTATTTACCCCACATTTTTCAGTGCTCTAAGCTTCAATGTATATAACAAACTGTCAAATGTACAGCTAGGCTATTACAAGTTTAACAGCTTTAATTACTGAGTGCTTCAGACATTACTTATATTTATGCCATCTGGTATGCAAGAACTTTAACGAATTTATAAACTTAATGGAATATGTCCTGCATTCAGAATGCCTGAAAATTAGTTGCTAACCACTAGTAAATGACAGATTTATCAATATGTACAAAAAAAAGAAATCACAGCCCTTTCTTTTGGGCCATTAAGGAGCCAACCAATTGTTAACTGCTGGTAATTATTGCTTAAATAATTGTGTAGTCAGAAGGATTAAAGTTTATAAATATAACACAGCTTTGTCTTATATTTTCCAGTTTGGGGAATTAATTTCTCATATGTTGTCTAACAGTGCAAGTGAAAGTGCTTTTCAATGAAAAGAAATCACTTAAATTTATTTTCTAATTTTCAAGCCATATTATTTTTCTATAAAAGGGCTCCATAGTGGGCTACAGCAATGAGTGAAACTTTCTGGATAAAGTAAAGCCAATATAAACACAAATCAGTTATTTTCTAATGTTTGGCAGAATTAAGGAAAATTAACAATGGATAAAGTTTTGCCTTTTTATTTTTTAACCCAGTCCAAAACTATATATACCAAAAGTAGAAAGTGTATTCTCATGAAACTATTTTTGGCCCAATTTAAACCAGTCCGTACTGGAAGTTTCTGCAAATATAGCAGTATTTTCAGATGCATTCATCGTTCAAAGGGGTACCAATAATTCATACAGTACTAACTATAAAAAAATCTAATTTTGAATATCATACTTGTCACATAGATGATATTCTATTCTTAAGATGACTGAATTTCAGTAAATTTCAGTGAATTTATGGTATGAACATGAAAACACCAAAATTCATTTTCTGTTGGCATTCCAATATTAAAAAAGCCTAAGTCTGTCCATCTGTAACACTTTATTTGCACTCTGATTGGCAGCCAGAGTGCCCTACACAGATAGGGACAGACACCAAGGACCGGACAGGGGGTGGGGGAGCCAGAGCCAGAAGCACCCCAGCCCCACTCCCTGCAAGAGGCAGAACAGCATCAGCATGGGGTATTAGGTGGCATCACTCCATCCCAGCCCTCTTCCTCCTCCCACCCCCTGTCATTCTTGACAGACAATTGGGTAGTTTCATAGATTCATAGATGTTAGGGTCGGAAGGGACCTCAATAGATCATCAAGTCCGACCCCCTGCATAGGCAGAAAAGAGTGCTGGGTTTAGATGACCCCAGCTAGATGCCTATCTAACCTCCTCTTGAAGACCCCCAGGGTAGGGGAGAGTACCACCTCCCTTGGGAGCCCATTCCAGACCTTGGCCACTTGAACTGTGAAGAAGTTCTTCCTAATGTCCAATCTAAATCTGCGCTCTGCTAGCTCGTGGCCATTATTTCTTGTAACCCCCTGGGGCGCCTTGGTGAGTAAAACCTCACCAATTCCCTTCTGTGCCCCCATGATGAACTTATAGGCAGCCACAAGGTTGCCTCTCAACCTTCTCTTACAGACGCTGAAGAGGTCCAGGTGCCCTAGTCTCTCCTCATAGGGCTTGGCCTGCAAGCCCTTAACCATACGTGTGGCCCTTCTCTGGACCCTCTCCAGGTTATCCACATCTCTCTTGAAGTGCGGCACCCAAAATTGCACACAGTATTCCAACTGCAGTCTGACCAGCACCTGATAGAGGGGAAGTATCACCTCCTTGGTTCTGTTCATCATGCATCTGCTGATGCACGATAAAGTGCCATTAGCTTTTCTGATGACTTTGTCATGCTGACGACTCATATTCATCTTGGAGTCCACTAGGACTCCAAGATCCCTTTCCACTTCCGTGCCACCAAGCAGGTCATTCCCTAGGCTGTAGGTGTGCTGGACATTTTTCCTCCCTAGGTGCAGCACTTTGCATTTCTCCTTGTTGAACTGCATTCTGTTGTTTTCTGCCCATTTGTCCAACCTGTCCAGGTCTGCTTGTAGCTGTTCCCTGCCCTCCGGCGTGTCCACTTCTCCCCACAGTTTTGTGTCATCCGCAAACTTGGACAGAGTACACTTCACTCCCTCGTCCAAGTCACTGATAAAGACATCGAAGAGGCTCGGTCCTTGGACCGATACCTGTGGGACCCCACTGCCCACACTCTTCCAGGTCGATGCCAACCCATCCACTACGACTCTCTGGGTATGACCCTCTAGCCAATTCACCACCCACTGGACTGCGTAGTCATCCAAGTCACAGCCTCTTAACTTGTTCACCAGTATCAGGTGGGATACTGTATCGAAGGCCTTCCTGAAGTTTAAATAAACAACGTCAACCCCTACTCCTGTGTCCAGGTGTTTTGTAACCTGGTCATAAAAAGAGACTAGATTAGTCAGGCATGATCTACCTGCTACGAACCCGTGCTGGTTTCCCCTCAGCTTAATTTTTCCTGCCAGGCTCTCACAAATCTGAGCCTTGATAATTTTTTCAAAGACTTTGCCAAGGATGGAGGTGAGACTGACTGGCCTATAGTTGCCTGGGTCCTCCTCCCTCCCCTTCTTGAAAATGGGGACCACATTGGCCCTTTTCCAGTCCTCCGGGACCTGGCCCATGCGCCATGAGTGTTCAAATATTCCCGCCAGTGGTTGTGCAATGATGTCAGCCAGTGCCTTCAGTACCCTCGGATGGAGCTCATCCAGGCCTGCTGACTTAAAGGCATCCAGTTCCTCCAAGTGCCTCTGCACCATCTCAGGGTCTACGCTTGGTAGTCTGGTGCCCTGGTGCTGCCTCTCTACAATCCCAGTGAGAGCCTTGTCTTGCCCCTCGCTTAGGAACACTGAGGCAAAGAACTCATTGAGGAGTTTAGCCTTGTCCCCCCTGTCCGTCACCAATTGCTTATGCCCATTTAGTACAGGTCCTATTCCACCCTGGGCCTTCCTTTTACTCCCTATATATCTAAAAAACAAATTTTTGTTATCCTTAACTTGGGATGCCATCCTCAGCTCCATGGTAGCTTTGGCCTGTCTAACTGCCTCCCTACAAGCATAAGCAGAGGAGGTATACTCCTCTTTAGTAATCTCTCCCCGTTCCCACTTTTTATATGCCCCCCTTTTTGCCCATAGGCTGCTCTGGATTTCTCGGGTCAAGAGGCTTCCTTGGCTGACCATTTTCCCCCTTTTTCCCCGCATCGGGATTGTCTCCCTCTTTGCCCGAAGAATCATTTCCTTAAGGCACAGCCACCCTTCCTGGGCTCCCATCTCTTCAAAACGCTTACTCTGCAGTGCGTCCTTGACTAAATGCCTGAGTTCATTGAAATCAGCTTTCCTAAAGTCTAGCATTTTCACCCTACTAGTTACCTTACCCACTCGACGTCTTATGGTGAATTCTATTATTTGGTGATCACTGTCCCCCAGGTGACCACTGATCTGTAGGTCTCCTACCATGTCATCCCCCCATTGCCAATACCAGGTCCAGTAAGGCATTCCCACTAGTGGGACCATGTACCTCCTGTGCCAGATGGAGGTCCTGTACACAGGATAGGAACCTGCATGAACGGTGGGACTTTGCTGTCTGCGTCTCCCAGCAGATGTCTGGGTAGTTTAGGTCCCCCATGATTACCACCTCCTTAGTTTTTATGGTCTCCAAGAGCTGCCTCAGGAGCCCCAAATCTAGTTCTTCCCCTTGGTGTGGGGGTCTGTAGCAGACCCCTACTACCAAATCCTGTTCTCCTTGACCTCCATGTAACCTAGTTCTTTAATAATGACTCAAAACATGCTAGTCCATTGCAGTAATACATTTGCTAGAAGGAATGAACATAAAAAACCAAGTTATTTAAAAAATTTTCTTGCTTATTCTATTTATTAATTTCTGTGTCAAGTTTAGTAGGTGTTTTGCCATTAAGGTTATATAAAATGCACAATGAATATGTACTGTAAATCTGAGAGAGGAAAATATATACTTAAGCACAAGTGAAAAAATGAACCAAAAGCAAGTACATGAGGAATCAATTCTAAGCAATATTTTAATCCAGTGAAAACTGAGACAAAGTGATGATATATTTACTTTCTAAAAGGCAAAGCAGAAAAAAGACAACTCAATATTATGACTACACGGGACTGTACAATCGTCATACAGACTAAAGGACAATAGATAGAAAAATCTCTTTCAAGTTCTATTTTTAAGCACCTACCATACTGTGCAGGACCCAGCACAGAAACATAGGTACTCCAGTAAGTTAAAAACAAAAAACACACAAAGCCAAGGGAGGAAAGGAAAATATTCTTATTTTGCCTTCAGATATATTACTTTAAAGGCAATGAGAGCTATGTGCACTTATCTGAGGGCAGACTCAGTGCTGTCAGTTCTCCAGAGAGAGTATGACTTAATTTGAAAGAAAACATAAGGAGAAAACTGTGGCAGCTTAAAAAAAAACCAGAAAAAACACACATCTGAACAAAAGGAATATGGATATCGACCATGCAAAAGGCAGATCACTATTAGAGAGGAAAGAATGCATACCCCCTTGCTCAGACATGCAGGTCAGGACAAAGAAGAGGCTGGGCAAGACAAAATGGTGACTAAATGATGCTGAACAAGGTTTAGGAAGAAGCATGGAAATAAGTCATGTTTTTTCTCTGCAAACTGGTTGTCCAAAGCCACATTTTGAGTGGATATAGCCACATGGACTGCAGAGCTACACTGATGTACACCAAGCTGTGCATCTGGCCACACACATTTGTATTGCCAGAAGATGTAAAAATGCAGAGAGAGGCCTTCCTGCAGATATGACTTATCAAAGCTCATTTTTAAAATCAGAGCCAAGAGGTAGCTGAGACCATGGTTTCTAGTCCACAGATCTTCTGTTTGTTTAATTTAAATTGGTCTGAATCAGACCAAACCTAATGTGGCCAGAAAACCACAAGCTCCCCAGACCCAGTATCTGCTCAGTGAATATTGATGTTCTTGTCAGTTTTGCAAATAGCATTCAGTATAATAAGGTTAATTTTGCTGAACAGCTGCAGGGGACTCCCAGGGTTTTGAGCCCTGTGGCAAACCTACCAGCAAATTGGCAAGGAGCTGGGGGACCTGCAGCTTCCAGGCAATCTGTCTCAGGTCTGGCAAAATCCCATGAACCTGAGACAATTTGAATAAAAAGTTTTAAACTCAACCTACTGGTATTTTTCAATGGAAATAAATGCCATACAACACAAAGCAACGGCATTTGTGGTCAGCGTGCTCAAAAGCATTGCCATGGAAACCACCTTAAAGAAGTTCTGTATCTAACTACAAGGCCTGAAGGTCTGCATCTTAAAAACAAAAACAACAACAACAAAAAAAACCAACACAGGATCCAAGAGGTACAAAAAGCTGAATCTTGGTATGTTCCCTGAGCTGCTCAAAACCGTTAAGACACTCCCTCAAACTGTGCTGGCATAAACAAGAACTATGCCTGTAATCAGGGAAATTCAGGATTATGGAATATTTGTATGCGGGGGCAGGCAGGCACAATGGCTCATGAAGGAAAAAAAAAAACAAAAACCCAAATAACATAATCCTGTATGTAAAAACAGAGTGAATTATAACTTTGGCTTGAAACTAAAAGCATCCTACTGTTAGGTTTCCCCTGACTCCAAAACTTCCCTCTCAAGTCTTTGACCAGTTTAAGAAAACAATGTTATCATCCAAATCATATTAGTGCAACAGAGTTCATCAATAATTTTGATGATTTTTTGTGCGCCAAAGTTGTTATATTTGAACAATCTTTTTTTACAGTTCAAAAATATACTTTGGCCCACAAAAGAACACTTATGATAAGAATACTGCATCTAGGTAGTACCAACTATTTCTCACAAGTGTCTAGATTTTAAAAACAGTTTAGTAACTTTGATATGAAAAGACAAGATATTGTTATCTACAGTTGCAGTAATTGCTATGAAAAAAAAAAAAATTGTGCCTTCGCAATATTCCACAATGCTGAAATGAGGAAAAGAAGAAATGCCTGTTTCAGTACTCTGTACACAGTTTTTACTTCAGGGTTGTGAGAAGTTGTTCTGGTCAAGCCAACCTAAAAAGATTAACATAGGAACTACAAGTTTTTTCTGCTTCAGTATTCCTCTGAAATCTATTTTTGAGCTTTCCTCCCTGCCCCCTATAATTTCTCCCTGTTGGCAAAGTTATACTTATGCATTAACACAAAAAAGAGAAACAACACAAAAAACCTCTCAAAACCAAGAAAAAAATGCCAAATCAGATTTTTGAGACAAACCTGGATCAAATGTCAAAAAATACAGCTGATGTGCTTATTCTCTTTGATGCACCTAGCAATGCCTATGACCCCACATGTAGCACCCCTCCAGCACTATTTGTTAAAACTAAGTTCTAGCTTCATTGTTCGTGTGACATAACAAATGTTAGTATAATGTATTCCTGTTGTTTACATAAATACCCTTTGTTACCTCCAGATTCTAGGACCAAGAGAATTAGAAGGCTGATGATTCAGATGTGTATTTACATTTTCAAAAGCTGCTATGTATTTGTGTTATTTATATACAATAAAAGAAGCCAATAAAAAAAACAAATACAAGCATCTAACAGAATCCTTTGCTAGCATTATTTTAGTGCACAATCTGATACTGAAAAAAGATTGCATAGATTGCTTATCATACTAAAGTTTCCACAACTCTAGTGGAAAAATTGAACTGAGAAAACCAAGAAACTAAGAGAAAACATTGAACAAAGGCAGTTCACAAAATAATACAAGGAAAGTCTAGACAAGTTTCTTATCACAAAAAGAATGAAAGAAAAATATATTCTTGCCACAGTATCCTGATAGCAGTCAGTCCACACTGAAAAAGACACAAAACCTTTGATCTTCCATGGATAATGAAGTCAACACTACCTGTACCAGTTCTTTCCTAGGATCAACTAATAATGGAAAACGTTTCCTTCCTAACTAAGGATAGGGACAGAAGTTACACATAAACCAGTTTAAGTCCTCAGAAACTGGTTTAAACCTACAAACAGAACATAGCTAAGAACAGACAACCAAAAAGCCCAAGGCTGAATCAATTCAGTTCTGCAGGTTAGTTTAAACTGCACAGATTAAATTAAAACAGGAATGAACAGACATTTACCTTTGATTCAGAAAATGCAGCCACATGCCTCTACTGGCTCAGACCAGAAGCCGGGGGGCACTGCAGAATGGCTCTCTGGCTGTGTTCACTTCTTCCTGATGCTCCCAAGATCTCTGAGATTTGCAGTCTAGAATCTCATCAGCAGGACTCTGCAGGGTTACTCATCACTTCCTCTTCCTGCTTCCAGGTGCTTCTGGGATTTTAGTCCACAGGTGCAGCCAGCAGTAAATTTGGGAAGGGGCATTTAATCCTTGGCCCCAGATTCTACTGGGGTTTGCTAGAGGAGGGCAGTCCCCCTGCTGTATGCTGGGCTGCATCCCCAGTCAGTCATCCCACAATGTTCCAGATAGGGAGCAGAGGGGTGAGGCCAGCCCTGCTTTCTGGACAGAAAACACAGCCCAGCCCAGGGCTACAAAGCATGATGGGATGCTGGGGGACTCTGATTTAACTTGAACCAGGAAGGGGTCTGGGACAGAACTTTCATAAACTGGTTTGACCCAAATCAGTTACATCTGATACTACATTCAGACAATCTACATTTTTTAGAATGTTGCATAACACATCAATGTTTACTTCACAACAGTCTTAAAATGTACTTTGGGAACAGACTACTGGAAAAAAGGAATGCATAGTGACCAAAGCTGTCCAGAAAACATGAATTACAGTTTGCAATAAGTCTGAGGTTTGGTATTTGTTTTGTTCTGAAATGCAATAAAACCAAGAACATCTTTTTGAACAAATTTTTTCAGGCGAAAGGGAGAAATGAAGATTATGCACAAAAGGACTCAGCAGTATAGATGCTTGGTTGCCACATGTGAATGTTCCTGATCCGGAGGAAATCACTCTTCCTCCTTTTGAGCAGATCTTCCATCTAGATCTGAGCAGCCTTCCTATGAGGGTTTTGCCATTTAGTCAATATAAGTTCCCAACCAGTTTTGTTACGAATTTGTTTGATTATTTTAAATAGGTGGCAAAAATCACTTTTTGCCCTCTATAAACAAAAGCAGGGTTTATTCTGCAAATACAGTATAACAATTCACTCTACAAGTGAGAAGTAGGTTCTTACCTTTCTAGTGTGTCTGCTTCAGTTTGTCCCAATTCATCTTCAGTTTTCCAGCTTAAGATGTTTTTGGTGGGGATACTGATTAATGCCTCAGTTTTCCTTCTTTTCCAATATGGGCTTTCAGACAAAAAAAGAAATGCTCTTTTCCAAGTCAAATAAACAACTATCCCTCCTCTCTTCCCAGAAATCTTCAGGCCTTCAAGGCTTTGAAGTCCTCCTGAAACTCTTAGTTAACAGTCAGCCTAGTCTGACATTTCACAAGACTGAAAAATTGCTTCCCTGGATCCCCCTAGATTACAGCCTTCGGGTTTCCATATGGTTGCCTTAATCATTTATGATTCCCACCTGAAGCTGGTCAACAATCTTGCACTCTCTTGAGGCAGAGCTCTAACAGTTAGGTGTTTTAGCCTGATGAGAGTAGAGAAGAGCATTTGCTTTCCCAATCCTGCACTGGTGTTCAAAATGTCCAGGTTCTAACCTCAATCCTCCCACAGCCTCAGAGGTAGAGTTCTGGAGGCAGAATTTCTTTTACAGCCGCCATTGTTTAACTTGTCGAAATAAGTTTTTTACTTAAATTGAATAAAAACTTTGCAAAAGCTGGAGACAAATAGACTGGCAGGAAGCAGGACTAAGAGTCATGCCAGGACTGCCAGCACTGGGAGGGTATGGGCTGGGGCTGGGTTTGCTCCCCCTTATCCCCTGGAACTGCCCAACTCACCTGACAGCTTGCGAGGCTCTAAGCCTTGCTTCTGCCTGCCCATGTCAGCTGAGCTGGGCATGGAAGGTGGAAGGGTTGGGGAGCGTAGGCTCCCCTCAGCTGTGTTTGCACAAGTCGGAGTGCAGGGCCAGGCCTGTGGGATGTCAGCTTCTGCTCTCTCCCCCATCCCCCACCCTGTCCCTGGTGCTGAGCTACTTGGTTGATAGTACTGGTGTGGCTCTCAGCCCTGGCTCCTGCCTGCCCTTGTCAGCTGAGCAGGACAGTGGTAGGGTGCAGGAAGGAGCAGAGTCCCTACCGTGTGGGCCCAGCCCACTGATCCAAGTAAGCACAGCTGGGGGGAGCCTGTGCTTCCCCACCTTTTCCTCCGCCCTGCCAAGTTGGACCCACATGGTCAAGCAGGAGCAGGACTGAGAGCTGTGTGGGTTGTCACCCAAGCCAGGCAGTGTCAAAGGGCAGGGAGCAGAGGCCCCTTTCAGTGCTCCCCCCAGACCTGATTAAGCAGATCTTGGGGAGAGGTGGGGCTCATGTGGGGGTCTCTGCTTCCCCCTCCCCCTCTCCCCTGTATTGCCACTGGCAGATGCAGGCAGGATACAGGCGTGAAAGCAGAGGCTTTGCTTTCTCAGAAATGTGACAGCCTGGGGGTGGGGCCAGCCCAGCTCTGCAGAGCTGGAAAGTGACCCTCTCAGCAGCCCAGAAGCAGAAAGGGATCTTGGAGTCATGGTGGACTCCCAGATAAACATGAGTCATCAGTGTGACAAAATCATCATCAAAGCTAACTGCACTTTATCATGCACCAGTAGATGCATGACACATAGATCCAAGGAGGTGATACTTCCCCTCTATGCAGCATTGGTCAGACCACAGTTGGAGGTACTGCATCTAGTTTTCAGTGCTGTACTTCAAGAAGGATTTTGATAGACTCAAGAGGGTCCAGAGGAGGGCCACTCGTATGGGTAGGGGCTTACAGGACAAGCCCCATGAGGAGAGGTTGGGGGACCTGGACCTCTTCAGCCTCCTCAAGAGAAGGCTGAGAAGTGATCTTGTGGTTGCCTTCAAATTCATTAGGGGGATGCAGCAAGGGATCAGAGATGTTCTGTTCACCAGGGCACCTCTTGGGGTAACAAGGAGCAATGGTCACAAACTGACAGAGAACAGATTTAGGCTAGATATCAGGAGAAACTTCTGCACAGTAAGGGTGGCCAAAATTTGGAATGGGCTTCCAAGGGAGGTGGTGCTCTCCCCTACTAGGGGTCTTTAAGAGAAGGCTGGATAGGGATCTGAACGGGGTCATCTGATCTCAGCACTCTTTCCTGACTAGGCAGAGGGTTGGACTTGATGATCTGTTGAGGTCCCTTCTGACCCTTGCATCTATGAATCTATGCCCACTGTGGACATTTGCTTCTCCAGGGACAAGTAACAGCAGCACACCTGGAAAGTAAAAAAAACCCCACCTGCACTGCAAGGTAGCAGCACAAGGAATGCCTGAATGTGTGGTACTGCAGACCAGTATGTGGCACCACATACTGCACAGCCGCACTTGTTTGGACACAGCCATGCTTTTTTTCTTTAGAACAGTTATTGGAAATAAATCTTTCACATTCCAGGTGAGAGTCCTCCTTAGTAATCTGTAGGCTCAGTCTCTTTATCGCTTATTAGATTTATTATAGTTTGTTTTCACTATTCATTGCTTGAGAAAAAAGATCAACCATATATATCAGTATTTGGGATGTACCCTTGGAATATGAATGAGTACCTACATCAGTGAATATTTAGTTATTTGTATTTTTTGTAATTATGTAATTATATTGCCCTTGTCTAAGTCAGGCAGAACAGGGATGTGATCTTGTAATTCTAAAGACTCTAAGTTAATAGATTTCATTCTGATGTAAGGTATCCAGGTTGTAGCTGTATTGCTCTACAGGAAAAGGCAATCGGGACTCATAGTAAAGATGATGGGTGCATCCAGACAAGACCGCACATGCTTCTTGCAGCATCTCAAACCCCCTTGAAATGCTACAAGAGGCAGGTGCAGGAATGAGAAAATGTTCCCTGTGCTGCAAAATTAGACCCGTGGCTATCCAGGGGTCAAAAAAACCTGCATAGAAAAAAAGTGGAGCAGACTGAGGCAACTAGGAGCTGTGTCCTCCATAGAGATGCTCTGGCTGCCAGAGCATCTCTATGGTTAGCACTTGCCCTGGTGGTGAAGCATGCTGCCAGCCCTACAGGACAGGCAGTGTGCCAGCAGCAGAGAGGTGGACCCAAGTTCCACTGCCAGTAAGAAAGGGGTCAGGGGGATGGAGGAGGGGGGGACCCTCACCAGCCCTGCCCGCTCCCCCAGCCCCAAGATCCCTTCCCTGCCTGGTCCCATTCCCCCCCAGCCCCTTAACCCCCCCAACCCCTTCCCTGCCCAGCCCCACGCCCTGAGCCCCTGTGATCCCTTCCCTGCAAAGACCCACTCCCCACCTGCCCCCTAAGCCCCTGTGATCCCTTCCCCACCTGGCCACACCTCCTGCCTTCCCCCTGAGCCCCCCCGATCCCTTCCCCCCCCAGCATCGGGAAGAAAACCCCTCCAAAAAAACCTACTGCCCAGTACTTACCAGCAGTTTGAGCCGCAGTCGAGGTCACTGGGGTCCCACCCACAAAGTACAGGGCTGGGTAACAGCCCCAGTGGCCCCAGCCCGGGCCCTGCTGCCCCCAACTGTTCTGTGCTGCTTGGGGGGGGAGGGGCTCTGCCAGGAGGCCCTGGGTCTCCCACAGCCCCTGCTCAGTAAGTAGAGGGGTTTTTTTGTTTTTTTTTTTTAAGTGTGGGAGGCTGGGGTTGGGGAGGCAGCCATGAGGTGCTGGAGGTGAAAGTGGGGGCTGCATGGGGCTGGGAGGGGCAGCCACTGGGGGGCTTGGGGGAGCAGGGGTGTGGTGCTGGAGGCCGGCCATCAGGGGGCTGCAGGAGCCGGCAGGGGCTGGGGCCAGGTGGGGCAGCAATCCAGGGGGCTGGGGGACCAAGCATGGGTGGGGCAGGGCATTTGGGTCCTGCAGGGGGTGTAGACCTTGTTGGGGGGCCTTAACCCCTGTGGGGGGGGGCATAGCCCCTGTTGGGGGGCAGAAAAATATTTATTAATGTATTCATAAATTCATGAAACATGTATTTAGAATTCACTTTATTATTATGATAGAGACATTAGTAGTCTTCCAAATTGCTTTAACATCAATAAAACATTGACCAACTGATCTCTGTCTCTACCTCACTCTCTCTCTCTTTACAGATAGTGGTCTTTTGTTTTAATTGTGGAGGAACATGGATTTTGAGGTATTTTACAGTGACTTTGGGATTTTTTTTGTCAGGGATTTTTCAGTTTTCCAATAGGCAACACCAGAATTCCTGCTAGGGAGGCCAGTGGCAGGACCCTGCCTGCTCAGATCTAGCACCTTGTATCCAGCTGGCTGTGGCTGACCTTCTGACTAGTTGGGGCCAGGAGGACATGCTTTGACAGTTCAAAGCAGGCCACCATGCCCAGAACATCTTCCAGGCAATAGCTACCCAGATGGCCGGGCAGGGGGCACGCATGACAGTGGTGCTGCACAAAGGCCAACTCTGCAACCACAGCAGTTGCCTCATCTGGGTCTGGCAGATGCACAGTTGCCTCATCTCATCTGTGTCTGGCAGGTATGTAGCAGTTCACAGCCAGATAGCAGCCCCCACGGTGAGACTGCTGCAGTGGGCAGAGGGTGCAGAGAACTCTCAGGGCTGCTGCAGCAGTCCAGCTAGCCCAAGGGGTAGTGTCCCCAGGTACCAATTGGCTGGGCCCCAGAAGCTCCTGAGAGTGAGTAGCCCTGAGCTACTTGACAGGGAAGCTTTTGTACTGCTGGGGCCAGGATAGGGTGGCTTTTTATACTGCTGGGGACAGCACAGGTGCTGGCCCTGGGCTCTAGCTCCCCCTGGCTGAAGATCTGGGGGGAACCAGGCAGGGTTATTTTGCCCCAAGTGGCGCAATTTGCTCCACAACAAAGTACATGTCTGGGCATGTGCACTGAGGCAAAAAGCCCTGGTTCAAATTTGCACTGCTCCTATTTGAGCTGCTGCAAGCACACTTGCTTGCGTGTGCGGACTCACCCGATATCTTTTATTAGACCAACAAGATTTTTGAAAAAAAAATCTTTAATTACAAGCTTTTGGGCACAAACACCCTTCATCAGGCATTGGAGAAAAGATTGTAAAAGTTCTCCTGGGTAGAAATGCTGGTTTATATTTCATAGGATTTCACAGAGGAGTCAATAGATGGAAAACTCCTCTGGGCAGTCAGTTCATAGCTGGTATGAAGCCTCTCACCTTCTGTGAGGATCTGTGATGATGCAAATTACCTTGAAACAAAGGCAAGAGCAGGATCTCAGGTTTCAGGTGGTCACAGTTGTTTTCTCCTTGGCAAAATATGAAGATTTTCATATCATCATTATTATTATCATCATATTATCATACTATCATTCTGATGTAAGTGCAACTTGTCTTTTTCTCTAACTTGTTCACAAAAAGCTTGGAAAGTTTTTAGTTTTTCAAATCATTAAATTTTTCAAAAGGTAGGAAAACTGTATGCCCTTAACTGAAATTGCTACCTCCACTGGCTGTGACCAAATCCTGAACACCATCTGATAGTGAGACTTTGATTCTTGCTGCCACCCCCCTTCTATGCTTTTTCATACTCACCTTATTTTTCCTCTGTCCTATCTATCTTTTTTTGCCTTCTGTTTAATAAGGCTTAGCCAGCCAAGACTTCATCTCTAGCAGCACCGCTGCGAGTCTTTAACTAGACAGTCTGTTCAAAGCAATGTCTTAAACAAGCCAATGCTGCTACAACTTTGGAGATCTTGGATAAGGCTCTGTGCTCTGCCTGTGTTTCTTTAGCAGAAAAATAGGAGCTGAGAGTAAGCACTGGAAAATGACACTGTATTTTCTATCATTGCTGCTCTTTTCTCTGTCTTTTTTTGTCTTCAAAGAAACAGGATTGGAAGCAGTAACAATGACAGCTTCAGACTATCTCAAATAATTTTGTCTCCTTTTCCTCAAGAAGGACAGTTATTACCATCTTAATAACATCTACAAGACTGTTAAACAGATGGTTCTTTCAAGTAAAAGTTCTCTACAGCTAAAAGAGAAAGGGAATAAAAGATACTGTTAAGATAAATTCTTTACTTAAATATTTTATATATAAAATGTTCTTTCTTCCCTTCTTTTCCTCTTTCTCTCTAATAAAGGATTAATAATTTTTCCCTTCTCTTGGCTGGAGGAAAGCAGAAAGATAAAGACAATAGGACAGTACTGAACATTCATATGCAGGTGGATCAAGAGTTCTGCAGAAAAAGCAAGAGGGCAAGGAAAACTGAAAGAAAAGTGCTGCAGTGTTGATAATTTTCTGGGAGGGCCCAAGTTGAAAGATGCTTTCAAAAGCAGTATGATTGGAAAGATGTTCCAGTCTGCACTGCGCATCATCAAGGAGAAGGACAGGTTGGGGCTTTCAGAAAATAAGGCATCCTGAAGAACTGTATTAAATACCTTCAAGGCCTTTGCACATGTGAGGGGCTGAAATACAAGAAGGAGCTCAGAAACTAGAAACCTGTCTGAGAATGACAAAGATAAAGATGACATCTTGCTTCAAGAGGTTGAGAATAAGGTGAAGAAAAACAAGAGACCAGGGTTGGATGGCATACCAGCAAGGCTTATTGACTCACTAGTATGAGACTAACTTAGACCAAGGCATAAGTGAATCAGCATTTTTAAAGTTAGTGTTTTATCAATGTTGCTTTCTGAAGGCGTGTGTCATAAGAGAACTGATTTCTAATTTACTCAGCGCTGTTGTGGTACCTCCATCATGTGACTCCAGTGCAATGCACATATTTGATGTTTTGCTTCTACTTACTATGCCACTGATTTTCTCCATATTCGTCAAGCTTTTTTCTCCACGTTTGTGAAGCTGTTCTTGAATTTCTGACTGAATAGTGTCATCAAACAGAAAAGAAAAATTCAAGATAAAGCACTTTTTATAACCATCATATCTTATCTTCTAGCACATACTTCATGAATAATAACAACTGAAAACATCTCATAACATTTTAAACTCCTAATCTTTACAACTTTGTCTAGTCCTTAGTACTAATATGACTTTCCTACATTTAGTTCATATTTCTTGCAGAGCAACCAGTACACATTAATGCCAAATTTGTCATGCTGTACTTTACAGCATGGCTTGGTATATCTACCTATTATATGACTGATATCCTTTAGGGACTGAAGGGGCCCACATTTTGGACTTACATCTTTCCTAACCTCTGTCTCTGCTTTAACATGTCTTGTGACAATAGCTTGCTCCTGTGCAGCCATAATTAAAGTCTCAGTTCTTCTTTTCAATCCTTTGAAAAGCCACTTATAATTTGCCACCTGCTTTTCATGAGTTTTTCTAAAAGAAGTCTCCATTTTAGTCTCTTTTCCCCGTCCATTTCTGCCCATGTATCTGTTGGTATCTGTCTTATAACTTACATCCAGTAGTATATTCCTCATTTAGTTTTGGGACTTGTTCCCAAATCCCGTTGTTCTGCTGTTTCTCTTTCACATACTTTGCTGTTATTACAGCTCCTGTTCCATGGCTCCCTCAACTTCTCAGCCCTTTTCATCCATCCCTCCTATCAACATAAAAGCCTGTAAACTTATAAGTTCATGTTCACTACTTTATAGAGCACAAACAACCTCCTGATCCAGTCTACTTCCTTTAGATCAACCTGCTTTCAATTTACTGATGCTGCAGAATGCCATTTAACTGGAATGACGTATATATTTATTGATGTAAGCGTATTTTGCATATTGAGCTTTATTTGCATGAGTTTTACTAATCTCCCCAAATTTATTTTCTTCAGTATTCCTTTCATTTCTCATTTAGGAGTTTTTCTTTGGAAGAAGTACTAAACAATTGTAATATCCAATACTATTTATGCCTGTTATCCCATTATCCATTTCTGCCTCCTTTGGGATTTGTGTAGTTCCTTTTACTACCTTAAGATATACGGTATTTTATTACTGACCCAGTTATTTGTTTCATTTTGTTTAGAATAAAAGCACCAGATTCTTTTCTGCACTCTCCATACATTATTCAGTCATCTTACCCCACACCACTGATTTGCAATTCTGCTGGCAAGAAGGCTCATGCCTTCCCTCTCAACTCTGAAAGCCTCCCCTTATAGGATAAATAAAATAGATAAATAAAAGATTTGCTAATCATTTTCTCCCTTTTAAGCATCAACAAAGCACATGGAACATAATGACAAGAACATAGATAATTAAAAGAGAAAGCTTAAGGCCCTGGAGACAACCCATCTAGATTTCTGGCTTGAAACACTCAGAAAGCCTCCTCCACCCCTCAGCACTTCCTTCTCAGGATTGGAAGGCTAAGACTTTGGGTGTGCACTCAGCGTTATGCACTCTAAATATCCTCTGCAGGTAATACTAAAATTATTAAAACTGTTCCATGCTCTTAAGTTACAGCACAAATTTAAGAGCAACTGGTAACCAGGGACTCAAATTACAGAGAATACAGTTTCCAGTAAATATGAACTATATCATACTGCAAGATAAGCCAAGTAATAGAAAGTTTAAAAGGAGAAAGTCAGTGACATTATAGGCCAACTAAGGTCAGTATTGTGAAAATTCACAGACAAGTAAGTAGAATTTCAGCCATAAATTTCTTTCACAGTATAAGATAAAGGAAACTAGGTTGTAAGTTATCAGTTATAGGTTTCTCCAGCAAAGCAGACATCATTCTCAGAGAATTACAGCTTATATTTATCTACATAGTTAATTAATATAGTGTTTATTATTTTCCCCCTTGATAATTAACAATGGATAAATACTCAGTACAGCTCAATACCTTGCTATTTGGTTATATAGTCCTTCAGCTAGTTTTCAGACCAGGAGATTGAGGTTTATCATAAAACTGATTTGAACTCATTTTTAAAATATGTTTTTCTGAGTCAGTCACAAATACTTTGCCTAATTATTATATTTACTGTGGTTTTTTTAGAACTGTCACAACCCAAAGTTGTGATTTTTTGTTTGTGTGCGCTTTGGCACTGCTAAATTATGTTCCCGCTAAATTGCAGCTTCCTTGCATGGTGGAGTTCTCTGCTGCAGAAGAGAACCCCGGTGGAACGGAGAATTTCCCGCCAATTTGTAGCTTTCTTTTGCATCTCAGAAATGCACAGTGCAAAGGAGTTCCCGCCATTTGTATGAAGATTCATGCCACGTTATTGGCCGATTCTAATACATGCACACGTGGTGGCTAGCGATTGGCTTGCTAGCCATATAAAGAGCTTGGGTGATTTCCGCCCAAGTTGGAGGACTCCACGAACATCAGGAGGGGGAGACTTCACACTGTGCGAAGATCTCCAAGCACTGCGGATCCTTATGGACCCAACGCATTTCTTAAGAAGGCAAGAGAGGTCTAAACAGCCTCTGGCCTCTCCCCGTCGCCAAGCTCAATCCTAGACGTATCCCTTTCCTGCATATTAAAGATTCAAACCCACGGAGCTTTAACAACTCTGGGGCCAAAGAACCGAACCCATGGAGCTTCGACAACTCCGTGGGAAAGAAATTACCGAACCCGCGGAGCCTTAACAACTCTGGGGCCAAAGAACTGAATTTGTCGTAGTCCTCCAACGAGGATTTAAGCAGAGCTGCACCTGGAAACTGTCCAGCCTACACCGCAACCATCTTGGGTGTAAGTAAATAATCTTTAAGTCAGCCACTACGCATCCGTGACTAATTCTAGCTCGCCCCCGGTCTTCTCCGACCCCGCGTGCCTGGGCTGCTGGCTACAGCCCACATGCGCAAAGATGGGCCCGGCTCGCCCCCGGCCCGCACAAGAACCAGTCAGAAATTTTCTGATGGACAGCTTTTTCTGTTAGAAAATACTGTTTAGTTAAAAAATTGAATGGTTTCATAGCAAAATGTTGTTTTCAAGGTAAAATAATTCAAAACAATGCAAATTGTTTGACAGTATTACAGTATTAGCTTAACTGTTCTGACACATTTTAAATGGAAATGTGGACTGCTATTGTCAATTTTATTTTATATTACCTGTTACATTTTATATTTAAAATATTTTAAATGCCAGTATTGGAACAAAACATTTTGACTTCATAAATGATGGTTCAATTAAATGATGCTTAACATTTCATTGTACAGGAATTTTTATTTTTTTCATACTGTTTTGGAAAATAAATCTTTCTGAACTCATGCAATTACTTGCAAAATGAAAAATCCATTTCCACCACAGTTCTTTTTCTTTCAGCTACAAATTTTGTATCGCTAACCAAAAAATCATGTTTATTTAGCAAGGTTTCTTCTGCATGTTCTTTTGCTGATTGTGGTCCTATTATCCTCTAGCATGTTAGCAATATTAACCCCCACACACTATCATTCAGGGCAACCGTGAGGTCTTCACTTAATCTTTATTTAGTCCTTATTCACTCAGTCTCAGGAGCAATATATTATGCAATATATTGCATATGAGTTATCTGGAGTGAGAGTTTCCATCCCTTTCATCTAAATCTCTGGTTAATATAAACCTTGCTTGCTTACTGCAATAGTTATTTTTGACAATTGAATCTTTTGAAAGGGGATATAATCGTCTTGGGTATGCAGAAGTAAGCTTCTCTCTTAACTAAATAAGTGGATATTTGATCTTTTCTATACACAATACCTATAATTTATAGAACGGATTTAATTTACGTTGGGTGGACAGTCACTGCTGATTGTGCCCATTTTTGCTACTGCTCAGTTTTTGCCCTGCAAGTATATCTGGGAGATAGCTTCTTTGACCATCTGAAAAGGTTTCTTGTAACTGGTATCCAGGTTGTAGCTGTATTGGTCTAGAGGCAAAAGGAATCAACTTGTGGCAGAGGGGATATCTTTTATTAGACTGTCACGGCGGGATCCTGCAGGAGGGCCGTGATCTCCTTAAGGTCCCTCTCACCGTGTCAAGGCCGGCCCAAGGGCACCCTCTTCTTCTCGCCCACCACGTCTTTGATGTTCAGTATATGTTGGGAGGCTGCCTTATACCGCCTTGGGCACAGCGTATCAGGACCTCTGTCCTCGCAGTTTTCCCGGACTCTTGTGGTCTCGCCATATGATGGGTGCTACTCAGGCACCCTAGCCTTATGGGCTATGCGTGGCTCCTACCAACCCCTAATACCCCAACCCCTAATACCACACCCCAAGCCTCGTTGGACTGTCAAAATACCTGCCCGCTCTCCTGGGCCTCTTCTGTAATCTAGCCCGCTCTCGGGCTTCTCATCCGTCTACGACACTGCCCCTCGCTGGGGCTCTTCCTCTAATCCTGCCCTCTTCTTAGGGCTCCTGGTGCCCACTCTGGGCCTTCTCTCAAATATACAGCCCCTCTCTGGGGTCTCGGTGCCCTTTCTGGGCCTCCTCTAAAAGCGTTGTCCTGCTCAGGGACCCTTGCCCGCTTTGGGACTCTATATCGAGCCTCCGGTCTTTCAGGCCCACCGCACTGCTTCCCTTTTTCCTGGACGCTGTACTGCTATCCCCTTTTCCTGAGGTCCACTGCAGCACCCTGCCCTTCTCTTGGGTTTTCTGCAGTGCTAGCCTGTTACCGGCTCCTCACATAGAGCCCGAGAGGGGCACTTTCTGGGCCTAGGGTCTCCGCACCCCACACCACTGCGCCTTGACTGGCACCTGGATCCTCACGCTACTGTGGGTCTCCTACAAGGATACTGCAGCCGCACTGGCGCTAGGGCCCCCCACCCCTCTGGGGGTCCCTATGAGGCCCCCTCCAACCCCTTATAGCCTCACCCAAACCACCGGTCTTTCAACATGACAACAACAATGTAAAACAAGCCCCTAGGCTATAACTTAACATAAGCTACCTGGCTATAACTCAACATCACTGCAATCTCCAGAGCCACTTCCCTTCAGTCTGCTCAAGCAGTACTCACATCCTAGCTCCACAAACTCCTATCCCTCTGGCTGTTAGCAGGAAACTGCTAGCCTGGCTTCAGCCCTGTGCTTTATAAGGGCCAGGCCCTGCCTCCTACAGGCAGCTGATTCTCATTAGTTGCCCCAGCAACCCACACCTGTACTCCTTTATCACCACTAGGGCTCCTTATGCACTGCCAGAGCTTCTCCTCTGGCAGTTTTCCCCTCTCTAGGAGCGGGGCAGCAAGGTGCACCACGAAACAGACGAACTAGATATTTGCCTGATGAAGGGTGCCTGTGCCCAAAAGCTTGCAAATAAATATATATTTTTTGCAAATATCTAGTTGATATAATACAAGATATAACCTCTGCCAGGAATTGTGATTCCTTCTTGTAACTGTGCACTTAACTGGTTCTTTGAGTATTTTATGTGGAATTTTAAAACAGAATATTCTACCTGTTATGTCTTTCTCTTGCTTTCCCCCTTCTTACACATTTTAAAACTGTATCTTTGTTATTACTCTAGAGATAGTTTGTTATACAAATTGTATTTAAAAGACTATAAAAATAAACAAATGTACACTACTGGATCTGGCTGTGCTGCTTTTTTGATGGAAGCGCACATTCTCATGCATGTTTAAAGGCAGGTGTTTGCCAAATCCAAAAATACAATTCTCACTGCTGTAATGCTTTGAGATCTCACAACTATGCTATGGTGCTCATAGTATTCTTTGCATTTGAATAGTAATTATTTGCACTCAGAGTCAGAAAACAACCAAGTTGTTTGCTGAACAAGTACATTTCATGTGGTCCACAGTGAATAATCTATTGGGACTTTGCTTCACTTTCAAATTGAAATATGAGTAGCCAACATGGATATGAGAACTAGTTATTGAAATGCATTTTGGGGGCAGCTTCAGATTTGTGATTTAGTAAGAATTGAATACCAAATAGGAAGATACATTTTGTTCCAAAAATAAGACGGCAAGAGAACTAAATATTGATAGTTTGTGAAATCTTGGATACTTATTCTAAAATATTAAAAAAAATATTTCTTGGGAAAGTAAGGAGTTCTTTTTTAAGGCAACTATGAATTTCCTAAAACCCAGGAAAGCCCCTGTTTTAAGGATCTAGTCAATATACCACAGTCCTAATTGATTTTATAGAAGCAGCATTTTATTAAGTTTTTGGAAACCACTGTACTCTAGCCACTGAGCCACTAAGCCAATATAATCTGGTGAAAACAAAAAGGACAACAATTCCTTCCCCAACTTAGAACATGTAAATATTGTGTTTTTCCTGTCCCTACATTTTACAATGATCCTTTGTCTTCTCTTCCCACCAGGAGCTTTTAAACCAGGGGTGAGTTATTATTTGGGCCCAAGGGCCAGATGGGGAGTTTTGATGAGGTGTCACTGGCCAGGTCAGCACCCCCCACCCTTCCTCCCAGCTACAGCAACTGAGCAAAACTCCCTATGGGACTATGGACGGGCAGGGAGCAGTGTTTGGGCATGGGAGGGGTAGGGGAGGCTGGGGTCATGGGGTCAAGTCATGGGATGGTGACAGCTCTTGGCTGGGGCCCAGGGCCTAGGCCCATTCCTTACATGCCTCTGCCCTTGGGAGGGGTGTAGGGAGTTGCATGTGGAGGGGTGTGCATATCTGTGTGTGGTGCGAAGGGGAGAGCTGCCTGGGCTCTAGGTCCTGGGAGCTTGCTGTGGGTGGGGGGCACATTGAGAAAAGCTTGCCCAGGCCATACAGCCCATGCTGCCCCCATGGTGCTCCACTGGCAGGGGAAATACCATGACCAGTAAGATGATTTTCCTAGTCACTTGGGATAACTACTTTTCTGGCAAGGGATAGTACCCAGGCAGAGGTAGTGTATAATTTACCTCCCATTTTCATTTCCAGTGGGAAGATCTTGGCTTTACGCCTACTTTATAGAAATGGGAGACTCTTCCTTAGCTTGCTTCTGCAGCCAGACAGCTGAGGGCAAGCAAAATTCACAGGCATCCAAACCCCAACCCTCTGGGCTTGGACCTGCATGTAGGATGCCTGCAAAAACATTTGGAAGCATCTGAAGCCCCCGGTGGGGGTAGAGGGTGTTTGCCAGTAATAGGGCCACTTATGGTTCTTGAACATCTCGCAGATTTGGAATAGATTTGGCTGATTTGACTTGGAACAAAAACAATTTCCTTATAAAAAAGCAAACAAAAATGGGGTCAAGCCCTGCCCATATACACTGAGGCAGCCCATGCTGTGCTCCTGCCCATGCCCATGGCCTAGCTGGGTGCTGCTGTGCTCCCCTTGCCTCCAGTGGTGGCTCCTGCTCCAGATCTTGACTCTGCCATGCTGCTGTGAGCTGGATGGGTGGGGAAGCAGATGGCTTTTGCCTCAGCACATGGGGCTGCTAGAAGCTATGCACACTGACCAGGACTGGGGTGTGGGCACTGGTGGGAACCCAATACAGGCTGCCCCAGAGTGAGCGGGTCGCTGTGGGGGCAGTTGTGTGCCAGATCCAATCAACTGGTGGGCCAGATCTGGCCCACGGCCGTATTTTGCCCACCCCTGTTTTAAACCCTAACTAGTTAATGGAATCAAAACTCCACTGAGAAGTTATTTAGCTGAGAAGGGGAATAGGAAACTTATTTCATGAATTACTATCCACCCTAGGAGTCAAATTTCTTCTGTGGTTGATATAGCATGTATATATGTCAATGTCCAAATTTTGTGCCAGGGCTCCCAAATAAAATTCAAGGATCAGCCTTTGTATACAGTCCTTCCTCTAGTGTCAGGTTTAGTTTGTCTGACTGAGAGTCTATTCAAAAGCAAAGCAGAAATTCAGTGAACAGAAAACTATTTACCCCTCATGGTTGTTATACAGCTGTTTTGTAGGCAGAGCTTTCTGTGCAACTTCTTCTTTGCTCTCCTGTGTTTCCTTTTATCTTTTACTCACTTCACCACAAAGAAAAGAGATGTAGTGGCATGGCTAAATTCCAGTTATTCCATTGGTAATAAACAGACAGTGCTGGGCAGTCAGTTCTAATCCTCACAAAATTGGTCTGAATCCTATAGCAATAACCATATTGAATAAGCCATCATGCAGTATCTTTTTTGTTTCTAAGAGACTGCATTTCATCTTCAAATTAATAAGAATTATGTACAGAAGCTCTTCTTGTCCAAACCAATTTCCTCTTGCAGTTCTCTTTTCTGTTCAAATCCCTAGCCAGCAGTCATGCAGAGATAAAAACTCCTGAAGCTGCTCTGCTTTTTTAAATCCAGTGACATAGGCAACAATCATGGACAACTTCTAAAGCACACCAAAAACTACTTATAGGATTGACATATTTTATCCTGTAAATGATCACAAAGAATTAGTAAACATCTATGAAGTCATCCCTCTAGGAAAATATGGCTTTATTAGAATTTGTGTGAATACTAAAAATCATATGCACTGGGAAACATAAAAGTTTTTTCCGCTCACTTCCAAAAAGTAAGAACATAGACTTCTTGTAATATCTATAATCTATTTTTTGCTTGGACAATTTTTGACAAATTCACTTTAGCTCTTATATGCAGTTCTGAATGAACTCTCATAAATTAATTCCGGGGATGCATATTACTTGTTTGTGATACAGTAGAGTCAGGTCAATTTCCGGTTGTCCTGAAGTAGAACTTATGTTTCCAATTCTTTATGCTACAATGTCTGATTGCCTGGTGTAAAATGGCATACTGGTTTTGGTGTGAGACATCCTATGTTGTTGAAGTGCATTAGAAAGTTTTTTTGTATATTATTGACCCCTACAGCATGTCATGCAAATTGTTTTTAATTAATGAAGATGTTAATTAAGGTGGGAGGCTGCCCATTCGTGCCCCAATGCCAGGGGGCACTATCTGCAGCTCTTTACCTTCCCTACACCACAGCCCATGCCTCACAGATGGCATCCAGATGTTCTAGTGCTCCCAGCCTACAGCCAGACCAAGCTTAGGCCATACCATCAGGCCTCAGTCACACACATTCATACTGCCCTCCTCTCACTAGGGCCTCTCACACTCCACCCTCTCTCACAGAGTCTCTTTCATACATCAGCAACTCATCCTGCCTTTCTTCCTCTTGGAGCAGGCTCCTTAGGCCATAGGCTTAGCTAGTCCATCCCTTGGGTGGCAGACGTACCATCTTTTGGGTCTCTCCCGCGACCCTCACCAGGGTAGTGGCCAGCCAATTACCTGACCGGGCCTAAGCTTGCTCTGGTCCCTTCCAGGGGCAACTCTATCTACATAAACATACTGGGCACTCAGCCTTCTGGTTTTCCTCCCACCCCCCCCACTGGGCTCTTCATCTCCACCCCTTTCTGGGGCCACCCCTCACCAGGGTGTTCTTATCCCCTCACTCAGGGATCCCCACTTCCCTCTTCACTTGGGACTCCACACCGCCCCCCTCACTCGGGGCTCCAGATCTCCACCCCCTCACTGGGGCTACTCATCTCTGCCCCCTCACTTGGGGCCATGAGAGCTTCCCTTCCCAGTGGGCTCAGATGGCCATAGCCATGCCTGGCCCCAACTACCTTTTCTCAGGGTCTTGCACCCCCCCCCGCAGGGCTCAGGTGGCTGCAGCCATGCCTGGCCCCCATTCTCCCTCCTCAGGGTCTTGCACCCCACAGGGATCAGGTGGCTGCAGTTGTGCCTGGCCCCCCACTCTCTCTTCTTGAGGCCTTGCACCCTTCAGAGCTCAGGTGGCCATAGCTGTACCTGGCCCCAACTGTGTTATGTAACCCACCTGAAGGTGAGGGCTAGGGTTAAGGTGCCCCTACCCACCTTTCATTGGGGTGATCACTGGCCTGGCATTTCCTGGGGGCTCCCGTGCCACTGAGAACCCCACCCGGCCAGCCACTCCCAGCAGGGTGAAGTTTTAGGTCAAGCCCAGGACCAGGAGCCTCCTAGCCATCCCCTACAGCTCCTCCATTACCTCCAGGATGATGCACTAAAGCCTTGCAGCCAGGCAATGTTGCTGCCTCCCCTGCCAGCAGCAAACTTCCATGTTTATATGGATGGCCAGAGATCCAAAATAATCACCACAATCAGGCACCTGCCAGGTGCTTGGCCTAGGTCTTAAAGTGGCAGGCAGCAACAGTGCCCTGCCACACACCTCCCCCCTTAAAATGGTAACCGGGGGAGGTTTCCCCAACTGCTTCTCCAAAACAGGCTCCCTTCAGAGCCTGTGAGAGCCCTCAAGTGGCGAGCACCCCCAAAGGTGCTCTGCCACACATTCCCCCCTTGGAATGAGATCTGGGGGGCTTCACTTGGCTGCCTTCCCTGCTGGGCTCTGCCCCAGCCTACAGAAGCCCCTGCTACATGGCAAGCACCCCAAAGGTGATCTGCCACACTCAGAAATATAAGATGTTCCATCTGGGGGCAAATAATCCCCAACATACCTACAGGATTGGTGGCAACAATATGACTTGCACCACAACTGAAAGGGACCTAGGGGTAGTGACTGACCATTGCATGCATAAACATGAGCCAGCAGTGCGATGTTGTGGCCAGCAGGGCAAACAACACGCTGGTATGCATTAACCATTGCATCTCATGCAAAGCTAAGGAAGTGATACTCCCATTGTACTCTACACTGGTGAGACCACAGCTGGACTACTGCATCCAGTTCTGGGTGCTGCACTTCATACTTGAGAGGGTCCAGAGAATAGCCACCCATATGATCAGCCATATGACAAGACAAGCCGTACTAGGAGAGGCTGAGGGACTTGGATCTCCTCAACTTACAGAAGAGAAGGCTGAGCAGGCACTTGGTAGCAGCTGACTGGGGAGTACATCAGGGGAGTACATCAAGAACTCGGTGAACAGCACCTCTGGCGAAGACCAGGAGCAATAGATACAAACTCTTGGGAGGCCACTTCAGGCTCACTTCCAGGAAAAACTCCTTCACTGTCTGGGTTTCCAGACTCTGGAATAAACTCCCTCCAGTGGAAGTGCAGTCGTCTCCCCTCAAAATCTTCAAAAGGAGACTGGACAGTCACCTCGCTGGGGTCACTTGACCCCAGTTGTCTTTTCCTGCCTAGTGCAAGCGGACTGGACCCAATGATTTAAAAGGTCCCTTCCAGCCCCTAACAATCTATGAATCTATGAAAATTTCCATTATGACTGCTAGAGTTCTTTGCCGATCTTATTTACTCTGTTAGAGGGCATGAGGACTCATCACCTGAAGCTAGTAAATTACACATTCAAAACATCTTTCTTTCTTTCTTTCTTTCTTTCTTTCAAGATGGCCGCCGACAGCTGAAGCCCTTCTAAGCTCCTCCAGCTCAGGTGCTTTCAGCTCGTTGCCTCGCACTCCCTGCCCCCCTTTTCCTGTCCCCCCCAAAAAAAACCCTTGCCTTTCCCCACCCTGTCCCTGGGGACCCCCTCCCTGCCCCCTCCCCCCACTTTCTGAGCCTTTTTCCCCTGGGCTCTGGCAGCCTCGTTTGTCTCTGCCCCTCCCCCACCCGCGCCTGAGTTCTCCCTTTGATTTCTGCTGCCTCCCTCCCCCAGGGCCCCTGCCCTTGGTCCCTGCCATCTGCCCCTGCCTTGGGGCTTGCCCTGAGCCCCTGCGGGGTTGCTCTGCCCCCCCTCAGGCCGATTTTGGGGCGTTTTCAGCCCCCTCCCAGTCCCCCGAGTCAGCCTGAGGCTTTTTTTTTTTTTTTCTGCGCTTCGCAGTTTAACCCTGTCCTGGCGAGGAATGGCGGCTCCTACGCCTGGCAGCTGGCATGAGGATGTCTCTCGGGACCTCCCACTGTCTCATGGCCTGAGGGTTCATACCCCTCTCCATGTGGGGCTCGAGGCTTGCGTGGAGGCTCTGGCCGCCCTCCTGGGATGGCGTACCATCCGCTACGCGGGGCGCGTGAACACGGTCCTGATAATCTATTTGAGCAAGCCCACCTTGGTTGACAGGGTGTGTGCGGAGGGCCTGGACATTGCGGGCATCCACTACCCCGTCACGCCCCTAGAGACTCAGGCAGTGAGGGTGGTGATTTCCAACGTCCCACCGCACGTTTCCGATCGGGAGCTGGCCAGGGGACTCGAGGCCTATGGGGTTCCCGCGAGTCCTTTTCGCCGCCTGCCGATGGGAAACAAGAACCCTCAGGGCAAGCACGTCCTGTCCTTTCGGAGGCAGGTCTTCATGCTCCTCAAGGAGGGCCCCCAGTCGCTGCCTCGCTCCCTGAGCCTCACGCTCGAGGGGCGGCGGTTTATTATCTATCTGTCTGTGGGAGAGACCACGTGCTTCAAGTGCGGGGGCTCCTCCCACCTGGCCGCGCAGTGCCCTCGGGGCAAGGCAGCCGGACCATCGCCGCCTGCGGCAGCGCCGAAAGACGGCGCGTCGACCTCTGGGGCACGCGACAGGCCCAGGGAGGCTGGGAGCTCTTCCTCCCGACCTCCTTCCCCCTCCGTTCCATCTCAGGGGACCGGGGTCTCCAGCGGGAAGCCATCGTCCAGCCAAGGGGCTGGTGCTGCTACCATGGCCCCACCGCCCCCTCCCCCGTCTGTGGCGCCCCCTGCCCTCGGTGCAGCAGCCCCACCGGGTGGAGAGGCGGACGCCTCCCCTTGCCCCCTGCCTGCCCCGGCCGAAGTGGCTGGGGTGGCCGGGGACTGCGGTGCTGGAGCCTCATCGGATGATGGGGCTCGGGCATCCTCCCTACCACCCGAAAAAGAGAGGGAGATGAGGGGGGCCTCTCAGGACACCCCATCCCTGACAGACCCCTCCTCGGCCAGTGCCGAGGACCCCCCCACTACAGAGCCGGACCCCGTTCCGGCTGCCACACCACCCGCCCCGTTGGATGTAGGCACCGACGAGGCAGACTTAGCGGGTGGGGGGGAGGGGCCTTCAGGGGTCCCCCTCCCCTCGCCTGTCCCCCAGCCTCCGGAGTCAGGCGGCAGCAGGGATAGTGGCGAATGTCTCTCTTCCGGTGGCCTGGCCCCGGGGGTGGCGGGAGAGCCCGCTGCCCCTTTGGTCACGCCCCAGCCTACCGGAGCAGATGGGGAAGTTAGCGAGATGGAGATCCAGCTCTCGGAGTCTCGCAAGAGACGTCGTGAGCGGGATGGCCCCTCCCCCCCCAAGAAGACAGGGAATGTCCTCGCGGAGCCGGTCCTCGACTCGGACGACGAGAGGCGGCTGATGTGCCTGGACATCGAGGGGGTCGACGCTGCAGTTGCGGGCGAGCTCCCGCCGGGGGTGCGGCCTCGCCGCTCTTCCGTGGGCAACATGCACCCCAAGCTGGCGGAGCCCCCCTGGGTCTCTCCTGACTATGGGGGACTCCTGTCCTTGCTGAAGCTAACCAAGGGGCAGAAAAATGTAGCGGGGCACATCACCCAGTGGTGTGCGGACCCCAAAGTGTTTGTCAAGGCTGCCAGGGCGGCAGTCAAGCTCATGAAGCAAGATCGGGGCACACGTCAGATGGCCTACCGTCTGGACAAGCTTGCCCAGAGGGTGAGAGTGGAGTGGGGCCTGGGCGGGTCCCTCGACTAGAGTAGGGCACGGTAGGCCTTCCCTGACCTGTCTGTATTGCCTTGCTCTGCTCTTGGGTGCTCGCTCTTCCACCCGCACTCTGCTTTGCTCCTCCTCTCCCACACCCACCCCCATGGCAGCCACAACCATTGGCACCTTCAACGTCAACGGCTGTCGAGACGCGGTGAAGCGCGAGGCCGTCCTGGAGCTCCTGCGGCAGAAGAGGCTGGCCGTCGCCTTCCTACAAGAGACCCACTCTGACAGGTTCAACCAGGCGGCCTGGCGGGCTGCCTGGCGAGGACAGGTGTTCCTGAGCCACGGCACCAACCTCCGCGCGGGGGTCGCGACACTCTTATCGCCGCAGCTGCAGCTTGACGCGGCGGTGCCGCGGGAGGTCGTCCCCGGCCGCCTGCTGACCGTCCGTGTCACCCTCGCGCAACACCGTCTGCTGCTCGTCAACATCTACGCGCCCTCCGATGGCCAGGAGAGGGTCGCTTTCTTTGAGAGCTTGGCTGCCCTCCTGCGCGACGCTAGCGAGGATGATGACCTGCTCCTCCTCGGGGGCGATTTCAATTGCACCACTGCCCCGCGCCTCGACCGCACAGGGCCTGAGCCCCACCTGCCCTCCGCTCGCAAGCTGCAAGCTGCCCTGGAGGGGGCAGACCTCGTGGACGTCTGGCGAGCCCTGCATCCCGATGCGCGCCAGTACACCTGGGCCAAGACGAGTGCCGGCGGTCTCACCATGGCTCGCCTCGACCGCCTTTATATCACCAGGCACCACCTGCCACTCCTGCGCAGCAGCCGCATCGCTCCCTCGGGTCTATCAGATCATGGCCTGGCCTTCAGCGAACTGAGCCTGCCGGGGAGAGCCTGTGCACGGGCACCGTATTGGTGTTTGAACATTAGTCTGCTCCAGGACTCTTATTTCCGGGACTGCTTTGCCCACTTTTGGCGGAGGTGGGAGGCTGCGAGACCGAGCCACTCCTCCTGGAAGCTGTGGTGGGACGTGGGCAAGGTCCAGACCCGAGCCTTCTGCCAGCAGTACACCCAGCTGGCCGCGAACGAGACGCGCCGCCGTATCCGGGAGTTGGAGGAGGACGTGGCGGAGCTCGAGGCTGCTCTGCTGGCCGCTGGCAGCGACGCGGCACTGAGCGAGAGCCTCCGGCTCCGCAGGAAATGCCTGCGCGACTTGGCGGAGAGCGCGACCCGCGGCGCGAGGATCCGCGCCCGCTGCCAGGAGCTGGTGGAAACCGACGCCCCGACCCGCTTCTTTTTCGACCTGGAGCGGCGGCGGGCAGCGAGCAAAGCCTTGGACCATCTCAAGACTCCTGAGGGCCGGGTCATTACAGAGCCGGGCGAAGTCCGCGAGCGTGCCGTCGCCTTCTATCGCGACCTGTTCGCGGCCGAGCCGTCGTGCCCCGAGGCCACGCGGGAACTCCACGAGGGCCTACCGCGTCTCGATGCCCTGGAGGCCGGCGAGCTGGAGCGGGACTTGTCCCTGGAAGAGCTGGCGGCCGCCACGGCCGGCCTCGCCTCCGGCAAAGCCCCGGGCCTCGACGGGCTGCCTGCCGAGTTCTACAAGACCTTCTGGCCTCTCCTCGGCCCCAGCCTCCTGCGCGTTTTCCAGGAGAGCCTCGCCGACAAGGTCTTGCCGATCAGCTGCCGCCGAGCGGTGCTGACCCTGCTGCCCAAGAAGGGAGACCTGGGCTACATGAAGAACTGGCGGCCGGTCTCCCTGCTGTGCGCGGACTACAAGATTCTGGCCAAAGCGCTGGCCACCCGCCTCCGCGCGGTCATGGCCTCTCTCACCGGGCCCGAGCAGAGCTACTGCGTGCCGGGCAGGACCATACAAGACAACCTGTTCCTGCTGCGGGACCTGCTCACGGCTAGCGAGCTCTTTGGCCTCGACGTCGGCCTCCTCTCTCTCGACCAGGAGAAGGCCTTTGACCGCGTGGGCCACGCCTACCTCTTCCGCACGCTGGAGGCCTTTGGCTTTGGGCCCCTCTTCACCGGGGCCCTCCGGGTCTTGTACCGGGACATTTCCAGCCTGCTCAAGGTGAACGGGGTGCTTTGCGCTCCGTTCCCCGCGCGCAGGGGCATTCGCCAGGGCTGTCCGCTGTCGGGCATGCTCTACGCCCTGGCCATCGAGCCGCTGTTACACGCGCTGCGCCGCCGCCTGAGTGGGGTGGCCCTGCCATCGGCCACGGGCCCGTCCGCTGGCCCTCGTCTCCGGCTGTCGGCCTACGCGGACGACGTCACCGTCTTCCTCGCCACCCGGGAAGACGTGCGGGCTCTGGCAGATTGCCAGCGGGCCTACGAGCGCGCCTCCTCCGCCCGCATCAACTGGGGCAAGAGTGACACTCTGCTGCTTGGCGCATGGACTGGCAGGCCTCCGCCGGACTTGCCGGGGGGCCTCGCCTGGCGCCGCGAGGGCCTCAAGGTCTTGGGCGTGTTCCTGGGGCCGACGACCTTCATGGCGCGCAACTGGGACGGGCTCGAGGAGGGAGTGGAGGCCCGCCTGCAGCGGTGGCGCTGGCGCCTGCCCAGCCTTTCCTACCGGGGGCGCGTCCTCGTCATCAATAACCTGGCGGCGGCCACCCTGTGGCACCGCTGCGCGGTGCTGGACCCTCCGCCGGAGCTACTGGAGCGACTGCAGCGGCTCCTGGTCGATTTCCTGTGGGACGGACGCCACTGGCTCCCACGAGCTGCCCTCTACCTGCCCACCGGCGAGGGGGGCCAGGGCCTGATCGATCTGGCCAGCAGGGTGGCCGCCTATCGGCTGCAGGCCCTCCAGCGGCTCCTGTACACCGAGGGCCACCTCCCGTGGCGACAGCTGGCGTGCCGATTCCTGCGGCGAGTGGGGGGCCTCGGCTTTGACCGGGAGCTGTTTCAACTGGACCTCACCTTCCTGAACGGGGTGGTCCTTCCCCCGTTCTACCGCAGCGTGGTGCGGGCCTGGCGGGCGGCCTTCCATCTCTGTCCCCAGGCCAGGCACCTGCGGTTCCCGCAGCTCCTTCGAGAGCCCTTGGTCCACAACCCGGCCCTGCACCGTGTCGTGCCGAGCCTGGCCTCCGCCAGCCTCACGGCAGCTCTCGTCGAGGCGCGCTCCACCCGCCTGGAGCACCTCCTGGACCCCGCTCGGTCGGACTGGCTGTCACCCGAGGCCCTGGCTGCCCGGCTGGCCATGCGCTCCGTCCGCACCGCGGGGCGGCTTCTGCGGGCCGTTAGGGCCGCCCTCCCGACGGAGGCAGCGACCGCCCTGGAAGCCCATCTCCAGACTCGCCGGCCCCTCCCCGCCGCAGACGCCGCAGAAGACGCCTTCCCACCGCTACCCGTCATCCCAGCGGTACCCGGCGAGCTGGCCGAGAGGCCCAACACGCTGCTCAGGCTCCCGGTGCCCCCCAGCAGCAATACGGGCTGCCCTTTTGGCACCCTGCCCCGCAAGGGCCTCTACATGTGGGTGGTGCGCACCCGGCACGCCCAGGTGCTCGCCGGCCGCCTGGACACCGCGTGGCGGCGGCGCCTGGCGCGGCCCGGGACCCCGGCGTGGCGCACGCTGTATAAGGCGCCCATCGCCAAGAAGACCGGCGACCTGCAGTGGCGGCTCGTGCACGGCATCCTGGCCACCGGCACCTTTGTGCGTCACTTGGACCCAGCGGCCTCGGCGGCCTGCCCCTTCTGCCCGGGGGTGCTGGACGAGGACATTTTCCACGCCTTCCTCGACTGCCCCCGGCTGCAGCCTCTCTTTGCCGCCCTGGGCGCACTGCTTCGGGTACTGGGCCGAGACCTCTCCGAAGACGCCTACGTCCACTCCTTTCCGTACCGGGCGGCCGAGCGGGCCACGGTCAGCCTGGCCAACTTCCTGCTGGGCCAGGCCAAGATGGCCACCCTGAAGAGCCGGCGAAACCAGCTCAGCGGCACCGGGATGGTCGACGCCCTGCAGCTCTTCCGCCTGCTGGTGCGGGCCCGCCTCTCGCTCGAGTTTGAGCACGCTGTCCTCCGGCGGACGGTGCCCGCCTTTGAGGAGCACTGGGCCCTCGAGGGGGTGCTGTGCCGGGTCGAGGCGGGACGCCTGATCCTCGCTCTGTGATGCCACCGGCTGCTCAAGCCGCAGAGACGCGTCAAGCGGGCCGAGGCCCTGGACTTTTGCTCGTGCGGGTCGACCCCGGAGGCCTCCATGGGTGTCCCTGCTGGCAGAACTGTAAATACTGTAAATAGTCCTTATGTTTCGTTGTGTTGGTTGTTTTTTTTTTTGTCTAGAGTGTACGGGCAGGCCTTGCAGGCCACGAGCCCAGGCCTTGTACATGAGGCCCAGAGCTTCGGGCGTCTTTGTACATGCTTTTGACTGGCTCCGAGTCATCACCCTCCGGGGAATAAAGGTCTCTTAAAAGTCAAAGTCTTTCTTTCTTTCTTTCTTTCAAGATGGCCGCCGACAGCTGAAGCCCTTCTAAGCTCCTCCAGCTCAGGTGCTTTCAGCTCGTTGCCTCGCACTCCCTGCCCCCCTTTTCCTGTCCCCCCCAAAAAAAACCCTTGCCTTTCCCCACCCTGTCCCTGGGGACCCCCTCCCTGCCCCCTCCCCCCACTTTCTGAGCCTTTTTCCCCTGGGCTCTGGCAGCCTCGTTTGTCTCTGCCCCTCCCCCACCCGCGCCTGAGTTCTCCCTTTGATTTCTGCTGCCTCCCTCCCCCAGGGCCCCTGCCCTTGGTCCCTGCCATCTGCCCCTGCCTTGGGGCTTGCCCTGAGCCCCTGCGGGGTTGCTCTGCCCCCCCTCAGGCCGATTTTGGGGCGTTTTCAGCCCCCTCCCAGTCCCCCGAGTCAGCCTGAGGCTTTTTTTTTTTTTTTCTGCGCTTCGCAGTTTAACCCTGTCCTGGCGAGGAATGGCGGCTCCTACGCCTGGCAGCTGGCATGAGGATGTCTCTCGGGACCTCCCACTGTCTCATGGCCTGAGGGTTCATACCCCTCTCCATGTGGGGCTCGAGGCTTGCGTGGAGGCTCTGGCCGCCCTCCTGGGATGGCGTACCATCCGCTACGCGGGGCGCGTGAACACGGTCCTGATAATCTATTTGAGCAAGCCCACCTTGGTTGACAGGGTGTGTGCGGAGGGCCTGGACATTGCGGGCATCCACTACCCCGTCACGCCCCTAGAGACTCAGGCAGTGAGGGTGGTGATTTCCAACGTCCCACCGCACGTTTCCGATCGGGAGCTGGCCAGGGGACTCGAGGTCTATGGGGTTCCTGCGAGTCCTTTTCGCCGCCTGCCGATGGGAAACAAGAACCCTCAGGGCAAGCACGTCCTGTCCTTTCGGAGGCAGGTCTTCATGCTCCTCAAGGAGGGCCCCCAGTCGCTGCCTCGCTCCCTGAGCCTCACGCTCGAGGGGCGGCGGTTTATTATCTATCTATCTGTGGGAGAGACCACATGCTTCAAGTGCGGGGGCTCCTCCCACCTGGCCGCGCAGTGCCCTCGGAGCAAGGCGGCCGGACCATCGCCGCCTGCGGCAGCGCCGAGAGACGGCGCGTCGACCTCTGGGGCACGCGGCAGGCCCAGGGAGGCTGGGAGCTCTTCCTCCCGACCTCCTTCCCCCCCCATTCCATCTCAGGGGACCGGGGTCTCCAGCGGGAAGCCATCGTCCAGCCGAGGGGCTGGTGCTACTACCGTGGCCCCACCGCCCCCTCCCCCGTCTGTGGCGCCCCCTGCCCTCGGTGCGGCAGCCCCACCAGGTGGAGAGGCGGACGCCTCCCCTTGTCCCCTGCCTGCCCCGGCCGAAGTGGCTGGGGTGGCCGGGGACTGCGGTGCTGGAGCCTCATCGGATGATGGGGCTCGGGCATCCTCCCTACCACCCGAAAAAGAGAGGGAGATGAGGGGGGCCTCTCAGGACACCCCATCCCTGACAGACCCCTCCTCGGCCAGTGCCGAGGACCCCCCCACTACAGAGCCGGACCCCGTTCCGGCTGCCACACCACCCGCCCCGTCGGATGTAGCCACCGACGAGGCAGACTTAGCGGGTGGGGGGGAGGGGCCTTCAGGGGTCCCCCTCCCCTCGCCTGTCCCCCAGCCTCCGGAGTCAGGCGGCAGCAGGGATAGTGGCGAATGTCTCTCTTCCGGTGGCCTGGCCCCGGGGGTGGCGGGAGAGCCCGCTGCCCCTTTGGTCACGCCCCAGCCTACCGGAGCAGATGGGGACGTTAGCGAGATGGAGATCCAGCTCTCGGAGTCTCGCAAGAGACGTCGTGAGCGGGATGGCCCCTCCCCCCCCAAGAAGACAGGGAATGTCCTCGCGGAGCCGGTCCTCGACTCGGACGACGAGAGGCGGCTGATGTGCCTGGACATCGAGGGGGTCGACGCTGCAGTTGCGGGCGAGCTCCCGCCGGGGGTGCGGCCTCGCCGTTCTTCCGTAGGCAACATCCACCCCAAGCTGGCGGAGCCCCCCTGGGTCTCTCCTGACTATGGGGGACTCCTGTCCTTGCTGAAGCTAACCAAGGGGCAGAAAAATGTAGCGGGGCACATCACCCAGTGGTGTGCGGACCCCAAAGTGTTTGTCAAGGCTGCCAGGGCGGCAGTCAAGCTCATGAAGCAAGATCGGGGCACACGTCAGATGGCCTACCGTCTGGACAAGCTTGCCCAGAGGGTGAGAGTGGAGTGGGGCCTGGGCGGGTCCCTCGACTAGAGTAGGGCACGGTAGGCCTTCCCTGACCTGTCTGTATTGCCTTGCTCTGCTCTTGGGTGCTCGCTCTTCCACCCGCACTCTGCTTTGCTCCTCCTCTCCCACACCCACCCCCATGGCAGCCACAACCATTGGCACCTTCAACGTCAACGGCTGTCGAGACGCGGTGAAGCGCGAGGCCGTCCTGGAGCTCCTGCGACAGAAGAGGCTGGCCTTCGCCTTCCTACAAGAGACCCACTCTGACAGGTTCAACCAGGCGGCCTGGCGGGCTGCCTGGCGAGGACAGGTGTTCCTGAGCCACGGCACCAGCCTCCGCGCGGGGGTCGCGACACTCTTATCGCCGCAGCTGCAGCTTGACGCGGCGGTGCCGCGGGAGGTCGTCCCCGGCCGCCTGCTGACCGTCCGCGTCACCCTCGCGCAACACCGTCTGCTGCTCGTCAACATCTACGCGCCCTCCGATGGCCAGGAGAGGGTCGCTTTCTTCGAGAGCTTGGCTGCCCTCCTGCGCGACGCTAGCGAGGATGATGACCTGCTCCTCCTCGGGGGCGATTTCAATTGCACCACTGCCCCGCGCCTCGACCGCACAGGGCCTGAGCCCCACCTGCCCTCCGCTCGCAAGCTGCAAGCTGCCCTGGAGGGGGCAGACCTCGTGGACGTCTGGCGAGCCCTGCATCCCGATGCGCGCCAGTACACTGGGCCAAGACGAGTGCCGGCGGTCTCACCATGGCTCGCCTCGACCGCCTTTATATCACCAGGCACCACCTGCCACTCCTGCGCAGCAGCCGCATCGCTCCCTCGGGTCTATCAGATCATGGCCTGGCCTTCAGCGAACTGAGCCTGCCGGGGAGAGCCTGTGCACGGGCACCGTATTGGTGTTTGAACATTAGTCTGCTCCAGGACTCTGATTTCCGGGACTGCTTTGCCCACTTTTGGCGGAGGTGGGAGGCTGCGAGACCGAGCCACTCCTCCTGGAAGCTGTGGTGGGACGTGGGCAAGGTCCAGACCCGAGCCTTCTGCCAGCAGTACACCCAGCTGGCCGCGAACGAGACGCGCCGCCGAGTCCGGGAGTTGGAGGAGGACGTGGCGGAGCTCGAGGCTGCTCTGCTGGCCGCTGGCAGTGACGCGGCACTGAGCGAGAGCCTCCGGCTCCGCAGGAAATGCCTGCGCGACTTGGCGGAGAGCGCGACCCGCGGCGCGAGGATCCGCGCCCGCTGCCAGGAGCTGGTGGAAACCGACGCCCCGACCCGCTTCTTTTTCGACCTGGAGCGGCGGCGGGCAGCGAGCAAAGCCTTGGACCATCTCAAGACTCCTGAGGGCCGGGTCATTACAGAGCCGGGCGAAGTCCGCGAACGTGCCGTCGCCTTCTATCGCGACCTGTTCGCGGCCGAGCCGTCGTGCCCCGAGGCCACGCGGGAACTCCACGAGGGCCTTCCGCGTCTCGATGCCCTGGAGGCCGGCGAGCTGGAGCGGGACTTGTCCCTGGAAGAGCTGGCGGCGGCCACGGCCGGCCTCGCCTCCGGCAAAGCCCCGGGCCTCGACGGGCTGCCTGCCGAGTTCTACAAGACCTTCTGGCCTCTCCTCGGCCCCAGCCTCCTGCGCGTTTTCCAGGAGAGCCTCGCCGACAAGGTCTTGCCGATCAGCTGCCGCCGAGCGGTGCTGACCCTGCTGCCCAAGAAGGGAGACCTGGGCTACATGAAGAACTGGCGGCCGGTCTCCCTGCTGTGCGCGGACTACAAGATTCTGGCCAAAGCGCTGGCCACCCGCCTCCGCGCGGTCATGGCCTCTCTCACCGGGCCCGAGCAGAGCTACTGCGTGCCGGGCAGGACCATACAAGACAACCTGTTCCTGCTGCGGGACCTGCTCACGGCCAGCGAGCTCTTTGGCCTCGACGTCGGCCTCCTCTCTCTCGACCAGGAGAAGGCCTTTGACCGCGTGGGCCACGCCTACCTCTTCCGCACGCTGGAGGCCTTTGGCTTTGGGCCCCTCTTCACCGGGGCCCTCCGGGTCTTGTACCGGGACATTTCCAGCCTGCTCAAGGTGAACGGGGTGCTTTGCGCTCCGTTCCCCGCGCGCAGGGGTATTCGCCAGGGCTGTCCGCTGTCGGGCATGCTCTACGCCCTGGCCATCGAGCCGCTGTTACACGCGCTGCGCCGCCGCCTGAGCGGGGTGGCCCTGCCATCGGCCACAGGCCCGCCCGCTGGCCCTCGTCTCCGGCTGTCGGCCTATGCGGACGACGTCACCGTCTTCCTCGCCACCCGGGAAGACGTGCGGGCTCTGGCAGATTGCCAGCGGGCCTACGAGCGCGCCTCCTCCGCCCGCATCAACTGGGGCAAGAGTGACACTCTGCTGCTTGGCGCATGGACTGGCAGGCCTCCGCCGGACTTGCCGGGGGGCCTCGCCTGGCGCCGCGAGGGCCTCAAGGTCTTGGGCGTGTTCCTGGGGCCGACGACCTTCATGGCGCGCAACTGGGACGGCCTCGAGGAGGGAGTGGAGGCCCGCCTGCAGCGGTGGCGCTGGCGCCTGCCCAGCCTTTCCTACCGGGGGCGCGTCCTCGTCATCAATAACCTGGCGGCGGCCACCCTGTGGCACCGCTGCGCGGTGCTGGACCCTCCGCCGGAGCTACTGGAGCGACTGCAGCGGCTCCTGGTCGATTTCCTGTGGGACGGACGCCACTGGCTCCCACGAGCTGCCCTCTACCTGCCCACCGGCGAGGGGGGCCAGGGCCTGATCGATCTGGCCAGCAGGGTGGCCGCCTATCGGCTGCAGGCCCTCCAGCGGCTCCTGTACACCGAAGGCCACCTCCCGTGGCGACAGCTGGCGTGCCGATTCCTGCGGCGAGTGGGGGGCCTCGGCTTTGACCGGGAGCTGTTTCAACTGGACCTCACCTTCCTGAACGGGGCGGTCCTTCCCCCGTTCTACCGCAGCGTGGTGCGGGCCTGGCGGGCGGCCTTCCATCTCTGTCCCCAGGCCAGGCACCTGCGGTTCCCGCAGCTCCTTCGAGAGCCCTTGGTCCACAACCCGGCCCTGCACCGTGTCGTGCCGAGCCTGGCCTCCGCCAGCCTCACGGCAGCTCTCGTCGAGGCGCGCTCCACCCGCCTGGAGCACCTCCTGGACCCCGCTCGGTCGGACTGGCTGTCACCCGAGGCCCTGGCTGCCCGGCTGGCCATGCGCTCCGTCCGCACCGCGGGGCGGCTTCTGCGGGCCGTTAGGGCCGCCCTCCCGACGGAGGCAGCGACCGCCCTGGAAGCCCATCTCCAGACTCGCCGGCCCCTCCCCGCCGCAGACGCCGCAGAAGACGCCTTCCCACCGCTACCCGTCATCCCAGCGGTACCCGGAGAGCTGGCCGAGCGGCCCAACACGCTGCTCAGGCTCCCGGTGCCCCCCAGCAGCAATACGGGCTGCCCTTTTGGCACCCTGCCCCGCAAGGGCCTCTACATGTGGGTGGTGCGCACCCGGCACGCCCAGGTGCTCGCCGGCCGCCCGGACACCGCGTGGCGGCGGCGCCTGGCGCGGCCCGGGACCCCGGCGTGGCGCACGCTGTATAAGGCGCCCATCGCCAAGAAGACCGGCGACCTGCAGTGGCGGCTCGTGCACGGCATCCTGGCCACCGGCACCTTTGTGCGTCACTTGGACCCAGCGGCGTCGGCGGCCTGCCCCTTCTGCCCGGGGGTGCTGGACGAGGACATTTTCCACGCCTTCCTCGACTGCCCCCGGCTGCAGCCTCTCTTTGCCGCCCTGGGCGCACTGCTTCGGGTACTGGGCCGAGACCTCTCCGAAGACGCCTACGTCCACTCCTTTCCGTACCGGGCGGCCGAGCGGGCCACGGTCAGCCTGGCCAACTTCCTGCTGGGCCAGGCCAAGATGGCCACCCTGAAGAGCCGGCGAAACCAGCTCAGCGGCACCGGGATGGTCGACGCCCTGCAGCTCTTCCGCCTGCTGGTGCGGGCCCGCCTCTCGCTCGAGTTTGAGCACGCTGTCCTCCGGCGGACGGTGCCCGCCTTTGAGGAGCGCTGGGCCCTCGAGGGGGTGCTGTGCCGGGTCGAGGCGGGACGCCTGATCCTCGCTCTGTGATGCCACCGGCTGCTCAAGCCGCAGAGACGCGTCGAGCGGGCCGAGGCCCTGGACTTTTGCTCGTGCGGGTCGACCCCGGAGGCCTCCATGGGTGTCCCTGCTGGCAGAACTGTAAATACTGTAAATAGTCCTTATGTTCGTTGTGTTGGTTTTTTTTTGTTTTGACTAGAGTGTACGGGCAGGCCTTGCAGGCCATGAGCCCAGGCCTTGTCCATGAGGCCCAGAGCTTGGGGCATCCTTGTACATGCTTTTGACTGGCTCCGAGTCATCACCCTCCGGGGAATAAAGGTCTCTTAAAAGTCAAAAGTCTTTCTTTCTTTCTTTCTTTCTTTCTTTCTTTTTGGTATTATAAGGAATTAGGGGGATTGTGCAACACAGGACAGTTGATAAAAGAACAAGTAGGTATACATTGGTCATGATTAATTTAGATTGGAAATTAGAAGAAGGTTCTGAAAGAGCCTTCCAATCAGAGCAGTAAAGGTAAGAAACTGATACGGGTCAATAAGTTATGATGATGACGACACAGGAGATCTTTTCCAGAGTAATGTTCCTGTGTTTATAACCATAGTGAGGTGCAGATCAGAAAGATACACTGGATAACGGCAATCTTTCCTGCAGCTATCTCTGCTTCTAACAGTAATCAGGATATAAGACAAAATATCTGGATATAATATAGATACTTTACAGGATATAATACATAAAAAATTGAGTAGAAATTGGCTGATGTATTTTATCAAACAAGGAAAATGATGTCATTTCTGTCATTTCTTCTGGCTAATTTGTGCCATCTAACAAAAGTACTTCTGTCTTGTCTAAAAAATCCTTAGCACATGAGATGGTCATAAACCCTGGAAGTACTCCAAAGCTATGTTCATGAAGGATATAAACATACCAGCATAGACAGAAAAATAGATTTGAATAATGTCTGTGTCCAATGCATGATCCTAGTCACCAGAGAAAACATTTCCAATGCAAATTATTTTTTTCTGAAAAGGAAGTGAGAGTTCTGGTTTCGGAGTTGTGTGGAAGCATTCTAAATTATCAGAGCAATTCATGGTTCTTGACTGCTCAGTTGGGACATAATTTAGCAGTTTCTCTGTTCAATGCAGGATAGATTTGCTTAATTTCTTAAGCAGCCAGGATGCGAGTTAACAAGAGCTCCTTGTGCTTATCTGCATTTACCAACACTTCTTGTTCCCAAAGACTAAATTTCATTCCTTTCTGCTGCTTCTATCATATGTCACCAGAGAACCCTTTGGAAATGATTGGAAGGGAGTGTGTGCTTCAATGGCAAACTATTCATGTCTGTTCTAATGAACTGCCTTAGTGATTCATTCCATAGCTTTCTTCTGTAAACATATTTTTGGATTGACTGGGTGTGTCTACACAGGCGACTTTACCATGCAGTAGTTTAGTTTACTGCACAGTAAACCATTACTATGTAACTATGTGTTGCAGCTACTATGTATTAAAATAGACTAATATGTAGTTTTCTATTACCCGTAAAATATGGGTACGTAGCAAATTGCTCCCCGTCAGCCAAGGCAGCATGGGGAGGGAGAACTTTCCCCTCCAATCGGGAGCTGCCTGCTTCGCAGCCCCTGCTCTGATAGGCTGATCAGAGCCAGGGCTGGGATGCTGTCCCTGGCCCCAGCAGCAAGCAGCTACCAGAACCAAGCTCCGAGATCAGAGCTGGGACTGGGACATTGTCCCCTGCCCTGGCAGATGCCAGCTCCCCCTGTTCTCTGGAGCCCTGGCTAAACTGCTATGCTCCCTGACAGTTTGGGGCTGGCACCTGGGAGAGCCTAGAGCTCCTCTTGGATGCTGTATGGGAGCAAGAAGGGCAAGAGTAGCCCTGCCCTGAACTGGTACCCAATGGGTACCCAATGGGCAATCATGTGCGTACTCCTAGGGGAACCTTACTGTGCAGTATCTTACCGCACAGTAAGCTTTCAGCACATTAACTTTATGTATAGATGCACCCAATGGGTGTTTGAGTTTTTGCCTGCCACTCTTATCACAGGATTTGACAGTTGTTGATCACTCCCTGGAGAAGGTGATGATCTGGAGCTATTTCAGCCACTGACAACAAATCTTGGAAAAGTAGAAAAAGACCAAAGATTGGGGGGCTGCCAGAAAAATTACAGTTTTTTAAAGGTTAAAGGGGTGACTCCAGGGACTATTGGCTGATGAGCCTGATATGAATTCTGGGAAAAATAATTGAACTAGTAATCTGATATTCTATCAATGAGGAATTAGAGGCTGACAACAAAATTATTGCTGGTCAACATAATTTTGTGGGAAGTAGGTCCTATCAAACACTTTTTTTTAACAAGATTACAAACCTGTTCAAAAAGTGCAATTAGATTTCTCCAGAACATTGGATTTAGTACCATAAGGCAATCTGATTAAAGACAATTTGTATTGTATAAAATTAACCAAGTATACACTAGGCCTGTGCAAAGTGGCTAGTATTTGCTTTGGATTTGGATTTAAATCACTGTCACAAATAGATTTGGCTGAATCTGATTTGGAGATTCAGCAGGAATAGGCCCCATTCCCCACCCACTCTCAATGGCTGCATTGTCCACTCTCCCAGCTGCCAGCCCTTTAAAAAAGAAAAAAAGCCTGCACTCACTGGCAGCTGCCAGGTGGCAGGGGCAATCCCCTCTGCCAACTCTGCCCCACGCTGCATGGGGGGCTCTGACATAAGACCCCAGAAGCCCTAAGGCTGCTGCAGTAGCCTGTGAGTCAGGGCATTTTTTTTTTAAAGAACCAGGATCTGGGGTGGGTGGGGCAACAATGGGGGAGCTGGGAAAGAGGGCAGGGGTTGGGGGCTGCTCAAGGGGGACAGAGGAACAGGCAGTGGATGGGGCCTGGCGGGGGTCCCCCATGGTTCTCTCCCCCTCTTCCAGTCCCCCCTCCCCCGCCCCCTACTTATCAGCATGGAGTCTGGGTCTAGCTCCTTGCTGCAGCAAGCAGGGACTGCTTGAATTGCTGAAGTTCTCTGAATCTTTTCCGAATCAATTTGGAGCACTTCAAATCAATTCGGACCTTTTAATTGGTCTCCTGATTCAGTTCAGATTCGGAGATTCAACTACTGAATTGAGCTGAATCTCCTCCAAATCAAATCAGCACCTGAAGCTTCACACAAACCTAGTATATACTAAATGGACTATGCAAGAACACAGGGACAAGATATCAAAATGTAGCTGTTAATGTGAAGATATTGATAAGCAGGGCTATTACTATCAAGGTTCCCCAGGGATTGATTCTTGGTCTATTGCATTTGAATAATTTTACAAACAATCTAGATGGTCAATTTTAGCTGATAACGTTTGAAATTGATACAAATGTGTAGAAAATAATGAGAACAGGTTACTGCAACAAAATGATCCAAAGTGATCTAAATTTCCTCGTTCAATCCCAAACAACAATTCTATATATATAAAGGGTTTAGTCTGTTTGTCTGTGTGTCTGTCTGTCTGTAATGCTTTTGGATAACTGTGCTTGCACTGCCGAACGGGCAGGTGACAATTGGCTGTGCAGGCCCAAGGTTGAGCCACTGCCAGGGAAGTTTGTGGCAGTGGTAAACATGCCCTAGCTGCCTGAGCACTGGAGCTTCCTCATGCCTCCCTGACTGAGGGTGAAGGGGGGGGCATGGTGGTGGTGCCCCCCCTGCTGCCTATCCCCAATGCCCCCAGAACAGCTGGCAGGGAGGGGAAGGAAGGGCCACAGTGGTGGCTGTTGTTAGGGCCAGGCAGTGGGAAGGGAGGGAGGGAGTGTGGGAGGGGAGCAGGAAGGGGAGGGGAGGGGGATCTTGGTGGCTGTACCTCCCCGCCACCCAACCCAGACAACAGCTGGCAGGGAGGAGAAGGTGGCAGAGAGGGAGGGAGTAGGGTGGGGAGGGGAGGCAAGGCAGAGGGAAGCCTCTGTGAGGTGGAGGTGGGCGGGGGGAGGGAGCCCCCACACCGGAGGCTGGAGGAGACGGCAGTGGAGGTAGCCTTTACATGGCCTGAAGGGTGAGCGGGGTTGGTGGGGAAATATAAACACTCCCTGAAATCCATCATTCTTGATGGGTAATTAACTAGTCCTTAATAAAGCCGAACGCAAGTTAATATATATGGAAACAAAGAATGTAAAGTATTATCTACAAGGAAAATCTATGATGTAGAGATAGACTTAATGGTAATTATAGATGCTATAACATGAAAGTGAATGCATTGCTGTGGCTAAATGAGTTAACATAGTCCTAAAACAGTATCAAAAGGAAAATATTAAGAAATAGGAAAGTTATCTTACCTATGTACACAATATTGGTATGAACCTCCAGTTCTGGTATCTGCTTCAAAAAGGATGTAGAAAACAATTGATGCAGGTTCTGAAAAACAAGCTTTTTGATGGGAGGTTTAAGGAACACAATCTTCTCAGCTTATCTATTCTTGATCAGTATGAATACATGTATAAGGATATGTATGTGTATGAATACATGTATAAGAATATTTGACTGTGGGAGTTTTTCAGTCTTGCAGACACAAGGATAACAAAAGGCAATAGATGGAAGATGAAGTTAGGCAAATTGAAATAAGGCCAATACCATAACAATAAAGATAATTAAAAATATATCAATCACTCCATTGATGGGTGCATTTTATTATTATTACTTATATCAATGCTAAGGTGAAAAATCAGACCCAAGCTGAGAGCAGGTGTGTGTAGGTCCAGAAATCAGTTATGGTAAACCAAGGCTGGAAAGTATGAAAAATGTGAAGGTTATCTTTCAGGCCATTAAATCAGAATCCTTGTCAGCCAGGATAATGCAGGTTTATTGATCAGAAGGATGCAGATGATGAGTTTGTCTTCAGATTCTCGGAGCAATTAGATGGTATCAAATAATTTAATTTTGAAATGGCCTCTCTTAAATCTGAGGTTCAGTGTGGAAAAAGTAGCTGTTCCCTTAAATCTTGTATGGGACAAGGTCTGTGGTATTATGAGGAAGCAGGTATAATAAAAATAAGCTACTATGAGTCTGTTGTACCTTCTAGACTGGTCTCACAATAGAGGCCTGGTTGATAGCTTCTTTTGCAATAAGTTTAGGAATAATAAAAATCCAAAGATCCTATTGGTTAAGTGGAGACTGAGATCCTGATATTTAACCTCTTCTGTTGTGATGTTATGTGAAGAGGTTTTGTACTTCCTATAGGTATTTCTTTGAGATGAGGCTTGGGTTGGAAACAGGAAACAAAGGGATTGTGATTGCTTAGTGGTCAAGATATGAGGAATATACCTAGGATGTTAATGGTGTACTTAATACCTCTGGCATTGTGATAGTGCTGCACCATGAGATAGGAAAACCTGAAAGAGACCTGATTTTGAGCAGCTGAGAATGGAACTACATATTTGAGGATAGAGGGAAACATACTTTTTGGTTTAAGTTTATACTGATGATGGTCCCCAACTCTGTTTCCTTTTGGGAGAGGGTAGAAGGAAATAGGAGTTTTATTCTGTCAAGAGAACATCAAAGACCTGAGACCAGGAAGTAGAGCCATTAAGCTGGCACCTCTCAGGGATTTGTTGCATGGGATACTTAGTACATATTTTATTTAGATTGTAAGTGTTGCCATGCCATACTAAAAGTTAGAATATGTTCTAACTAAGCACCGCATCAAAGTCTTGAACTGGCTTCAGTTTAATCTCAGAAACGAGACCATAATTTGCTGTATGTTGGTCTAAGCCAGGACGAGGGATCAGAAGTTGCACCTCCCACCCCCCTTTGCTTTCTGCTCTACCTAAACTTTAAGACCAATTGCCTGGCTGAGGCAACAGCATTTCCCTTCAGGCAGTGCTGAGGGATTCACTTGACTTCATGGCTCATTATAATCTGTCTGATTGCTGCTAAACTCAGGTGATAATGACCCTCTCTCCTTTTTAAGGGTCTTGATATTTCATTAGCTAAGTTATCCTTTCTTTTGCAGTTTCAGTGTCTGTTAGCCATCTCTGGTTATATCACATTTCTGTTTTGAAGTCCTGCAGTCTGCTTTTAGTTCTAGCTGAAAACATTAACTTGGGTGCAGTAACATTAACATAGGTGACCAATAACACAAGTGTAAAAAATGATTGACAATAAAATGTTGGATGCAATGTCAAGATTTTTAGGAAGGCTAGATTTTGTTTTACAAATCTGATTGAGAAATGTACATTTAACTATAATGACTACAGGACTAATAAGGTAATATCTTTTGACTACTTTTGCCTAGTTTGTTATATTTTTTAAACCTTAAAATATAATCTAGCAAATTAGTACACATTCCAATAAAGTTATGTTCATTTTGGCTTTGATCTTAAACCAAATAATCTATCCCTAGGCCCCTACAGTATTAGCATAGCTTCTTATTTCTAATTTCTATAGCTTCTAATTGTGTGTTGTGTCATATGTGATGTGGCACCACACCATCCACACCCCCTCCCCTGGATCTGCCCATAGTTTTAGCCTCTGGACCACAGCAGAAGCCAATTCAATATTCCTGTGCAGTCCTGAGGCTGGTACCAACAATTTGAGGGTCCCAGCCCTGAGACTACAGATTGCTCATAATATCTCTGTGGAGTAGTCAGACAATAGCAGAACATGTGATACATAATATGATTTGGAGATATTCTTCCCGTGAAACGTCCACACTTTACTGCAATAGGAGTGCACTTGGTATGTGTTGTAGTGCCTGAAGAGGTGGACGTTCGCATTTTAAATGCAGTTAACACATCCTAACTGTAACATGCAATGTGGCCCTTAGCGTGGTAAAGAATAAAGCATTGGTTCCTGTGGGACGCATGCTGTATAGCTTTATACTGCTTCATGCCTATGGAGACACCGATCAGTAAGGATTACTTTGATACTGTAAGCTCAGTATTATTGTACATTAATGCATTAATGGTATTGTATCATCTTTTCACGTCTGCAGGCAGCCCTGGGGAGTTAGAGCTGTAGAGAAATAAATTAGAAGTGAAATTTGGAGGTAATGCTAAGCAGAAGGCAAAAAAGTCCAAGTACAAGACAGACAAAGCTATTCGTGAGCAGCAGCCACAACAAAAGTATAGGAAAATTGCCCACCTAATATTAAATAAGAACACAATGTTGTATCTACACAAGACACTGACTGCTCAGTATCTCATTAGTTTTGCACAGTAGCTCATTACTACTGTGCGGTAGACTTGCATGGCAAAAGAGTGATGCAATGTTACTGTGCAGTAGTAATGAGCTACTGTGCAGTCAGCATCTCCAAAAAGCTGTTTGAGGATACTACTGTATGATAACTTCGGTTACTATGCAGTTATTTACTACTTGTGCATGCAAGTACTAAATGATTGCACAGTAACTACTCATGTAGTGTCTATTAGCAACTCATGTAGACACAGCCACTATGTATTAATGAGTACCTAAAAGATGTTTTGACAATATGAGGATGGACAAGGTTTGATAACCTGAATAAAATAGAAGAGAATCTAAAATAATTTTAAATTATTTTTTTCATTATTAAGGCATGTTATTGTGGTACTTGCCCACTTCCCTGGGACAGCCAAGAGGTTCATTTCCTCAAAGGCATCTGCAGGAGACTGTGGTATGCAGAATAGGCCCAAATGCTATTTCAACGTTACAGGGTCTAAGTGGCCTAAGTACCACTTGGGCAACTAAGTGTGATCTTATTCCAACCTGCTCAAGTACTTGAAAAAGTATTCATACAGATAGCTGCCTATGATTTAGTCTTAATACTAAGTTAAAGGTGTGTTATCAAAGTCTGATTTATTAAGCAATTTTCAGGGATTTAATTTGTGTAGAATAGGATTGCATTTAGCCACCTAAGTACTATTACTTAGGCACCTTAGAGGTAGAAAGGATTAGGGCCAATGCTTTCTAAAGATTCATGAATAGTGAGAAGGTAAGATGGCAGCTATTATCTGTGAATACTCTTAACATCTCCTTCTTTGGTATGATCAGACCCACTAGGTGTTTCATCTTTTAAATACAAGGACTGCCACTGTGCACAGTCCCATGTGATAAGCCCCTTGTGATTTTCTTTCTACAGGGAATGCCACTGTAGTATTAGGAAGCACATAGGTGGTTTCCTTCTATAAAGTTACAGGCTCCATGGATGAGGGGAGAGCAGTGAATATGATATACCTTGACTTCAGGAAGGTTTTTGACACTGTCTCCCACAACATTCTTATTAACAAGCTAGGGAAATACAGACTAGATGGAAGTACTGTAATGTGGATAAACAACTGGTTGAATCAATGTACTCAGCTAGTACTCCTCAATAGCTCAATGTCTAGTTGGAAGGAGGTAACAAGTGGGGTCCCAACGGGTCTGTCCTTGGTCCAATATTATTTAATATCTTCATTATGATTTGGATGATGGGATCAAGCACATTCTTAGCAAATTTTCAGATGACATCAACTTGGGTAGAATTGCAGACACTCAGGAGGGTAGGGCTAGGCTTCACAATGTCCTGTGTAGACTAGAGAAATGGTCTGTAATCAATCAGATGAGATTCAACAAGGACAAGTGCAAAGTCCTGCACTTGGGACAGAATAACCACATGCACAAATACAGGCTGGGGGATGACTAGCTAGGCTGCAGTACTACAGCAAAGTACCTGGGGATTATCATGGACCATAACATGAATATAAGTCAACAGTGTGTTCTTGTTGCAGAAAAAGTCCAACAACATCCTGGGTTGCATTAAAAGGAGTGCCACTTGCAAATCAAGGGAAGTAATTCTTCTACCCTATTTGACACTGTTGAGGCCTCACCTGCAGTACTGTGTCCAGTTTTGGGCCCCCTATTTCAAGAAAGATGTGGACAGTTTGGAAAGAGTCCAGCACAGAGCAACAAAAATGATCAGGGGCCTGGAAGACAAAACCTGTGAAAAAGTCTGAAAGAGCTAGGGTTATTTAGTTTAGAGAAGAGATGACTGATAACAGCCTTCAAATACCTGCAAGGTGATTGTGGAGAAGATGGAGATGAGCTTTTCTCTGTGGCCACAGAGGACAGGACTAGGAGCAACAGCCTCAAGCTGTAGCAGGGGGAAATGCAGGTGGGAGATTGGGAGGAACTTCCCGACTATAAGGGTGGTCAAAAGGAGTGTGCGAAGTGAACAGCATTCAATTTGGATTTGGATTCAGCCCGATTTGGGGGACAGTGATTCGATTTGCTGATTTTGATCACTGTCCCAATTCGATTCAGCTCAATCTGAATCTGAAGATTCGATTCTGATTCAGATAATCAGCAATTCAGCCATAGACACAGCTTTATATGTTTTTTCTATGTACCTCAAGGTACCAGGCATGGCTTATGAACAGTGAGATGGTGGGACAGATGGAGCATCCCACGGAAGCATGGGAGGGGGTCTCCCGTGTTCCACAGTGGATCCAGAAGTGGACTGGAAGTATTTCTGGTCCACTCCGGGTCTGCTGCTGAGTGCATGGGGGACTCCTGTCCACTCCCGTGGGATGTTCCGTCTGCCCCACTATCTCAGCATTCACAAGCCATGCCTGGTACCTTGAGGTACATAGAAAAAGCATATAAAGCTGTGTCTGTGGCTGAATTGTCGAATCTCTCTAAATTGAATCAGAGGCTTCCAACTTGATTGGAGAGATTAATGGGTCTCCTGATTTGATTCGGATTTGGAGATTCGGCCACCGAATTGGGCCGTATCTCCTCCAAATCGAATCAGTGACTGAAGCTTTGCACAGCCATAGTGGTCAAACATTGTAACAAGCTGCCTAGAAAAGTTGCAGAGTCTCCATGATTGGAAATTTTCAAAAGCAGGTTAGACAGACAATTGGCTGGGATGTTTTAGTCAGGGAAGATCCTGCCTTGATCAGGGAGGGCTGGAGTACATGACCTTGTGAGGTCCCTTCCAGTCTTACTTTCTCTGGTCCTATGGTCCTATGTCAGTGACGGATCAAACCCTCCATCTGACTTTGGAAGCGCATAGTTTAAAATGTAATTTGGATAATGTACTTGTAACCAGTAGGATCTGGGTGTACAATTGTCAGTTCTAGACTGAAGCAGTACATGGTTTACTCTTCTGATCAGCCTTCAAACCATTCACAAAAGTGTTCACAGGATAACAGGGCTGTTTCCTGATGGAAACCTGATGAAGAATGATAAACCTAGATCAAATAAATTCTGATGAAGCTCATTAAAGAGCTCCTAAAATTTATTCTTAAATATGTGAGACTTTACAATCATTGAATTATGTAGTCACTAAGATAATATGATCCACTATCCTGAAAAGTGCCTTTCTAACAGCATGGTATGTAAGTAGATAGATTTATACACATAACTGAGCAAGACTATCAGAACATAAGCAGTAATGTATATGATCTTTTAGGCAAAGTCAGAATTTGATCTCTTAGGCAAAGTACTAACATGAAGAAAATTAATGGTCCTATTCCAGTAATTGCTCTATTGCAATAAAGTTGACATTTTCCAATTGATTTCTCTCAGCATGTTTGAGTCCTTCTCCATATTTCTGCATGTACAGCAAAATCAGTGTGAAAACATAATGCCAAACCTAAACTTTCACTGTTACTTTAAAAATAGTCTTTCAAAGCTGAAGAAGAATGTGGACAATCATTTGTACCTATTGAGATGTGTAAATTCAAAAATAAAAGGTGTGATTGCATTGCACTTATTTCTATATGTCTCCATGGAAACACATAATCATTTACAATCATCCAATCATCCTGTATGTGTGCTTGTGTGTCTTCAGCCAGAGGGGTGATAGTGTGTCCATGGAAACCATGAAAGCAAAACAAAAATGGACCTATCAGCAACACTTTGCAAGCAGCCAGGAATAAAACTTTTGAACTTGCTCTGGAAAGAATAAGCACTGTGTTTCAAAAAATGCAACCACACAAGACATCTCCATCCCTGCCCCCCACATCCTGCTCCTATTGAGTTCAACCATAAAAGTACAAACATTGTGACCAGCAGACATTTGCCATTTCAAACTCTTAGTGGAATTGGGCTCCCCCTTACAATTGCAAACAGCACTCTTGCAAAGAATGCATATGAAATAGGTTAGGAGACTCTGACCCGTTTATGGAATGAACCACTGAGGCTCTGAACAAAATGAAATGAAAAGCAACATGGTTTCCTCCATATCATAATATAAGAAATATAGGATTTTTGTTCACTTCACAGTGTATGAAAAAATCAATGTTTTTGGGAAGCATGTTTTTGTCATGAGCGGATTTTATCACTAGGTGGCCCTCCCACTTTGATTTCACTGTGATAGCACCCACATATGGCAGCTGTAATTTTAATACTGCCTAGACAAAATATTAATCCACTAAAAACAGTAGTCCTGGTTTTGATCTCTCACCATTTTCACCTTTCTAAATGGACACATTTCAAAGGAATGACTCCACAATTACATTTATGTCAATGGGATCAGAATCAAAACTAAAAAATACTGTACAAATGCTGACATACATATAGTACTAACATATTATACAAATACTACTGACCTATGCCAAAATTTTCTTAATAAACACACCCAAGTTCTATGTCTTTTTACTGGAGTTAAGGATCACTCCCATCACTCACTCCATGTACAAATTCAGGGATTATGTAGTATAGCACTGAAAGTCTGTTCATTGATCTATGCCTTTTGCACTAGTATGTATAGTGAAATCATTTAAAACGAAAGCTGATGAGGAATTTTAGAAATTAAAAGCCATCAAATATTTCATGCTTTCAACTTGTGAAATGTAGTGACAACTTACCTGTTGAATAGACCTGTAAATCTCAAATGTAACAATTATCCAAAGGCAAGACAAGAAGTGAATGAAACTTTTCTAAATAAGCACCTGCAGAAATAGAAGTTTTCTGTTATTTCTGGTATGCTTGAATGAATCAGGACTGAAAATTTAAGAGAATATTTAAGAATGTTGTTACTTTTGATCATTTTATATCTTAATGCAGCATACATGAGTTAAGCTGTCAATAACATGAATGATGTATATGAATGGATAGGAACAAAATATCATAGGTATGAATACCATAGACAAGTCCCTCAAATGGTGTCAACCTCTATAGGCTTAACTGAAATCTGTGGAGCTTCACTTTTTTTTTTTTACACCAGATGATGATTTGGCCTACAGAGCACAAGAGTTATTTCTCCATGAGTAATGCTAATAATTTATAATTTATTCATGTGTGGGCGTTGTTGTTTTTGTTTCCATAGGGCTATGCATAGCAGATTACTGTCTAGTATTAGAACATGTTCCAATGTGTCTGTATGCATTCCCTGGGTAAAATATGTAGAGTGGGTCTAGTTCTTCTCTTGCATACACTTAAAACTTCACTAGCTAATATACTTTGATATATAAAAGAAAATGTTATGTGACTATGTTTTGTGGGAAATGTTTCAATGTTGCAGTCAGCTCTACAAATAATAGAACTGTATAATGCCATGGAATTTAGAAATCAGAGCTTGCCAAAGGCAAACAATGATACAACAAGAATTAGCACAAATAGTTGTCCACAAAAAAGATTTTACAATTTGAATTTTTTCCAATACTGATAATTGCAAATCTTATGCATTTTTAAGAGAAAGATTCTGAAGTTCCAGCTTCAGTAAGTTGAGTTACTAATTAAGGTCCCTATTCAGTGATCAGTAGTGTCTATGGACTACAATGGGAGCAAGACTGAACCTTTGTTTTGTCATGGTCATTGTTGACACTGGATTTATGACCCAGATACCTTATTCTGGGTAGAGTCAAACCCTCACACTAACCATGACTTCTTCCATTCATTAATAGGCAAAATTTTATTGATACACAGTGATAGGCAGATATGAGTAATGTAGGCAAAGACAACAAAATACCTCACTCCCCCCCCCGCCCAGTTCTATTTATCTACCAGTTCCTAAAGCTGTCACAGAGGGAAGGTACATCTGGCTAGTATGTGAGCTTCACTCTATGGTTCTTTCTTGAATGTCAGATGTGAGCAGCCTGGAAGTGGAGGGCCGAGCTCCACTCCCCCCCCCCCCCCCCCTCCATGGGGGCTGCTTCATGGGGTAGGTGAGATGGGTTGGTGGTGTGCCCTCTGTACATGGTGCCTTGGGGATCTTACCTCAGGGACCGTTTGCTGCTCTTAAATCCTTTCTTTTGTATTCTTTTTCTACCTGATGACACTTCATTTCTGGGTATGGTTGATTGGTTTCCCTATCGTTGTCATACTGTCCACATTCTGTTCTGTCAGAATATTCCTTTGTTTCCACAAACCTATCACACGCATGCATCTTAATTTGATCATTTACTGATGCCTTAATTTGGGGATGCCCTGGCCTCCAAATTTGGTCCATCCACCAGAACTAGAAATCAGGGACTTTGCAGCTGGTCACTGTAACCTAGAAAATGCTGCAGAGTCCCTTATCTCTGTTATGGGTTTTCAGGGAACAGTGTGGTACATGTTTTCAACTTCCTAGCCTGTTTGTCTGTGAGCTCCAGACACAGTGATCCTTGAAGGCTGAAACCATGAAACTTTGTCACAAAACAGACATTTAGAAACCAGTTAACCCTTGCTATTTCTCATGACCATTATTCTAGTGCAGTATCTACTCTACCTACAAGCCAATTCCTTAAAATCAAACCTCTAAATATCATTTTCTAGCCATTAGTCATTATTCTAGGACTTATAATGCTCTAACTGCTAGTTTCTCTGATATAATGTTCTGTTTACTTTGTGCTATATTAAGAAACTATGAAGATTCAAGATTCTAATATGAAGGGCATCCTGGAATAATCCTTTTAACTCAACACATATAGCCCCACATATAGGACTAAAGAAAGAACAAAGTTAAATACAAGAATGAAATAAAGTAGCTTCTATGAGATATAAAACAGTGTTAACTGCAGCAGTTGAATAAATGCAACAGATAAAAAATGCTCTATCCACTAAGCCATGGGCCAGGACAGATTCTGATTTTCTATTGGCTGATGGTAGTGTGGTGATTTACAGAAATTGCAAAATTGATTAAATGATGGCATAAAACATTAATATGCAAAGAGGAAAGCTTTAAACCTATCTAAAAGACATCAAATCATTTTTAAACAATTACTAGCATGCAAAGGTTCTCCATACTGTGAATCTTATGCAATTTTGGGCACTTATATGTAATGTAGATTCTACTTCCATTTGCGGAGTACTAGGTACATGTATAAAGGGTGAGACAGGGAAAGAGGAAGCTAAATAGCTTAGTGGTTAGGGCATTTGCCTAGGGTTTGGGAGACCAAGGTTACTTAACTGTGACTCCACTTCCCAAAAAAATTTTCTAACCACTAAGCCATGGGCCAGGACCATCCACCCCACCTTTGAAACTCTCTGCCTGGTCTCCCAGAAGGGAAAATGTGGCCATGAGGATGGAAGCAAGGCAGGGAGAAAGTGGCTTACTGAGATGGATTCCACTCCCTGCATTGTGTTTTTTCTGCAACTTTTTGGCGCTTACAGGTTATTATGCACATAACACAGTGATTCTTCTGTTCACCAAAATGTGCGTAGCCAGAGTGCAGTTATTCTTTCAGGGTCAAAAGGGTCACAAAGGGAAAACCTAGCACACAAGTGCAAACAGAATCTCCATAAGGCCATGTCCAAATGATGCAGATGTATGGTATCTGGCGCTGCAGAGCCAACTGCAGCACCACACACTGCACACTCAGGTGTTCTCCATGCTGCCACCTTGCAAGGGGAGGGCGGGGGGTGTTGACCTCGGGAGATCCTAGGTTAAAAAAACCCACATAAAAAAAAAAGTGGGGTGGCACACATGGTGGTGGTGTGTGCGGCCCAAAACTGGAGCCTGGCCTGCCAGAACTAAGCTCCAGCTGCCAACCAGGCTTACTGCTGTGGCTGCAGCCCTGGGAAGCCTCTAGGACCCCAGGTAAGGCTGCTGGGGCCAGAACAGCTGCTGCCCCAGCCTCCCCTACCCCACATGGAATAACTTGCCATGTGCCAGAGCGTGCATGACACAGGCAGTCCCTGGGGACAAGTAGCAGTGGCACAAGGTGTGCCACTGCTATTTGTCTCCAGGGAAACAAATGTCTGCGCTCATCTGGGCTGGCCCTACGTGTCCAAAATAACACTTACATGGTTACCATCTGTTATGTAGATGAATAACAGTGAAATGAGATTTGGGCCTAACTGTGCGGACTTTTTATATAAAACAAAGTGTGTTCAGATTGCTAGAAACAGACTTTTGGCAAAGAGGATGGCAGAAAATAAACAGTACAGCTAAATACCCAGGCTAGTTATCCTAGAGGATGAATGTTGTTATCTATGTTATTACTAATGCTAAACTGCAGTGTGTATGCTTGTATACTGTATGCTTGTAATTTCTTCTGAAACAGTAGTTTTAAAAATGAGGATACAGTTTCAGTGGTCCTCTGGCAAAGCAATCAAACTGAATTTTTTTCCCTATTTTTATCAGTTTACTAAGTAGTCAAAAGTTATAGAAAAAAAATGCCAAGAAAAGTGTTTTGATCAATTCTCCTATTAAATCTGGTTAACCGCTGTTATGAATGGCTTCCTGAGATGCACTGATTTTTGGAGGTTGTGTACCAGGGAAAACTTCTGATGGGAACACTGAGCCTGACTAAATAAAATCTGAACCCTGGTCCCAAAACCTGGCTAAACTGTCTCTAAGCAAAGTACACAGGAATTGGATCAACCCTTGAGAGTTTTGCTTGCATCTCTACTCATCTTCAGTACTTGAGAAACCATTCGAGTCCTTTGCTGAAGCTAGAAATTCCATTTATATCTCTAAGAGAAACTACATTGAGGATAAGTATAGAAAATATTGGATGCAGGGGGAAAAAGGAAATGAAATCTGATATTTCTTCTACTTAATTTCACTCATCAGCTAGTTGCATTTCCCTTATTATAATCTAGCACAAATCTGTGAGGAACCCTTTTTTAAACAAGTCCATTAGGGCAGAAAGCTTGTTACTGTATTCAGGAGTGCTCCTACATCAGAAGAAATCTGCACAACTCAATTTAAACATTGTCTGCTGATTTAGCTAACATCCTAGTTGTGAAGCTGATTCTTCAACCGCATTAATTGAGTCTCTACTTTAAAATAGCTTTTATGCAAGTGATAATTAAAGTAACTGTGATTGTAAAAAATCCCTTCTGACAAATAAAAAGAGATGAGAGCTTGCACACTTGTAACAGATGCCTACATATCTGTTCCCTGTTCATGGAAAGAAAGTGTGGGCATGTTTGTTAGTTCATCCTCTGGGAGAATTTGGAGCATTGTTTCACTAGTAAGCCAAGGGTACTCAAGGAGCTGGCGAGCATCATAGCCCAGCCTCTAGCGCGGATCTTTGAAAACTCTTAGCGCTCTGGTGTAGTGCCCGAAGACTGGAAGAAGGCCAACGTGGTGCCTATCTTCAAGAAAGGGAGGAAAGTGGATCCGGCTAACTATAGGCCCATCAGCCTGACTTCTATCCCGGGGAAGATCTTAGAAAAGTTTATTAAGGAGGCCATCCTTAATGGACTGGCCGACGCCAACATCTTAAGGGATAGCCAGCACAGGTTTGTTGCGGGTAGGTCTTGCTTGACCAATCTCATTTCCTTCTACGACCAGGTGACCTATCACCTGGACAAGGGAGATGAGATTGATGTCATATATCTTGACTTCAAAAAAGCCTTCGATCTGGTGTCCCATGATCGTCTCTTGGAGAAACTGGCCAATTGTCGCCTTGGGTCCCCCACGATCCACTGGCTGGAAAATTGGCTCTGGGGTCGGACCCAGAGGGTAGTAATTGATGGAAGTCACTCATCATGGTGTCCTGTGACCAGTGGGGTCCCCCAGGGCTCTGTCCTTGGACCCATACTGTTCAACATCTTCATTAATGATGTGGACACTGGAGTCAGAAGCGGACTGGCCAAGTTCACCGATGACACCAAACTTTGGGGCAAAGCATCCACACCAGAAGACAGGCGGATGATCCAGGCTGACCTGGACAGGCTCAGCAAGTGGGCAGATGAGAATCTGATGGTGTTCAACGCCAATAAATGCAAGGTTCTCCACCTTGGGAAGAAAAACCCGCAGCATCCTTATAGGCTCGGCAGTGCTATGTTGGTTAGCACTATGGAAGAAAGAGACTTGGGGGTTATCATTGACCACAAGATGAACATGAGCCTGCAATGCGATGCTGCGGCTAGTAAAGCGACCAAAACGCTGGCTTGCATCCATAGATGCTTCTCAAGCAAATCCTGGGACGTCATTCTCCCCCTGTACTCGGCCTTAGTGAGGCCGCAGCTGGAGTAGTGCGTCCAGTTTTGGGCTCCACAATTCAAAAAGGATGTGGAGAAGCTTGAGAGAGTCCAGAGAAGAGCCACGCGCATGATCAGAGGTCAGGGAAGCAGACCCTATGATGACAGGCTGAGAGCCCTGGGGCTCTTTAGCCTGGAAAAGCGCAGGCTCAGGGGTGATCTGTGGCCACCTACAAGTTTATCAGGGGTGACCACCAGTATCTAGGGGAACGTTTGTTCACCAGAGCGCCCCAAGGGATGACGAGGACGAATGGTCACAAACTACTACAAGATCGTTTCAGGCTGGACATAAGGAAGAATTTCTTTACTGTCCAAGCCCCCAAGGTCTGGAACAGCCTGCCACCGGAGGTTGTTCAAGCGCCTTCATTGAACACCTTCAAGATGAAACTGGATGCTTATCTTGCTGGGATCCTATGACCCCAGCTGACGTCCTGCCCTTTGGGCGGGGGGCTGGACTCGATGATCTTCCGAGGTCCCTTCCAGCCCTAATGTCTATGAATCTATGAAAGTATAAAGGAGAGAGTTTTTTCATCTTTTCTAAGAAATAAGCCATATGTTACAGTATAATAGAAACCTTGATATAGAAATACAGTAACTTGATGTAAGAGAGAGAGATACAGGTAGAGGTCAGATAGCATGTCGAACTCAAGCAAACTTCTCTAACACTTGTCAACACAGGTGTGAGAAAATTGACGTGTTCATTTATACCGCATTAACATCTGTTGCCACAATCCTTGGAAAAAAATAAAATCAGTGTAGGAAGCTGTGTGATTGTATGTGACAACTTAGAAAATATTTGTCAACTTTAGTCATTGTCCTGTACAGAGCATGAAATTTACAGAGCAGAAGTTAAAGCATCAAATTGCCACTGACTCTGGTCCAAGTAATTATAGAAGCAAGCACTGAAACGAAGAATTTGAGCAACAAAAGATCAAACAAAATAAAAAAGAGGGACATAAAAATCATTTAATACAAATAGGAACTGGTGCCTGGGCTGTTTATTTTAATGGCACCATTAGTTTTTGATGTGCATATTGATGATCTTTAGTCACAAAGTTATCTCAGTTATCTGCTTACTTATATTCTTACACTGTGGGATTTACAACTTATGTTTTAGGAACTGGTCTACCTTGGCTATGATTCACTTATTTGCTATTCTTAGAACAAGTCTAGAGAAAATGCCCATTAGATGACAAAGTTATCTATAACAGGCACTTTCAGCATCAGTGGAAGTGTAAGCCATTTAAGAGCTGAAATGGATGCCTATTTCATTCTGATAGTAGACATGGTGGGGCCCACAGTTTTTGGTTTCTGAACCCTACCCATGATAGTCAGACCTTATCAGGAAGAGATGACAGAACAAGGGAAAAAAATAACACAGAACAAGCTGACCTTGACTGAACTGAGCATGTAGGCCTGACAGATCTCTATGAACACTGTTCAAAACACTTTACCTTATCCCACTGCTGCTGCCCCCACAGACTCTTTGTGCAAAATTGGTGGTCATTCATTTAGAAACATTTCCAGACATTGACTCAGAATTATTAGCATTAAATCTGTCTAAAGAAATGGGTGCTTGTGTGAAAAGTGAGAGAGGGTGACAGTTTTCTTATGTTGTAGGATACTCTGTGATGTGATAATGAGGAATTCTTTTTGTACTATGCCATAGAGTCATGTAGGTATGAGGATTTCACACACCGGCAACATTTAAAGAACTGTTTTCAGTATTCCAGGAAATTAAGTGCTAGAGCAAAGCTTTTTACTCAGTGTGCATTCTTTGCTCCCACACTGTATACCTCTAATGCAATTTACCCGTGAATTAAGCATAAGACACGATTTATCCCACCAACCTAATATTTCATGTTAGTCACAACAGCAGTTTCTTTTACAGCTTAGCTCTATAATGCCATTATAGTTAAACACACTTCAGTGCTTAAGGGGGTATCCTTTTGATATGTGCATTTACCTCTTACTAACTTTCAGAACCAAATTCAGCCTTGGTTCAAACTCACTGTAGGCACTGAAGTTATAACAAGGCTGACTGACCCTCATGCCAATGCTTTTACTTTTTGTAAAGCTTTGATGGTGTGTGTTAGGACACATAGATTTACATACCTGTGGTATAACTTGAGAGGTATTGAGCACCAACAATCAATTACAGGGGGAGGGGTGAATGGTAAGTGCCATTGAGGTTCAAGCTTTCAGATTTTTAGATGCACATTTTACCATTTACACTGGTGGATACAATTGAATTCGGTAGTGTTCTATAGGTACAAGCAGGAGCTCAATTGGCTCTTGATCTCTCCATTTTTGTTCAGGAAAAGTACAATAAAATCTACATCAACAGTAGGGTGATCACCCATCCCTAATTGGGCAGGACAGTCCTGGAATGGGAACCTCAAGTCCTGGTCACAGGCTACATGACTCCCAGACAGCATTTGTCCAAGATGTGCCACATCATGCAGGGATCTGTGGGAAATGGTGGGTTTCCACTTGTAGGCTGGCAGCATTGCAGCCTACAAGGGGCTGCTGAGAGCAGGATGCGGGGGGCACCATGCACATGTTTGCAGGCACGCACATGCACGTGGCCAGAAATACAGCCAAGAAGCTTGGAGAGCAGCTCCCTGGAGGTAAGTCTATGGGGGGAAGGGGGCAAATTGAGGCCTCCATGGTAATGGAGGGAGTGAGGCAGGGGCTGGGGGCACTGCCCAACCAGGTTGGTGCATGGGGCCAGGTCAGAGAGTGGGATGGAGCCACAGGTGGCTCATCTAGGGGGCATGGGGAATGGGGGGTGGCTCCCCACCACTGTATGTCCCCCCTTTCCTCCAATTTGTGTGTAGGATGGGGGCAGATGCAGACTGCCTGCTATGGGCTTGGGGCTCCCTGCCCTACTGCCCTCCTCCTGGGAACCCTGTGCCACCATGATGAGGCACTCCCTACCAGCTGAGGAGCAGCAGGGGTGGCGACAGCATGGAGTTGTTCCCCCCACTACTGCTGTATGAGGAGGGTGTGCACAGCTGGTGTGGGGCTTCTGGAGGGAAGGCAGCAGGGCAGGGAGCCCAAGCCTACAGTGGGCAGCTTGCATCTGCCCCCACTCTGCTCTAGATGTGCTGCCAGCAGAGGTAGGGGGCAAGGGGGAGGTGGGGAGGCAGGCACAGGCAGGTGCCCAACCTTACATTTTAAAAAGGTGGTCACCCTAATAAAGTGAAAAAAACACATAGCCAGCCCAGCTATGGCACTCAGCCAGCTATCACTGGGTTAAAGACAAAGACATTGTGGATTACAGGGAATTTTGTAGAATGTGGTCACATTTAGACATGTGCTTAACTGTGGTGCATACTGATAACTCTGGAGTAAAGTGTCACTGTTTACATGTGATGGTACTAGGCTGCAGTAAGATAATACTGTCAGGGACAGCACTATTTTGTGGTGGGGTAATTTACTGCAATTAAACACACATGTAGATGCTGACCATGGGCTTAAATTGCACCGAGTCAGCCCAGCCAGCTGGAAGCCAGACTCCTTCCCTGCTACCTAGCTACATGGCTTTGCACTTTCAGTACCCTCATGCTCAAGCTAGCCCCTCCACCACCCAACAGCATCACCCAGGCCCCAGGGCTGAGCAGACTTGGAATAAACTGCTTCACCCTGGCTCAAATTGTGGCTGTCCTAGGCACATGTGTAGATGCTGTGCCTGGGAGCAGTTTACTCTGGCTCAAAGTGTTTCAGAGTTTATTACTTTGGATTAACTGCACATGTAGACACACCCTGTGAGTTTATAAAATTAAGGGTTATCTGCATTGAAATGGAGCACTTCTGGAAATAAAATCAATAGATAGTATGGGGGCAGGGAGAAAGAGGGAAAATGAATTGGCTCTTATTGGTTTTCCCTTTATAGATCTTTCCCAACTTGCCTCCGTTACCATTCCAACCTGCATACAGACAACCTGCATCTTTTTCTGGTCTCTCATGCATCATGACATTTTATATTGTTAGGTAAAGGTAATAAATTTTGTAGATTGCTGTAATATTGTTGTGGTTCTGAACATGACTTCAGCACACTGTTGACATTCAAGAAGGATGGAAAGTTTCTGCACCAGCCATGCTCTAGTCATTTTTTTAATCATTACTGCAGCCCTATCTCCCTTTATGTGTGTTACAGTTTACTTTGTAACATCTATCTATAGTACATTGGAATAGGATGAAAAATAACAGTGTGGTAGTCATGAATTTCCTATAGATCTGAACTATCTACAAGGAGTTTGGAATACCAATTTTGAGAGGATATTTGCTGCTCTATCTTAAAGGACTAAAGCTTTTATAAAGTCTGATATAACACACAGAAGGTCATTTTGTGCAGTTATGTGGCCCACCATGGGCAAATTTCTGTTACCTAGAGACCGAACACATGAACCTCAATTTTAAAAAGGATTTGAGCTCTCATTTAGGCACCTAAGATTGAAGAAGAAGCAAGACAAATGAGCACAGCCCCCATGGCTCTTATTGAGAATAATAGGAAATGCCAGGTCCTGAGCACTTTAAAAATTCTGTCTATTTTTTTTTTTAGCTGTTTAAATGGGAGAAGCTTAGACCCAGGTTCAACTTTCTGGTCCCTGGATGAATAGATATGAAAGGATCCTGAGAAGTCCTTTGATTTGTGTTATATAAGAGGTCAGGTTAGATGGTGCCAATGGTCTTTTCTGGCTGTATATTAGTAATCTGTAATTATGCAGAACTGGCAGAACAAAAAAAAAATCTCTTTTCAATTATAAAATAAGCAAATATGAAGTGAAATCAATGAGAAGCAATACATATGAAAATCAATAATGTCTTTTAAGGTTAATTTAATTTTGTAAAAACAGCTTCTTGTGATGCTTTGAAAAGGGTTACCCAACATAGAGAAAATTTGTAATCTCAAATGTGATAAAAAGAAAGGAAAGACAGAATAAAAAGATCAGAGGATAACTATTAGTGGCTGTGGAGAGCTAATGAGAACAGCAGATGTGGAAAAAAGTACTAGAAAGAAATAGGGGGAGAGGAGTTAAAATATGAGGGGGAAAAAACAAAAAAGAGAGAAATAAAAGGTAAAAGATGAAATGTGAATGTATAAGGAAAAAAAGAACAAAGGCATATAATAAAATGACAAAAAGAAAAAGAGTGAGATAGCTTCAAACCTGAGGAAAAACATCAAAACTAGAAAAAAGAAGAAGTGACATTATGGATAAGATTACCTTATATACCCATCTTTATTTGTTTTAAGCTACTCATGTTCTGAAGGTAGAGTGATTCTACTGGCCCCTACTTATGACTTGGTATGGATAGGTGGGGAAAAAGCAGGGTTTCCAACTCGTCAGGGTTTTTTTAGTGACAATCTTCAAACTTTTTACTGGTAAATAAACTTTTTTTTACTGATATATGTAACTCTTCTGTCAGACCCTGAACAAGGGGTAGATTCTGTTAATAAAAAATTGGCAAATTATCACTAAAATAAAAAATTCCTGTGTTGGCACACCTGCTTGACTGCATCAATGGTCTTATACCCAGCAGCCCCCAACCCAGGTATCCCCTACTCACCACCACAGCCTGATGCCCCGACTATATCGTACACCATGCTGTCCCTTCCTACTCATACTCCAGCCTTTCTTCTCTTGCTCCTGCCCCTCATTCAAGCACAGACCCCTAAAGAAGGACTACTGTCTATGTAGCTGTGAGGTAAACAATATTACAATCAAATGGGATGCAGCAGAAACAGCAGCTCATGGCTGGGCAGGAGGGAGCTCTGAAGACTCCTGTGAACCACACAGCCCTGATACGATCTCTGTGCAGGGTGGTGTACTCCTGCTCTGTCTATCAACACTGCCTCCATTTTTCATTTGAGGATGGAACTTCAATCAAGCTCTGGTTGTTCAGCTTTCTTTCTTTTTTTTTTTTGTACAGATGGCTCAAAGTTTTGTTTTTTTTTAATGGATTTTACAGGCAGTTATTTCAGCCTTGTTTTCTATGGTCTGTCCATAAGTTTATGGACAGCTGGCAAATCTGGGAATGCATAAAAAGGCATGCGCAAAGGGTAGAGCATCGGCTCCCCTTATCTGAGAATGTGCGGAGTGAGAAGTAGTTTAAGCCAGCTAAGAGATGGAGTAGTTGGGGAAGCAAGGTCTGGAATATAAATGAATGTCCCTAATCTTCTTCTAAGGCAGCACAACAGTGTGCTTCCCTTCACTAAACCATGGTGAAAACTGCAGGATCTCAACCATGGAGAACAAATAATACAGGTATGGAAGGATGTAGAAGAACATTTAATAAAATACAAAATATAAGAGAGTGAAATAAAAAAAAGAACCCCCCCCCCCCCCAAAACTAGGAGCATTGAGACTTGGCATTTCAGAAATGCAGATAAAACTGCAAATGCAAAACCTCATATAGGAGGATCACTTGTTATGTTTTCCTTTAGAGATAAATTTATATGAATTTATGCTTCTCAAAGGCATTGAACTGCCAGCCTTGAAAAGTAGTATCTTCTCTTTTTTTTTTTTTTTTTTTTGCCATTTATTGTATTTTTTATTAAAAAATGGTTTGGCTTTGGGGTTTTTAAATATACATATAAACTGCACAGCATAATGTGCATTTGAAATCAGCAAGGAGCTGAATAGTATTTTGCCATTTTCTCTTATGTCTCTCATTTCTAGCTTAATCAGATCTTAACAAGAGTTATTTAAACACAAACCAATCACCCAAGTTTGGCCTAGCTGTCAAAATATTTCTTCCTCAGACTTCCCTCTGCATTGTACACTTCAAAGAGTGCCCTTAATTTAATTCTTCAATTATATTATACATTTCCTCACCTTCATCTGCCTAATTAATATTTTGGCTTTCATAGTGAATGCTTGAATAGGAAAAAGCACACCAAACACACACCATCCTAAACATCTTCACATTCCCACAAGAGGAAAGAGGAATTATTTAGACTACTGGTCAGTTAATATAAGTTTACACTATTATCTGAGCATTCAGGGCTCAGTACATTGCATTTTTGTTAGGGTTATAATAACTAAACGGTCAGCTAAAGTGCTTGGGCTTGTGATCTCTCAATCTTAAAAGAGACATCTCTAACACAGGACCCAAAAGACTGTTGTTTATTAACAAAGTTCACAGGCCTCTTACTTACTAGATATGATCCAACCACCATTAGATGGGATCACAACATGCAACACAGTTAAAGGTATTTTGTATGTATCTTGGCTTTGCCTTTGCCTAAATTAAATCGTTAGCATATATATCTGAGAGTAGCATTTATTTGGGGGTAAATTACTGCCTCCCCAAACAGAGAAGGGAACCAAGAGAATTATGACAGATTTCCCACTGCAAAGCATGAGTTGGAATCTGAGGAAGGACTAGTGAACTAGCACCTCCATCACACCAAAATTCCTACTGAATTTAATGGGAGTGTTGGTTGCACAGATAATGATGAACTGTGCCCTTGGTTTTTTTTTTGGTTTTTTTTTATGAGAGCTTTAATTGGCACTTGGTTGTTTTAGAATCACATTCTTATTATGTCCCTTTCTGCTGCTGAGACCATGCAGGTATTTATTTGCTATGACCTTCAAAGCAGTTTGATTTTATTTAGAATATTTTGTACAGAAACAGAAACTTTGTATGGAAACTTATTCTTGGTATAATGAAATTACTTGTAGTGACATTTTACCTGAAAGGGGATTTGACTTTAAGAGGATTGCATTACAATCAACAGAAAATATCAGCTCCCCAGATTAGCTTTGTTTTATGAATTCTATTACTGGACTCTGGCATTTGAGAAGTTAGATACAGTCAACATTTAGATAGCTTGCTTTTATGTTTCCACACCTAAGAGATATGTAGATTCAAAGATAGTTTGTATTTATTTTGAAAAAAAAAAAAAATGGTACCTAGAGGTTTTGACAAGATTCGTTCCCATTGTGCTGGGTGCTGAATAAACTGCATAATGGCTATAATTTTCAAATTAGCATAAGGATCTCATTGAAATTAATTGAGAAATAGATGCTTTGAAAATCCCAGCCATAGCTAATGGCAATTTCTATGCCAGAAATTTACAAAGAAAATCCCTCATCCAGGAAAACATGCCTATTTTGCAATGGCACTTAAGCACCTTTCTCAATATGGATAGGTTTAAACACATGGGCTTCTCTGAATCAGGACCCAACAGACAAAGCAAAAGGTGGATGTATCAAACAAATATAGGAAGTAAAAAATAGCAGCCTAACTCCTTTTTCTCTCTGCAAAGTGGACAATTAGAAGAAGCAATCTCAAAATACCACCTGTCTAGCCATTTTAAGATGGCAGTTTTCTGCATACTTTTTGGCAGAGGTGAGTTTACATGCATAAATATTGTATCAGGAAGAAGTCTCTATACTCTGCACACTTAAAGGACTATTTTAATTATTTGTGTTTATGTGCCATTGGAACACTAACAAGGTAGATTTAAAAATTCATTAGAGTTTAGAGGGCAGATGGGTCTCTAAGTCTTGAAATATTTCATTCTGTACATTGTCTCACATCAACTACAGCTAGAAATGGTAATATGAAACATTTCTCTAGTTGCTTCTGTAAGAAATGCAGTGCTCTGTTCCAGGCGTGTAATAGCTAGGGTCTGTATCCTGGGAGGCAGCGGTGGCAGAAACAGCAGCAGGATCTGGTCTGGGCCTGGGCTAGCTGCAGCAGCTGGGCTCATGGCTGCTGCAGCTTTCATTCATGTGCACCTTCAAAGAGGATGCTCAGGTTGGTGTAGTGCCCTGGGCCACCCTCTGCTCACTACACTACTGCTCTGTTCCCCTGTATTCAAACTTTTTAATTTATAGTGCTGTCTCTGTTTTTTGTTTGTTTGTTTGTTTTTAATCTTATCTCTACAGGCCCTGAAGTCCATTGTCTGACCACAATCCCATTGTGTTGCCAGCTGCCTTTTCCCATAGTGCCTCTACATGTTAGGAATTCCTTTGATGTTCTTTAATCTTCCTGCCTGTGGTCCAGATGTTTTAATATCTACTCCCTTTGCCCAAACACACCAGCCTTTTCCCACTACCTCTGTTGTCAAAGCCAAGTGGCTGAGATGCATCAGATGGCCTCCAACCTTTGAGCAAGGAGTAAAGGAAGCCTGGAGGTAGAGGCAGAGGAGTCAGTGTAACAAGAATCCTGCTGAAAACCCAGGGCAGAACATGTGAAGCATGGTGCCTGTGTAATAGTTTTTCAGACAGGTTAAGACCACCATTGACCCATGGAAGATAAAATAAAATTATAAGAGTACAAGTGAAAGCAGATGGTGTAGCTGCTGAACCAGCCTGAAGAAGTTAGTATTAATATTAATGCAATGTAACTCATACCAATGAATTACTAATGAGTTTAATGCATAAAGGTGGTATTGTAACTTGTGTAAGTCATCTAGATTCCCCAGAGGCCTATGCTGATCATATTATTGGAGCTATTTGTAAAGCTCGTCCTCTTGCACATCAAGATGTTGGTGTTACTGCTCGCTTCTTAGGAATAGTGTTCAGTCAAAGAGGGTGTGATGAAGTCAGTCTCACTATGAGAACAGGGTTCTGTTGGAAGGAGGTGATAAAGCCACAACAGGGCTGAGCTGCTATTCTTATGTGTCATTTCTCCCCCCTGTGAGAGGTAAGAGAAGTGAAGGATGGGGTTGAATGGGAAGGATAGGATCTCTAGAAGTTCAAGGACCAGTTCCATTTTTCCTGCTTCCTAATCAAATGGGGCTCAGTGGAGGCTGGAAAAGCTCTTACTGCATGCATACTCAGGGGAGAGAAGGGAGGGACCCTACATTTGACTAAGAACTGTCTAAAGCAGGGGTTGTCAACCAGGGTTATGCATACTTGGGAAGGCCCCAGGGAGTAAGTTGCAGTGATGTGGGGAAGCAGGGGTACTTCCAGTTTCACTGGCGGCACTTCTGGTTTTGCTGCAGACGCTTCTGGTTTTGCCACTGCAGTTGGGAGACACCCCTCCCACTTGCTGATCAGCTGCTGGATGATCAGCCGGGGGATTCCTTGTTTCTTGACCAGCTGCCAAGGGTACATCAACCAAAAAAGGTTGAAAACCCCTGGTCTAAAGGATCACATGTAAATATAAATATGCACACAGAGATCTCTGTACCAACCAATCAATCAACTAACCAAGTGATTGGGAATGATTATGTTTTACCAGTGGTGTTGTGTGCACCTAATATGAGTTTTGGGTACTGAGAAATGAAGTATTCAGCCCATTATTGCTTTCTAAGGAGAAAAAGCCTGGACCTGTTTCTATAGGTATGATTCTCCTGCCCAAAGCAGAAGATTTCTGGAGACTGCAGAGTGGGTTTATAACTTTTACACAATGCAAACCTTAATTCTATGGGATATCTGCTTGGCTGTGCTTGGAAGGGCAGTGGTGGACTTATTACAATAACATTCAGAGAAGGAGCAGAACTGTAGCTGGAAGGTCAGCCGTTGTGCTGAGACTCGTAGAGGTCCCCCAAAGACAGGGAGATTCTAGACTGCAATGGCTTATCCTAACTTTGTCCTCTATAGAGGATAACTATTGTAACTTCCCAGTCTAGGGAAAGTAGTTTTCTATCCTTTATCTTGACCAATACCCACATTGTCCAGCCAAATTCCTGGACATCAGGGAGTCAGTTTCACCATCATGTAATATTCTCCCCTGTATGGAGGGCATTTAGATTATTGACATGCCATTCCAGTCTTACTTGAGACCTACTCTGAAGGGAAAAATGGGTTTGGAGGGTTGTTGGAACTCTCTGTACTGAGGAGAACTTCAGATTAATACATGCTACTGACCCATGCTGTTCCAGTTTTCACTGGCATCTTTGTGCTGTAAATTGTAGTGATACTCTAAGATTGTTTAAGTCTTGTTAATGCTATACACCTGTATTCATAAAACCTGAGAACATTGGACATCGCAGACAACAGGTCACTCCACTTTCAAAAGTGAGAGAAAATGTTTACATATTGCCTTCTGTAGTTAGATCCATAACCCATATGTATAGCAAAAAAAAAAAATTAAAAATTAAATGAACAGCTAAGCAGACTAATTGCAGAGAGTTTAAGGAGCCTTGTTAAAGGTAAAAAGCAAAATGTGAGTAAAAACACTTTAGAAATAGGTGATGAAGGCCCTGAGCAAAAGGGGGAATTTCAGCTTCTGAGCAATTCAAGGCCCACCCCCCACTCCATATCAGCAGATTCTGAATTTCAGTGGGAAGTGATCCTGTTTTCTCAGAGCTGTTTTACTCTGACAGCATGAAATCATTCCCCCCATAAATTAGTTTTCAGGCTATGCACCCCATAACAGAGGCAAAGTATTACATATATGTGTATTTGAGTATGTGTGCATATCTATACATATGCACTAACATATACATATATCCTGAATTAAAATATCTAAAATAATATTTTTCTTTTTAGAGAATCTTTTTCCTTATTGACCAAAATATGAACACAGGAGCAAATTCATCTCTATTATCTACAAAAACAGAAAGTGCATTGAGGTTTAAAATGTATACACATATGACAGATTAACAAAATTAGGTTTATGCAAATCAACATATAGATATCTAAACGATACAGGTCTATTCTTGGCATTCATATATAAATCAGTTTTCCCCACACACAAGTTTAAGCACATCTGAATTTTGCATATACAGCTTTAGAACACACTAGTGTCCATGCACAATTGTATGGGCCTACTTTGAAAATCTGGATTAAGGTCCATAAACGTTTTGGTGCAGGTAGCTGAGGTGAATTTTCCTGTAACAAAACTGCTTGCCAGTCTGCTAAGGGCAAGGTATCTGAAGCAATTCAGAACTGAGTGGTCATGTTTATATGTGCAAATGCTGCTGGATGGGTTTACTCAAGAGTAATTTACTCTGGGGTAAACTAACTCTGGGCAGGTATCTACACATGTACCCATTTGGGAGCAGATTTGGACGGAGCTCCCCACCCTCCCCAGGGCTCAGGGCCAGTCTGATCTCTCCCCACGCTCCCAGGACATTGCTGCTTACCCAGCTGTGACAGCTCTCCCCTACTCCATGGAGATCCAGGCTTAGCTAGGCAGCAGTATGGCTCCCTGATGCCTGGGCTGACTGGAAGCAAATTGCTCCCAGTCAGCATCTACATGTGCATTAGTTAATGCATTGTTTTTTTAGTACCAGTAGGTACTGGAAAACCGTGCATTAGATACATATACTGCTCAGTAATTGTGCATGTTTAAATGGTTGACCAAGAACACTGTAAGGGATTGGGGTCTTGCCTAATAGTAGGTGGTCTTGCCTAATAGTTAGGCCACTGGGGGAAAGCAGGACCTGGGGCTGAGTCCAAAGACTGGGGCCATATACCAAAAGCTAGAGGGAGATCCAGAAGCAGAGTCTATGACACAATCCAAGGTCAGGATTCATAGGTCAGATGCCAAGTATCAACCCAGGGGGCAATCCACAGGGCAAAGTCCAAAAACAGAACAAAACCAGGGTCAGGAGCAAGGAAACAGAACTGCATGGAAATCTCAAGTTGAAGTCCAGAAATGAGCCAAAAACCAGAACCAGAGTGCTGGAACTGGGAAGCTTGAGACAACAGAAGTGTTATCTGGCTTGCAGTCCCAGGGCCCCAGCTGGTGTTAAATGGATAGACATTGCTCCCAGCAGCCAATCTGGATGTTTGCTGCTCCTAAACTGGCACAGAATTAATTAGATGTACCTTGCTACAGGTGTAGCTGCACTTGGTTCAGGCTGGTCTGCTTGTTCAGAGCCCTGACAGCACTGGCCTCAGGCTGGGCCTGATCAGTGTCCCTGACAGAGACAACCCTGAAAAATAAGTCTATGTAGAGTGTGTTGGGGACAGGAGGTAAGGGAGATTTATTTTGCTTTTGGTTGTAATAATGTTTTCAACTCTTTGCAACCTCATGATTGGCTTTTCTGAACCCTCTGAATGATGTGACCCACCAGCGGAGAAATCTTTCTGTTAACCCATATTCTTTTACTGCAAGCAATAAACAACCTGACAAAACCCCTATTTATTCACTTAAAATTGCTCATTGTTTCAGTACATTCAGAATTGTATTGGAAGGAGGCAAGCATATATATAAACTCTTGAACATGGATAGCAACAACTTACTATTCTGAAAGGGTTTTTTTATTCAGTAGTAACATTTGGTTATCACTGGTATATCCAGAAGAGCAACACTAGATATAAGATCACCTATGTATGGTATTCTTTAAACCTTTAGAACTGACATTCAGAAACAAAGCCTAGTAGGGGAATGTTTTTCCTATCATCCATAGATTAGAGTAACTTCTGAGAGAATAGTTAGTAAATGGAAATTCCAGTAGTAACCAGGTGGTAGAAGAGAACTGGTTTGCATAGAATAGAGTCTTTTTCTTTCTGGTACAAACCTTTCCCCTTAAACTTAAATGATTCAGTAAACAATTTAGAAATGGCAAATAAGATGATATTTCACAGATATGTATCTAGTTGTTATCCTAAATGGAATGAAATCAGGTGACACAGTAGTTCTTTTTCCTATAGATGAAGAAATTATTGTGCAGAGTACCAGTTGGTTGTCCTGTATCACTCTTAGCTATATACGACCAATGAAAATTTTATATGACTGCTATGTTGCCAAGGTCTGATTTGCTGCCTTTCATAATAGAGTTCTACAGCTGTCTGGTCAGCTTGTGTATTGGAATACAAATGATTTAATACTGGCATATGCTATATCCAGATAACACACTTGCACTTTTGACAAAGAAAAGGAGCTTTGCCAATGTCAAAAAGAAGATTTGGGAGTTAGGTTTAACTTTTGTGATCCCACGTCTTTCATAATAGTAAATAGTGGTTTATGGGCAAGTATGTTGTACAACAAACATAAAATACAATATACATCCTCAGGTCTGCATATCTTTTTGAATCTGTTAAGAAAATAACTATAATCTGGACTACTATCAGTATCTTGGGACCTGCTTCTTTTCCAAATGTCTGCATCCACTTAGTGCAGCAAAGAGTGGATGAGAGTAGGGGTGCATTATCTGTTTACCAAACTACGTGGGATTAATATGCTGGTACCGGTATCGATTAAAGGATCGTGGGGGCTGCAGTAATTTACAGAGGATCCAATATAGGTACATATCTTTGACACAAAAGTGAATTTGTAATTGGTGCTATTTACTGCATTCATTACTATTTTTCTCGTGAGAGTCAGGTAGTACTTTTTCTGCCCCATCTGTTTTGTGAAAGGTAAAATAAATGGTACTACTTAGACCTTTTTAGTATTCTGCAATTTGATTCGCTTGCCATTCCTCTCCTCTTCTGTTTATAACCTCAGAAATGTGTGACTAGAATGGACAGTCAGTCAAAACACAGATTACAGAAAAGGTCAAAGCAGTAGAATTTACTGTGTACACTTCTTGGGACACAGAATATTTAAGTATTGCAGCCCAATTCTGGAGACCAGTTGTCATGAAAACTTCGACAAAAACAACGTAGTTCCCATCTTGTGACACTTCTGAAGGGCAAAAATAAACAAACAAACAAATAACACACCTCACCAAACATGTACCCATGTATGGATATCTTCATTGGAGACACTTAGACAAAATCCATTAATTGCCTTTAGGTAACTGGAGTCAAGTCTAGCTGAGTGTGCCTTGTCTCCCCTCCTCCTTCCCTGGCTACTGGCCTAACTGGGTAGTGCAGGGATACACCCTTCTCTCTCTCACTTTTACCCTCTGTCTCTGGCTGGGGCTTGAACCCTGTGGGTTCCAATCTGTCTGACATTAATTAGAGTCTCTGACCCATCTGGGCTTTGACTCCCTCCTGGTCCTGCACCTGGTGGAGGCTGCTTTCTACATCGCTCTCCAAAAGCACCACTAAAATAGGAAAGGGTAAATAGGAGAAAAAAAATATGTGGAGTGCTGAGCACCCTGCTCTATCGCCTCCAAAACTCTCCTCCTAACCATTCCATTCCACCAGACATTATCTAATTGTAAATAGAAACCCAAACCAAAACATACTATATTCTGTTAATTTAATTCCGTTTAAAATAGGAACACATTCACTATAGCACGTTTTTGAACTTTACTGGTCTTTAAATTATTTTTCTTCTTCACTTTGGTTGAGTGGATGAGTAAATGAGGTTGGAGCTGTGTAGTCTATTAAAGCAAGCTTGTCAGTATGGAAAATCATTATGCTGTTAATGCAAAACATTTCAAGTGGGTTGCCTAATAAGAATTTACTGTCCTGTATATTTACACTTGTCAGCCCATATCAACATGGTTTATATAGTAATCTTACATTTTGTGTTTATGTATACACATCTGCTGCTCTGAGAGAGCACATCCCTTGCTACATTCCATCTAGTATTTTTCAGTAAAAATCAAGCAGTCTTCTTCCTATAGCATGCACCAGGAGAGTCAATATGTCAGGTCTAGGAATACTCTTTTTCAAATCTTTAAAGAGGATAGCTGATACACTCTTGAACTCCATACCTGTCCTGTGTAAAGCCTGAAAATATGGTTATGGTATAGAAAATCTTTGGATAGGGCAAGAGTGTTACTGAAGTTAGGCCAAAACCTAGTGGCCACTGAAGTCAATAGGAATCATTCAGTAAACCTGAATCAGATCCTATATTGATCATTCTTTCTTTCATTCTGCAAGTTTTTTAGGGTCACTAATATGAACCAAAAACAAATTTACAATAATTTTCTGACAGGGTGATTCCATAGCTGCCTATCAGAAATTAAAAGTCTAGCAATCTACTGTAGAGTTATTAAATCATCAATGATGCAGTATAAATATTAGAGTACCTTCTTTCTTTTTTTGATTTCCTAAATTGATCACTTTTCAGCTCAAAAGCATACATTTCTTTTGTATAATTATTGAATTCTCATTCTATTATTGTTGTTATTACTATTCCATTCTACCAACCTTACTCATTCAGAACAGCTTGGGAAAACTAATAGAAGATTGCTATTCAGATGGATTAAAGATAAAGCTATTGGCGGTGAAATGCTGGTCCCTTTGAAATCAATGGACTGAACAGATCCAAGATTATACCACTGGTATCAAGTGCACTTACTGGAACTCAGTGTAAAAGGGAACCCTAGCCCTGTTATGGAGAAGAAAGGACTGTTGGAGAAAAAGATCAAGCTAAAGCCTTTGTAGCCCAAGGGAGGGGGGTGCCTGCCTGCTTAGAGAAAGGAATGCCCTGACAACTCAGCTAGAGGAGTAGAGACCCCAGCATCCAACCAGGAAAAACACTCAGTAAAGCATGAGAGGGAGCCTGCCCGCTGTAGATAAGAACAGGAGCCCCTTAAACAGGAGTGACTCAGAAATGAACCAAGCAAAGCTGAGCTGAGCTGAGCTGAGCTGAGCTCAACCCTTCTCCCCTCCTTTTGCAAAGCCCAGTTTGCAGCTAGCTGGCTGCAGAAAATAGCAGCAGGAAGGAAAAGCAAGAGATTGGCAGCACGTTGGCCAAGTAAGCAACAAGCCTGGTCAGCTGACTAAAGGAGAGGGGTTAACTGGGATATAAACCTTTCCTCAAGGCCCCAGTGGTAGAGCAGGACAGAAATGTTTTGAGAATTAAGGGTAAGCTCTGCTGGAAGAGCTGCTATTCAGGAAGAGAAGTGCCTGCCCAAGGGGCACAGAGGACTGAAAGCTTTTCTTTTGTGTTGACTCAGGAAGGACCCTGGGAGAAGTGAAGGGAAAGCACACAGAGTGTATAGGACTGCTTAAACTGTGGATGAAGAGACCCCAGGGGTCTAAACACTGTTCAGATAAGTTCAAGGGGTGAGTCTTCACCCAGTGAAATGGGAGCATGTGGGGAATAGGGGACAATTTATTTTAACCCAATGAGTGCCTGTTTTCCTATTTTATTTCATTTTTAATTTTCCTTTGTTCAGGTGTTAGTAACATCTGGTGGAATGGAATGGCTATGAGGAGAGTTTTGGAGGTGATAGAGCAGGGTGCTCAGCACTCCACATATTTTTTTTTCTCCTATTTACCCTTTCCTATTTTAGTGGTGCTTTTGGAGAGCGATGTAGAAAGCAGCCTCCACCAGGTGCAGGACCAGGAGGGAGTCAAAGCCCAGATGGGTCAGAGACTCTAATTAATGTCAGACAGATTGGAACCCACAGGGTTCAAGCCCCAGCCAGGGACAGAGGGTAAAAGTGAGAGAGAGAAGGGTGTATCCCTGCACTACCCAGTTAGGCCAGTAGCCAGGGAAGGAGGAGGGGAGACAAGGCACACTCAGCTAGACTTGACTCCAGTTACCTAAAGGCAATTAACTATATGTCCCCACATTAAGTTTAGCACATGCTATTTTTCACCTGAGCTTAATTTCTCTCACCATTTATCAATGTACTTGTCCATCCTCAGAAGAAGCTAGGAAGAATAAGAGATCTTTCATCTTGATCTGAAGCAATTTGAGCTGAGGTGAAGCCATCCACATGTGCATTTCAGAGCAGTGAATTACTCTTCCATAAGATAGTACTGTCCCTAACAGTACTATCTTACAGTGAAGTTAATTTAGTGCACCCTACTACTGTCATGCATGTAGATGATGACACTTTACTGCACAGCTAATTAGTCTACTCTGCAGTAAAGTGCCCATGTAGGTGCACCTAGTGTGGCATTGAGTCCAGACACCAAACTCACTCTCTTATCAGCGATGACTTGCAGAATTTTGTTCTGTTCCAAGGTTACTTTCATGTGGGTCTCCATCTGGACTGGTGTATTCCAAATCTATACAGGCAGTCCTCAGACTTACAACACAATTGGTTCCTGAAAACTGCATCTTAAGTTGAAACATTGTAACTTGGAACCAGTTATCCCATAGGAACAATGTTATAAAAGGGGGGGTTGGCTCCTTTACAATGGTTGACACAGTTGTGTCCAGCTGTTAAGTCTGTTGTGGTGATAGGGAGGAGGGAGGGAGAGGGCATTGGGAGACGGATCAATGCCCTCACAGCAAGGGAGGGATTGGGGCTGGGACCCAGGTTGGGGCAAGTGCTGCACAGGGAGGGGGTGGGCTGCAGCTCCTGGATGGGCAGTGCACAGTGGTGTAAACCACCCCAACCCCTCCCTTGGAAGTGCTTGCTCCAGTCCAGATTCCAGCCCCAATTCCTCCCTCACTACTTGGGCATTGATCTGTCCTCCAATTCCCCCTCCTCTCCCTCCTCCCCACCACCACAACAGACTTACCAGCTGGATGCACATGTGTTGACTGTTATAAAGAAACAATCCCCCATTTATAACATTGTTCCTATGGGATAATTGGTTCCAAGCTGCAATGTTTTGACTTAAGACTTAGTTTTCAGGAACCAACTGTGTTGTAAGTCTGAGGACTGCCTGTATATCAGAGGGTAAACCCCAGAGAGGAATAAGAACTATATATGTCACCGGAAGATATTGGCAAAATTAACAAATGAGTAAAACCTGGCAAAGAATAACTATAACTTGGAAATTACAGTAAGGTTTCTAACTCTGAAAGGAATGACGTTAGTGCTCCATTATGATAATTGGGAGCAAAAAATCCAACTAGTTTCAAAATGGAGCTTAAATTGTATTTGTGAGAGCAAAAGATTGGACGTATGCCCTATGAGGCAACTTCCAGTTCTACCTTCCTATGCTTGGTTTTGCTGTTATTGTTTCAATTAATTTAATATGACTTAAATTGCATTCATATTTTAATTGTAATTGCATATATGTGTATATTGCAATGCAGATTATATACATCATGTATATAAATTTATTATATAACGTACTATTTTGACATTACATCAAATATTTTGCTATTTTCAAATTTAAATATTTTTGAAATTTGTATTGCAAGAGAAGTGTTAAAATGTTTACTTATTCTGATTTAAAACAAAAGCAATTTTTAAAATGACAAATGTGGATTAGAATGGGAGATCTTTTTTCTGATCAACTCTTCTAGATTTAAATATTTGCTTTTTAACAAAAATAAATAGTACCATTTTTGGCTGTAAATTAAGGATTCTGAGGGCATTTTTGATATGGACATTTTTTTAAAGAGATTGAAACAAATAAATAATAATTAAAATTTAAATAAAATATCAGAATGAATGTCTGGCAATAAATTCACACCAGCAAAAATATTTTTTTTTCCACTTTCTTCTATTCATTATATTGTGTTCCTTTTGATGTTCTATTGACTTCAAGTCAAAGTGGTCATGCTGATCTGAGCTCACATGGCTTACACAAGATTTACATTTTTTTATCAGTCTGTATATCACCTAATTTTTACCATCCAACTAAAAAAGTACACCTTGAGGAATATTTGGATGTAAAGGGTGAAAACTTCACTTCCTTGCTCCCATGAATCACTGGAAAGTGGCAAAATGACCAAAAGAACTGGAACACTGGGGTACAGACAAGCATGCAAACTTGTAATAAAACCTGCACCAAAAGTTAATATTAAACTTCTGGAAAACCTGTTTTTCTTTACATTTTTATTCCATTCAGTTCATGAGCTTTTGAAAGTTATGAATACCACTGCCAATAATAATAATTTGTAATACTTTACAGCTTCCGTCCAAACAGCTCAAAATTATTACAAAATATGGATCTGACCTCAAGCGCTATTAAGTTAATGGAAAGCTTTCTGATTATTCCCATGGGCTGTAGACTGACCCTGAGATAGGTAACTGTTATCTCCAATTTACAACTGATTGATGAAAGAAAAAGTTAAAGAAAACATTTGCAAAGTCATATGCCTAAATTTAAGCATCTAAATATATATTTAGGCACCTAGACAAATGACCAAGATTATTTTAGGAGCAATGGGATTTCCATATGGAACTATAAGCACAAGAGCTTGGAAATGTTGCCTTCTCTGGCACCCAGAAGTCTAACTGAGAAACCTTGATTTTTGTCATTTCACATATAACTAAAGTGTGTTGTTACAAATGTATATGTTCAAAGTTTGTTTAATTTACAGTGAGGATCTGTTCCACTCCAGGTGTAAAACTTCCACAGAACTGAATGAGAGAGAGCTCACCAAGCAGGCAACAGTATGAACTTGTGTACTAATGTGGCCCAGGGAGGTGATAATTAGGATTGATATTCCACCCTAATTATTTTTAGTACTGTGTAACTAAAAAGAAGTTAAAACCAGAAATACATTCTCCGAGTTTTATTTACAGAAGGAATTGATTACCAGCTGACAGTGTGAAAAGTGCTCATCTTTACTCCACAAACACTCTTGTTCTAGCAAAATGTCAATTGTAATTGATTGTCTAGCCAGTGTACCTTACTGCCATTAAAACAAAGAAAGGTACTTGTTTTGCCTAAGGCTAAGAAGGCTGACATTCTGACAATACTTTATGTATTTGACCAGAAAAAATTGTAGGTTTTTACACTCAGAAAATTTTATTTATATCTATATCTATATAGATAGATATCTATATCTATATCTATATCTATATATTAAGAAATTATATCTTTCTTAAGATATTAAGAAAGATATATAGATACATATCTTTCTTAATGATAGCATATATTTTCATCAGTTTTAGAATCATTAATTAATCTGAAATACACCATTCATTATGAAAAGTGTCATTGATTTATGTTGGGTACAAAACCATAGACGAAGGCTGGTAGAGAAGATGTGTTTATCCCTGAAACTTAGAGCTATTTTTGTTATCTTGCTAGCTTCATACTCTATAGCAGAAAAAGGGGGTAAAATCACTTTTGTTCAGGTTCTTTAATACTGCATTAAGAATTAGTAATTTCAAGGTACAGTTTCAACATCAAGCACTAAAGCAATATGACTTTGCCTTATTTTTATGGAGCAAGAACATGGTTTCATGCAGATTATGCCACAAAATCTCTTCTTAATGTAATTAAAAAATTTTTTTTGTTTGATCTTAAATGAAAAGCAGTCTTAGACAGCATTTTAAACATTCTAAAAAGGTAGCATATTTTGTTCTTACCGAGCACATCTACACATGCGCTTGCTGTGGCACCAGTACTTGCAAGTAAATTACTCACGAGTAAAAGGTGCTGGGCAACTGTCTACTCATGCAGAAAAGCAGGAGTCAATTTGCTGCCAATCTGCTCCTACTTCTCAGGACCCTACAATGGGCCCCTGCCATCATCAGGGGGAGCTTCAGGCTCCAGCTGCAGCTGCCAGCAGGTGGTAGCCTGCTTCAAGAGCCCACCCCACTTGCTGCTGTCTGGCCAGCCACTTCCCTGGTCAGGAGTAGTATGCACAGCACAGGGACAACAGCACTCCTAGTCGCCTCTGCCTCCCCACACTGTGGCTGCCCCTGCCCTGGACCACACTAGGGAAGCCCACAACAGGCTCCAGGATGCCACCACCAGGGCTGCCATCACCCTCCTAGGCCTCCAGCCCTGCTCCCTCTGGGCTTACCAGGCCAGCCAGGACTGGTGGTAGCATGGCATCCAGCACACCTGGGACAATGAGCAGTGGCTGGAGGCCTTCAGGATGACCTGAGCCACCTTCCAGGATCTCCTGGAGCAGCTCCAGCCACACCTGGAGTGGAAAAATACTGCCACATAGCTATCCCTCCCTGTGGTCACCCAGCTGGCCCTTGCCCTCCTCAAGCTACCCAGGTCCACCAGCCTGTGGTATGTCAGCCACCTGTTTGGTGCAGGCAAGGTCACTGATGGGGATGCTGTCCTAGAGGTGTGCGGAACCCTCCAGGACATGCTGGGGGACACTGTGCTCTGTGTACATGATCCCCTAATGGTGGTGGTGGGGTTCTATGCCATGGGATTCCTCTAGTGTGTCACGGCCCTGGACACACATCCCTGTCACTTGCCCACCTTGATTTCACTGAGGACAACCTCCCCCGAGTCATCCTTGCAGCCTGTGTGCTGCATAATATCTATGAGGCCTGGGGGAAGCTCTTCTGTGAGGCCTGGGTGGAGGAGGTACGGCACGTGGAAGACACCTGGCAGCAGGAGTGGCACCTGCATCAGCAGCAGCAGCTGTGATCCTTCCTGCCAAGACCCCAGGAGAGCTGCACACATGCCACTGGAGGAGAGGGATTCAGGTGTGTGAGGTGCTGGCCAACCACTTGCTCCAGTGTTCTCCACTCTAGCATACCTGTGGCACTGCCCACCAATCCACTATGCCCCTGCCCACCTCCAGCGCCATGCTTTCTGCAGACATCTCACAAGAACAAGTTTCTATTCCCCTCACATTAAACAGAGTCCTCCTTCCTCTCCCTCCCCAATAAACAGATCTCCTCTACCACCTACCCTCCACAACAATAAAAAACCTTCCCTGTGAAAACTATGTACAATGTCTTTTGTGTTCTGTCCAGGGGTGGAGAACTGTGGGGTAGGGGCACCTAGGAGGCAGAGCCCAGGGACAGGTGGCCAGCACCCCAGCCTCTGCCCATTTCCCTGGGGGTGTATATGCTACAGTGAGGTACAGTGGGCAGGGGTCTCTCTCAGGGGCGATGGCAGCCAGTGCTCCCCTGGCATGGGTGTCTCCCCTTTTGGCAGCTGGTGTCCAGGGCCAGCAGGGTTGGCCTGTGATTCTAGCCCTGCTGCAGGCAACTCTGGCTCCGCACCCACATGGAGCCAGGGTGTGTGGCGGGGCTGGGCCCAGGTTGGGGTGCTGAAAGGTACAGGCCATGGGTGGGGGCAAGGCCAGGGCCAGTGGCTTCTGGCTGCTGGATGTGGTTCAGGATCTCCTCCCAGGTCCAGGTGGGGGACTGCTGCTGGGTGGCAGGTGGCTGCCAGGGGACAGGCGGGGCTGGGATCAGGGGCTGGGCAGCAGGTGGCATCAAGGTAACTCCCAGGGCAGGACAGTGTCCAGCACTTGGCAGTCATTGCCCATGGCCTTCAGTGTTTTGCCCAGGACTGCAGTCTGCTCCTGTAGTGCCTCCACCTCCTCACATTCCAGGGCCAGGAGCTGCACCCAGAACTCCTGGTCCACCCAGTCCTGTTCCTCCTCATGCTGGTCCCATGCATCTTCGTGGGCCATGTCCTCTGCCTGTCCACCTGTCCCCACAGGCAGCCTGTACCCCTGTTCCATTCCCAGGGCAGGACAGGCCTGGCTTCTAGCAGCACCTGCTGCTTTGGCTCCTGACCCCACTGCCACACCCTCCTCCTACAGGCCAGCGCTGCTGCCCATCCCATCGTGCCTGGGCTCGGGGGTGCAAAGTTCCCAAATGAGTGGGATGAGGAGCTGCCCATGCCCCCACTCTCTCTTCAGGGTTCTTCTCCAGGGAGGTGCCCCCAGGGCCAATCCCTGCCCCCATGGTGCTGCTGTGCCCCAAGCATACCTCTGCTGCGCATGCCCTGGATGGTGCATGAGGTGTTTGTGCAGACCAAGGGGTGACCAACCTACTATGATCTGCTGTTGATGATGGCCATGGTGCCCCAGATGCACATTCACACCTAGCATGGGACCCTGAGTTATGATGACACAGAGAGCAAGCCTGGGCTGCCCTGCAACATCTGCCACCACCTGTGACTGTGCTACATGTCCCTGCCCCCTGCTGCTGAGGACACTGCTGCCAGCATCAATGTGAGAAGCCCATTGCTGCCTAGCTGCTGGGGCATGGGAAGCTCAATAAAGTTTAGCAATCTCTCCCACCTCCCTGCATGCTGTAGGGGGAGAATCCAGGGCAAGGGGAGTGTAAGTAGGTCAAGCAAAGAGGGGCATCAGGGGCAGAGGCAGGGGCCGGAGCAGGTGCAGTGGCCATGGTAGGGAGGGCCCTCCCTGCAGTTCAGGCCTTATCACATGGTTGGGGTTGTTGTGGCTGGTGGCTCTGCATGGTTGTGGCTTTCAGCAACGGCATGAGGCTCTGGCTGGTGTCTTTGGATGACAGAGTGCGGTGGGTGGGTGCCCAGCCAGGGACTTTGTGAAGGAGTGAGACAGGAGTTACAGCATGGAGGGCTGGCAGGGCTGCAACTGCAGCCTGGAAAGGAAGGAAATACCCACCCAATTTCCAGAGCAGCATTTCACTCAAGATTGGTGGAGGGAGGCTGCTCAAAGGCATTTCTAGCCCCAGGGAGGGGCGGAGGGGGGGTCAGTTGCCTGCAGGCCGCAGGGAGAGAGGAGTGGCTGGGCATCTTGGCAGGCAGAACCTGCAGAACGGGCCTGAGGAATGCTGTAGGAGTGACCCTGAGGCAGGTGGAGGCCTGCGAACAAGCTGCTAGTGGGAATCTCCAGAGCAGAGCTGCAAGTGAGGATCCAGAGCAAGGGAGCCCACAAGGCCAGAGAGAATCTCTGGACTGGAGTTTTTCCAACAGAGGATCTGGAGGAGGACCACAAGGGAAAGATCTACAGTTACAGGTAGAGCCTTCCTGCACAAGGTGGAGACCCAAAAAGACTGTGTACATTCATAGGGGTGCAGGGCAGGCTAGCACACAGCAGAGAATGGACTAAGGAATTGGGTTTTTTGGGGGAGACATTGTCAGAGCCTGAGAAGAAGGCTGAGAAGCAGCCGGGGGGGGGGGGAGTGGGGGGGTGGTTCTGTGATTTCTTTTGCTGTCTATTTTTGATTTGTTTGAGCACAGGCCAAGACTGTCCCTTAGTGACCAAAAGAGGTACTAGGACACCCTGGGGTGCAGAGAAGGTTACAACAGGCAGCACTGCAACCTGGCTGCAGAAGAACATCGTAAAACACCATCTGGAGAGGCTAGGCTGGGGTAAAGGGGAGGTTTGGAGCCCCACCGAAGACACAGGAATTAAGACCAGGCAGGATCACCATGGGCATTGCCTCCCAGGAATATATAGGTCATCAAAGTCTTGCCAGGTGAGAAAAATGTAAGATCCACTTCCTGGCAGACCTGGTGATCCAGAGCCAAGGTCTACCCTGTTGCCACCTATAGGCAGACAAGCACAGGGCAGCACAAGCAAGCCCAATAATACCTAAAAGATGTCACAGACTCTCCCTGGGGAGGATCTGGTGCTGCTGGAAGTCGGTGGTATCATGGCTGTCTGTGCCTCATGGCAGGGGCTGGAGCTGGGGCTGCAGAGCTGGCATGGCAGGCACTGGCCTGGGTTTCCCGACCTGCTGGTGGAGACTGCAGCTGGCGAGCTTGGCAGGATGGGCTGCTGGATGCCTGAGGGGCCCTCCCCCAGTGATATGTCACTGTGGGTGCTAGGCCTGGACCGAGGCTCAGGCAGGCCACCCGTGCTGCTGTAGACAGCATGGCTGTGGCCCGGGTCACGGGTGTGAGAATGTCTATCAATTGCAACATACAGGGCATGGACTTGCAAGCACTTTCCAACTGATGATTGTGGTCAGTGATGACAACCCACTGAGCTGCCCACAATGCTTTGATCTTTATACGGCACTGCCATGCCAACCAGTTGTGCCTGCATTCCTGCATCTGGCCTGACAGCTCCTCAGAGTGTGGGCACTGGAACACCCACCCTGCTCGAACTGACACTGAACCTCTACCTTGTCCGATGGTGTCATGAGGTGGCCAGTCTCCTCCTGCAACTAGTTTGGGTCCTGGATGGACGGCACATGCATGGGCATGGGTGCAGACAAGAAAGATACTATTATGGGCCCTGTGATGGCTCTCTAAGCCCCTACACAACTGTTCCTGTGCTTCCAGGCCTGGACAGCTACCTGCAGTGTCCAGCACAGGGGCCTGGCATGGGACTGGAAGCCATGCAGCACATGCAATTCCCTGCAGCACCTTCAGGCTCAGGGAAGGCTGCTGGGGGTGAGCTGCAGGCAGGTGTAGCTGGCCCCAGCAGCCAGAAGCTGCCTGCAGCTGGGTCTGGGGGCTGGAACATCTGGCTGGAGCTTGCAGCTGGAACATCTGGCTGCACAGCAGCCTGTAGACCTGGATGGCATGGGCCTGGAAGGCATGCAGCACTACAGTGTCAGGCAGAGGTGCCAGGATGCAGGCAGGCAGGGACAGCTGGCCTGTAGCCTGCCCAGGGGCCCCTGCCTGGAGTGGTCTCAGGATCCCTGCTGGTGTGCTCCAGGGCTCAAAATGCCTGCAGGTTTTTAAAGGCCTGAGACAGAAGCTTCCATAGAGGCAGCCCAGCTCTGAGGCAGGAGAGGCTCCCAGTCTGGAGCCCTGGAGCTAACCTAAGGCTGACTCCCTAGTGCCAGAGCTGACCTGCAAGCAAATTTTCTCCTGGGTCGTGTCTACACATCCATTACTATGCAGTAACTAGTTGCATGTAAATTTGATACCTGAATTTGCAGGTATCAAATTTACTCAAAATTAGGGGTTTTACTGCACAGTAAGCATGTCCACATGTAGACGTGCATGCTTACTGTTAGTCATCTTGTGTAGATGTGCCCATTATAGCTTACAGGGCACATTTACATGTGCCCTTGACTGTGCAGTTCATACTGCACAGTCATTTTGTAGTTGCTTTGGTAAGTATTAAATTACTTTGCAGTACCCACTGGTACTGCACAGTCCTGGTGGTGCACAGGTCATTTTCAACCCTACTGCACAGTAGCAACAAACTACTGCGCAGTAGCTCATTCCTCCTGTGCAGTAGGGGTGGCATTACAGTTAGTGCCCACTGATGCTACAAATCTGTAGGTCTTTGCGATAGGTGATGTAGCATTTTGTGTAGACACACCCACATTTATGTAAGAGAAGACCTTTTTGAAGCTATTACATTCAAATGTCTTCTTTTAGCTTGCTCAGTAATTCTCCACCTGCACCCTGCACTGACTCAAGAGGAGATAAGCTGTACTCCCAACTATCTCACTATCAAAGAAAAGCATTACTAAGGTTAATTTGAAATCCATTTACATTTTAACATGAATCAGATCTTGATAGTTTATTCATTGTCCCACAAGTCATTTTAGATTTCTACATAGGATTTTTTTAGAAGTTTTTGATAATTTTAACTGATGCAGCTTTATTTACTTGAAAGGATCTACATCTGATTTACATCTGATGAAGATTTAATTAATTTCTGCTGATCAATATATATTCATTCTATGGTTTTTCATTTTTCATTAAGTTCAGTATATGAGAGAGAGAGAGAATGCAAGTACCTAGTGTTTAAATTGGAAGGAAATATCAGTGAAATTTGCAAGGGGTCTAAAGAGTTAAGGAACACATTAGGCTCAGCAGCTATAGGGGTCAGTTCATTTATTTCCACAGAGTTTAAGTGGATTACAATGGAAAATAATAGAAAAATTCTGAAAATCCTTTGCTAATATTTGTACTTTTTCTTATCCAAACTGCCAAATCTGTTTAGTTCTCTTCGAACATATGCTATCCTTCATAAAATAGTAAGATACTAAGCAATCATGTTCTGTTTATTACAAATGGGTATTTCTGATATACAGGATAGATTATGTATTGAGATAGAATTCCTTCTTGATGCACATACTGTTATACAAAAATAACTGAAGCTATATTCACATGCCAGTGATGAAGTCCTGGCCCAATTGAATACAATTATTTCAGTAGGTTTGGACTTACCCCAAGAATGTAATGCGCCCATTTAAAATATAGTCATGTCATGTCAAAAATAATTTTTGGAAAGTACCACTTTCTGTACTTTCTATATCAAAATATATCAGAACTAACCATCCATAGTACACATAAGTACATAGTACTTATGTACTGTATCCATAGTACACTTAGGTTACAGATAGCAACATATAAGATATATTTCACCTGTTTCTAAGCACACATATATACTGTTAGATCCCTTGTTATTTCCAAGCCTTAGCCATCTAACTCTGAATCCACTCCTATGTACTTTGAATTCTTCATGTCCTGAAAATCATATCTGTTCTGCGCTTTGATTTTGACAAGCTGCAAAAGTATTGGAGATGGTGGACTTATTTACAAGCCTGGCAAAAGGTCAGGCAATATAGCACCTTAGGGCGTCTTTACACATGCTCCAGGGTTGGGGAGGGAGGATGCTTTAGTTAGAAAGGCTTTCAGGAGGAGCTGCTCTAATGAAAGCACCCACAACATCTCACATATTCAGCATCCTGAATGGTGCTTCAAAATGGTGGTGGGGGCGCTTTAACTAAAGCTCATTTAATGGACTTTAATTAAAGCATCCCTACCACCAGTTTGAAGTGTGGGATGGTGAATACATGTGACACTGAGGCTTCTGGAGCCTCGAGATTAATCGACTCAGCTTTGACGCAGACTAATTAGAATGCGTCGGGTATGTATATAGGTGCCCTTAGAGATTAACTGGTTCAGAGGGGCAAGAGAATTCCTGTTGTGATCATTAACTTAAATCTCCCCTGAAACAAATATGTCAAGCCATGTTTATGAATATCTCATGCCATTCCCATTAAAAACTTCATGAAATATTCTATTTTGGTTTTGTTAGCCTCTGACTTCAACCCTCGGCAAACTGGTCTTCTCCACGTGTGGGTTTTTTTTTCCTGAAATAAAAATGTGTCTGTTGTATTTTACATGAATGTATCACTTGTAGTTACCCAGTATAGCATTCTGATAGAATTAGCATTGGAAATATAAATCTTTATCTGAAAGAATAGAATGAGATGAGGTTATATCCACCTCCTTCTCCATCTTGGCTAGCAGAATTGGCTGCAATGATAAAGAGGAGGATGCTCCACCCAAGTACAATGAAAGCTGTATCCATATCATGAGCAACAGGGAACTCATGTAAACATTATTAATAACTCAGAAACAATATCTCTTAGCGGTTTTCTGAAGACTCCATTCTGTAGCCAATGAGTAGCAGTAACCCATTAATATCATCTAGCTCAGTATGTACTGTATAAGGTGTACTTAATAAAAACATCAACTCAAGCTTACACAAATTCAAACCATAGCCAAAAGGGTGTCCTGAGGTTCACTTTCTAATTGGAAACCTGATGGCTTGCTTTTCTTGCTGTAATATAATAAAACCAGATATTGCACAATGATTTTTATGTGTCATACAAATATAAATAATTGAAAGGAAAATGATTGTTTCCCTTTCTCTTGTACAGCATGTATAATGATTTAGGAATGTTATTTTTGGTTATAAAAATACAATTTAGGATGAATATGAACAAATATTTCCTGTTGTGAGGACTATTACAGGCTCACATGCTGAGGTAATGTGAACGATGGATGCATAAAAATAATGATGCACAAGATTAAATCTCAGTGAAGTACACTGTAAAATAGGCCTTCCAATGCCCCAGTGGTGTGCCCTAATAGTCTGCACAAAGGGAGGGCTTAGATAGCTAAGCTGTGAACCACCTTAACTTTTATCCAGAAAGTGAGAGGCTCATTCAAATGGCTGATGCTACCAATAGTCTGTGGAATTGGACCTTTCCCTACTACTATAATTCAACTAATGAATAATTATTGTTATAATATAGTAATTAGAAATTAGAAATGAGTAGAGTCTACATCACTTAAAGTCTTTAGAAAATATAGACTAGATGAAAGTACTAGATGAGAATCATAAGGACAAGTGCAGTACTTGTCTTTATTGATATCTCATCTCATGTTTGTGGCCATTTTTCCAGTCTATCCAGGGCATTCTGGATCCTAGCTTTCCCATCCAGACTGTTCGCAGTTCCATCCAACTTGGTATCATCTGTAAATTTGCTAGGTGCACACTTGGTCCCACCATCCAAAATATTAATGAAGGTGTTCAACAATACCAGATTAATGACAAACCCTGGGAACCCCACTTGATACATCCTCTCAACTAGAGATGGAGCCACTGGGGACTACTCGCTGAGTATGATGATCCAAACAATTACATATCCACCTTACAGTACTTTCATCAAGTCTGTATTTTCCTAGCTTGTTAATGAGGATGTTGTAAGAGACATGTTAAAAACCTTGCTAAAGTCAAGGTAAACCATATCTACTGCTCTCCCCCCATCTACAGAGACTGTCACTTTATCATAGAAAGAAATCAGGATGGTCAGGCCTCACTTGCTCTTGGTAAAATCATGCTGGAAACTTCTAATTTGGAAGCTTCTGTCACTTGTTTAAAAGGAGGCATCATCCACCTTCTCCTCTTGGTTTGGAGGCCTGTATCAGATGCCCACCATGACTTCCACCCTGCTCAGCTCCACCTCTGACCTTTACTTAGAGGACATATATATCTCCTTTATATATAGGGCAACACCTCCTTAACCACTACTTTCAAACATTTAATACAATATTGCCAAGCTCATTGACAATACCTATATTTAATAAACAAAATCCAATTTGAGAGAAGTGAATGGTGTGATACTATAACCTTTGATAATGTAGGTTAGTGAGCAATGATCATTTCCAGTGGAATTCCTATTCCAGAATCTCAAGTTTTGCTTCAAAGCTAAGAATCTAGCTGTGACCCAATGTATTTAACAGCCTTAATTTCAACTAAAAAATGAACATATCCAGCAATCTATTAAGAGTTACTAACATTATTTATTATATTTTTTCTTGCAAACTAAGGGATCACAGTGCTTTCCTGTAACTTCTTTCAGGCATAAAACTCAGCTGCTTTGTATTTTTCTGGGTGCATCTGAGTTTATATTGTCATTCATCATGGGAGTGATGTGTGGAAATAGCCCCATATTTCATTTTGTTGTATCAGTGCAGTAGTAATGGGAACATCTTTGACTCAATTCCTTACTTTAATGGAATTGTGGTTACCCTCTATCTTGAGGTTTCAAAACTCACTTCATGATAACAATAACTCTCAAGCTTGATGATGCTAGCTACTTTTTATTAGGCTATTCAGATTAAAATATTACTACAAAAGCTACACTATTAATACCTCACATATCACCTGTAGCTTGGATAATTTTGGCTTTAGAGTTCTTTGTCATCTTTGCACATCTAAGACACTCCAGTGCAGAAGCACCAAGAGAAGTTTCTATTTTTAATACAACTAATTCACTGAAGAGTACATCAGCTGCAAATCTGGATTAGTTAGTAAACTAGAGACCATTAATTGCTGGGAATGTAATAATGGTGAATCCAAATTTAGAATAAAAGGAACATTATTAGGAGTTAAAAGAAAACAGAGCAATTATTTGGTAATAAAACAAAAAATGCTGCTAGCCTTGCTATGAATACAGCTAGTGTAGTAGCCACAAGAACACGTATGGCAAATTCAGTAACAGTTTTTGGCAACATTACTTCAGATAACAACTACAAGGGGAAACAAACAAAAAAAAGCTTTAAAAGAAGTTTTGTTTGATTTTATAGTACAGCATCAGTCCTCTTTGGAATAAAAGAATATTCCTTATCTTCATATCCCTAAACACTCCTCCTTAAAGAAATATATATTTACATGTGGGGGTGAATGAATCACCATGGGAATACTTTAGGAAATTTTCAGCATTGCAACTAATAGAGGATCATGTAAAACAAAACAGCTCCATGGGATTCCTAGAGCAGCATAAATTCACTTGCTGTAAAGGTCTTTTTCTTGGCAAAGAAATAATTTGGCTGGCCCTACTAAAATACTTAAAGAATTCCAAACATTATTGTTATCACATGGAGTAATTGGCACTTCAGTGTCCCTAGAATTTTTCATTAAGATCTAAATGGACATCACTTCAGTGTATAGAGACCCCTAATTTAGCAGAAACTTCATCAGACATCCATCTGGCACAAACTTGAAATACATTATTAGGTGAGATTCATAAAAATGCATTACGTTTTTCTGCAGGGCATTATTAATGTTTTTTTCTGTATGCTTTAAGAAAAAAAATGTGGCTCTTATTCATCCCAAAGCACTGGGACAACTCCTTCATGCTAATAATGATGCTTATGCAATCCAGAAAAGTGCATAGCTTTACCAGCAGCATATATTTCAACACATGAATGAACAGTGAAAATTTGGAATTGAAAAGGTACCTGTTCATAATAAGACTGACACATTCTTGCTCCATAAATTGGAATCTAGACATATGCTTATTAACTGTTGACTAAAAAACTTGCTAGGGAAGTGATGACCTTTTTAGGCTTTGAACCAATCAAAATAGGTTAGTATTAAGGTCTGGATATTTGTGCAGATAACCTTCTAAAAAATAAATGTAGTGAAGTCACAGACGCATTGGAATCAATGAAAAAATTCCTGTTAGCTTCAATAGGCCAAAGAACCTTCAAATAACTGTAGAGTAATAGTTCTTTCATCAGTGAGAAGTTAATAAATGTTAGGTTGTCATAGAATCAAATCATTCTACATCATAAAGCAACAAAATAAGTTCAAGTGATTTATGATGTCATTGGACTATGAGGTGATATTTTCCCTCTGTTTATTTGAAGTTGTTTTTCATACTATTAGCACTCATGTGGATATTCAAAACACTTCACAAACTTCCACACCAGGTCCATATGGTGTGGAAGTGTGGAAACCCTCACTATTCGCGAAGCCGCTATTCGCGGATTTGAATATTCGCAGTGCACCGTGCCAATGGGGTGGGTTGGGGTGAGCACCACTGTAGCTCCCTCTGGTGCTGCACTGAGATCCTGCCTCTGTGTAAGCAGGCACAGAGCACTGTGCAGGGAGGGGGAGGGCAGAGCCAGGCAGGTAGAGAGTGAGCGCCGGGGATGTGGAGGGAGGTGGCGGCAGCATCTTCTCCCCCAGAGGCAGCTGTGGTCAGTCCCCAGGTGCTGTGGGGGCGCCCTATGCTTCCAGCTTCTCCGGGGGGGGGGGGAGCAGGGGGCGGCTGTGGGGTCTGACGGGGAGCTCCATCAGTATTCATGGATTTTGGCATTTACAGGGATCTCCAGAATGGATCCCCCGTGAATGGTAAGGGTTTCCTGTATCTTCATTTGAGAGCTAGGAAAATTAGAGTGTAGAAATAAGAAATCATATGGCTATACCAACAGGAGTATGAAAAGCATCAGGAGATTCTTTCTTTCTCTCTCTCCAGGCCAAGCTCTCATCACATACATTTTTTATTTTTAGTGGTGCTCCAAAAGCTACTAGTAGGCAAAAATTAAATGAGAATCCCCTAGATGTGTGACAAAGCATCCTGTCTTGCTATGGTTGGGCTGGAGTGTTGTAGCCAAAGTGATTGAGGAAATATACAAGAGACAAGGGCAGTCTGGCTGTAGCATGTCCAGGCCCAGAGTGGGAGGCCCTGCATCTTTCCAACCCCATAATGACCACATGGATCCTTCACTTCTCTTGCTCACTCTGATCTCTCAGGCAGTCAACCCTGCCACTTCATCTGCCCTGCCATGACTTGATGTTATAGTTAAATTGGGAGGCTTCCCCCAGAGGTCAGGAGGTTTCACTTCAGGTCTTAGATCCTTGTCTGGGCTGCAGCCTCCTGACCTTGGCCCACTTTATTCTGGCTGGGTCTCTCCACTATCCCAGAACCCTAGGCTTCTTGCCCCTTGGCCCCCTATCTCACTCTTTGGGAGCTCTGGGCCCCTCAGTCCCCATCTCACCCTTTGCAGACTTTGGCCTTGTGCCCTCAATCTTTTCTGCTACACTCCTTCAGTTCACAGGAGTGCTGCTCCCAGGCACTGCCTGCAGCTCCCAAGCTTCTCAAAGCTCATTGCTGGGCCTTGGCCTTCACAGCCTTAGCCCACTTATGCCACCTGTCTCTTTTAGAAGTGTTTAGGACCCACAGTTTCCCTGAAACCCTTCTCAGTGGTCTTCTCCTCCCCTACAGCCATAATCCAATCCTCCAATTCAAACTTCAACACAACAAAAACTACAAGCAACCACTTAAAAAAAAAAAAATCCACTCCCCCTCTCCCCTTTGGATTGATGTCATACTATGATAACACTGGCCTAAACCTGAAGAGCATGTTGTGTGCAAAAGTTTGCCCAACATCTCTCCCAGCGATACAGTTGGTTCAATAAACGATATCACACACAAAAAAAACCCCTTGCTTATCTATGCTGTGTAAGCTTATGTCTTTTCCATTCTCCTATATATTGGAGTAGCTTTTCTACTATAGATATATGAGCTAATAAGGCTACTGGATCCATGTAAATGTAGATCCAGGGCCCTTCTCTAGCATATTCCATCCTTATATCAGTGAATTCTAGGCTAATGTGATTATCTGACCTGTGATGCACAAAAGTTTCAATGTCTTTGAAGATTTTTCAATAGGTAGACCCATATTCCCTCTTTAAGGCATCTTTCCCTCCTGTGCTATAGATTTTATGCTAAGAAGAATGAATTATGCTTTAAGAGCATTAATATTAAAATATTTGTAAAGTATTTTTATAAATACAAAGTCCTTAGTCAGTACTTACTCAGCCAGTCCTCAAGCAAAGCTCTTACTGCTTCAGTGAGCAATTTGCTTGATTAAAGACTAAGTCAAAATGGACTAATAGGCTACACAATTTAGCTTCATGTTTGTATAACATTGTTGAAAAGGCAAAAAAGCAACAAAAAAAAAAGAGAGACAGACAGACAGACAGAGACAAAAATGTGTTAAAAATTCAGTCTGCAGGAATAGTTTATGATTTTATTTTTAATGGCATTGGATACCAGTGAAGTTGGAACAGAAGTTAATTAAATGCTGATCTTGTTTTAGTAAAACTGAATATGCATTTTTTTCTTTGTGATTAGTGATGTGCTGTGTATATGTCCCACTATACATCCTCACTCTAACTGAGGGAGAAACTAAGTTCGCATGAAACACAGTTAATACATTAACCAGCCCACAACCTGTGTAGTTCACTAAAGCACAAGACCAGGTTGGGAAGAAGAAAACATGTTTTGTTTTGGGATTTTGTTTTTATTTTAATAATCTACTGCAATTCCAATTTGCTTGAAATATTAATTGTCTTTATACACTATGTGAGAGAGAGAAAATGAGAGAGGGTTAACCCCCCCCCCCCCAAATGACATTGAGTAATTCAGACAGATGGTCCTGAGGGCTGTTTTTGAAACCCTTTAAAATTGGTATTTCCTTTGCATCAGTACAATGAGACCAGTTGGATTTTGGTAGAGCAGCTCAATGAGGCAGAAAGACTTCCTCAACCCTGAAGTAAATTGTGCCATATAGTTGCATACACTGGCAGAGGGTGAAGTATCCTCCCCTAGCCCACACAACTGTTTTATTTATCAGCTGTCTTGTATATTCCTCCAGCAATTGTTAGTGCTTAGAAGCCTGGATTTAATATTGTAACATGTTAAAGAGTCTGGAACCTCAGGTCTCACTGTACAGCAAAGACCCAGTATGCAAAAGTGTCTGACGGCTCACTGCTCTACTCTTATCCAGGCACAGGCTTGGGCAGACATAGATTTGTGCTTTCCCTGAACTAGCATCAAGCATATTCAAGGAAGCCATAAAATTGCTTTAGTTTATGTTGAATGTAAGCAGACACAAGGGGTGGGAAATGCAGCAGGAGATCCGCTCAGCACAGAGATCTCCTGACAATTATATTTTTTTCCCTAGCCACACATTCTGCAACAGTAGGGGTGGGCAATTATTTGGGCTGGAGGGCTTTTTGGGCACTTGGGCACCTAAGGCATTTTGATGAGCTCTTGAGGGCCAGAGGATAGGGGAAGGTGGCCCAGAGACATGTTAATTTATTCTATCTGGCCCAAGCCTGTCTGCCCTGCACCTACTGCTGGAAGCCTGAAAGAGCAGGTCCATGGGCAGGTGGGGTCTCCATGGAGAGTAGCCTGGGACCCCCACAGGTAGGGCATGCTTGGCCAGGAGGTTGGGATGGAGCTGAGGGTAGACAGGGAGTAGTGTCTGGGAGTGGGACAGGTGGGAGAAGCCAGGTTTGCAGGGCAGTGACAATGTGAGGCTGAGGCCCGGAGCAGAGCTACGATCTGCTCCCTGCATGTCCTTGCAATGGGTGCCAGTTTCTCAGGGAACTATAGGGCAGGGAACTGCTACCCATCACAGGGACATGCAGAGAGCAGATTATACCTCTGCCCCGGGCCCTGGCCTAGTACTGTCACTGCCCGGCAATCCTGGCCCCAGCCCTGGCCCCACCCACCTTGTTGTCACAGGCCAGCTGGGCACTGTGAGTATATCAATTTTATCACAGGCCAACTGGGCTGTTTGATTCAGTTTCGAATTGAGGAGACAAAGTTGGGAGTAAAATAAAGGCAGATTTATTATAGCTCACACGCACACAACATTTAACAGAAAGATAAATGCAATAAGCAGATAATGCAGTATAAAAGAGCTAATAGTAAATAATAACAACAGATAATAATAACAGATAGATAGCTAGATCAATCTGTTACAGGCCAACTGGGCACTGCAAGGGTATTAGCCACATTGGGCGGTTCAAAACAACAAATAGACAGACATGGGTTTGGCAACTTATAGTCCCTCAATGCCAGGTGCATGCCAAGTGATTCCAGTGAAGTCAGGCGTCCCTGATGATCGCCGCTGTCAGAGGGATTACCGGGGAAGATCCCTTGATCAGGATCCAATCCTCACTCACACCGGGAGTCTGGGGTCAGGGCGTGGGACAGAAATGACCGTTATGTTTCCTCCTTCCTGCTGGTTACCTGACGCATGTGTTTTTTATACCTAGTCTTATGTTAATCTGTTGGCCTCAGGGCCACTCACAATGTTGCCCTATAGCTGTTACCCTATGGGATTGAAAGGTGTTAAAATTATCATAAAAGGTTACTACCCAGACTCAGGTTTATCCAAAAAGCAAATTATGATGCAGCACCTTTAGGTTTGAAATTGACATCGCTCTGCCTAAATCCCAACCCCTTTTAGGCTTCATTTGATATGCTTTCTTGGGATATGCTTTCCTGGAATGTGTTGGGTGTGCCTAGCAGTTGGATCCAGTTTTTATCGTTAAGGCTGAACCCTGAGCAAAAAACCGTTAGGCCAGCTAATCTCACAGCTACAGCTTTGCCTATGGGGCCCAGTCAGTTCCATGAACAGTTAATTTATCATTTTGGTTGAATTTATGACAGACAAGTTACATTTGCAGTTTACAAACTTACAGCTTATATTAACTAATATTACCTGTTTAGGCAAAATAGCAAATGCCTCCAAGAAGCACATATTATTGCTTATTAATCTCTCTGGTTCTGGCTGTCACACCCTGTCCTGGACATGACTCCTCACCCACCCACGGCCCCATCCCATCTGCTTGGCTGAGCATGCCTGGCCACAGTGGTCCTGGGCTGGTCTGAATCTGAATCCAGTTTACATGTCACCCCCAACCTGCTGCCCAGCCCTGTAGACTACAGCTACTGGCATGCCCAAGAAGCGTGCATGGGGACAGGACAGGTTATACCAGGGAGCACCATGACCCAGGTGACCCCTGAGCCTGGGCTGGGTGGGATTGAGGGACCCACTAAAGTCCAGGTTTAATCATGCCATTGGCTGGATATGGTGCATGGGCTGTATTTTTCCCACTATAGTAACAGAAATGGGTGGGGAGTGGTATATGAACCTCCATGCCAGTTCTGCATCACTGAAAGATTGCTGTTACCTTGAGTTATCCTCCCTTGACTGACTGGTGTTTCATATTACCAACCCCAAAAAACCCAAAATCATGAGTTAGGACAACCAAAATCGTGAGCTTTAAGTTAAAAATACATTGTGAGCAATTTTGTTTCCCTTCTGGTGCTTTCAGTTTTAGAGTGTGGGCTGTTCACATGTTCAAACTCCTGTCTGTAATATTAAAAAAAACTAACTAAAAGTCTCATGCTGTCACATGACCCCAGGATCTGATGCATTAAGAAACGCACAACGTAGGATGAGATTCATAGTCAAATGATTTTAACTGGCACTGCTTAGAAATACAGTAAAAGACTTGTTATCTGGCATTTTACTAACTGACATTTCTATTAACTGGAATTTCCATCTGTCCAGCCAGACACAGAGGGTGGGGGAGGGGGAGAAGCTTGCATGTGGTATCTGCTACCGTCAACCACCACGCTGTGCTGTCGCCACTCTGTGCACGGCCACCCCCCTTCATGCCCCACTCTGCATGCGGCTGCCACCTGCCCCCCAACTCCGCATCTGGCCAGAAACCCCTGTGCCTCAGGTAACCAGAATTTTTAGATTACTGGCACCCCCTATTCCCCACTCATGCCAGAAAACAGGGCTTTTACTATTGTCTATGGTTTTGCAATGCAAACTGACCATGCCACATGAGGAAATTGGAGAGATGGTGTCTAACAACATTAAAAAAAATAAAAATCTGAGGATCAAAAATTCAATGCTCCTCCACTCTTTCCAGAAGTCAGGCCCCATGCTAACATGAAGTTGGACAGCCTGCTGAAATTGTTTGACTTAACTCTTCTTTTTGAAGCTAAAACTTAACCAAATCTCTGAACAACATTCTTCGAGCACTTCATTTGAGATGTTGGCACTGAAGAGATATCAGCACTTCCCGAGAATGTATATTTCATGTCAGCAGATGTTGTTTTATTATTTTATTCTAATTCATTGCAACATGCCTTTTAAAAAAAGAAAATTAACAAACCATGAGCTGGATGCCCAGCTGTGCCAAAGAAGATGCAGTGTGTTTGTTTTTAGTGTGGAGGAGAGAGCAATTTCTAAGCTAGTTTTTCATTTCCACTGTCCTAGGACCTCAGGGGGCAGCTTGAGGGCTGCTCTAAATTAGATTGGCTGTCGTTCTTCTATACAGACTGCCGAGCCAGGCAAAAATCAGCCTCTTGGCACTGTGCACTCCAGCTGCACCCCTTCCCCACTCCTGATGTGCCACTTCTTCCCTCAATATGTTCCCTTCACAAGGAGAGGGTGTTGAGTGATATAAAGCTGTGTATGATGGCTTTGTGCCACCCAAGGAATCTATGAAGGGAACCTCAAGCGTTATGTGCCATTTTTGCCATTCCAGCAATCCCTGGGCATGTAGGCAGTGGTGCTCTCCAGCTGGTGCATGCTCCATCTATTCTCTGGGCAATTTGTTCATTTACTCTTTCTGCCTGATGCTTCTTGCTTCCAGCAGAGCCCTGCTTAACAGTTTAATGAGACTGAGAGGTGTTCTCAGCTTTTCTTATATGGCATTAGTATCCTGCAGGATTAGACTCCAAACCTTTTATGTATGTGGACCTTCTCCCACCTTACTCCTCCCCGCTTTCCTCCAGTGTCAAGCACCACAGAAACTCAGATCTCTTTTTTTCCTGTTCACAAGAATGGAGGAGGAGAGGGATAACCTACAAATGAACAACATACCACTCTGGTTGGAACTTGATCTTGCAATGGAGATCCTAAGAATCTGTCTATATTACTATGTCTGTGCTAAGACATCAGCTAAAAAGCTGCATAAGAAACAGAACAGCTCGACTGAAGATGATTGGGTGGTTTCTGCATAAATGATAGCATTTTAAGAATATTTGCTTTAAGGCTTTATTTATTCAGTGGCTTTATTTTCCGGTGAAATTATAATTGCTAATTTACCTCCTCCTAGCGTGTATTATTTTATATGTACTACTTGTGCCAATCAACAGAGAAGCAGGTCTTCCATATATTTGTATTTTTTAACAGCAACACCTCTGGCTAAAAGATAAATGTTGAGAAGCACTGCAGTTTGACAGATATTTGTGTGACTTCCATACGGCTAATAAATACAGTGATTGATAATTATTCAACTGTAAGGTATTTGGAACAGCCCCTCAGCTGATAGAAATGACTGTATTCCTACCTTAAATGACAGCCCTTCATGTTCTCAAGATGTTTCACATTTGGAAAATCAACTAGGACTAATTTTTCAGCTATATATAACTAAAGGGGCAGGTAAGTGCCTGGTGATATTTTCAAATAATGCCCAAGCAGGTTGGGCACCATAATCCAATTAAGTGCTTTGAAAATCTCAGCCTTAATGCTTTACTTTAAATTTCCAATTTGACTCAGTGAGACCTTAGTCTAGAGTCATAACAAATACAGTTTGTGCCCTAGGCCAGTGTCCCTCTTCTCTATCCTGACCAGCAGCCACTCTCTACCCCTGCAAGAGCTACTGCCCATACCCGCACTGATAGTTTCTGTTACTGACTGCTACAAGCAACACATTCTATACTGAGATAATCGGCAGCTGCAGGAAGGGGGCAAGAGAGAGAAACAGCAGGGTAGAATCACTAGGTTGGGGCAAGAAGGGCACCAGCCCTGGGTGCCAACTATGAGGAGGCAAAGGAATTCCCCGCTCACAGGCTTTCCCAAGTCAGGCACAACCCTGTACTGCCTCTGCCCAGCCATATGAACCAGGGAGAGCAGTGCCACACCAAGCAGCATCTCTGAGGGCAGGACGCAAGTAGAATGAGTGTTTGGCATACCCCTCATACTTACCTTCCCCAACCTGCCCCAAGTGCTCAATGAATTTGCTACAGATCTGGGGAAGGCTGGAATGGCATCAGGTAACTTGCAGGCTTACCCTCGCATCTGAATCCTGTTACCTCCAACTGTTGCAAGGGACGAATCTAGCAGTGAGAGAATGCACATGTGTGGGAGCACCCGGGGGGGTGGTGCCATAGGGCAAGGGAGAAAGCAAGGAACAGATGGACATGTTCAGAGTACCTGGGGGTGCCCTCTGTAGGGCAACAATCATGCCTAGTGCCCTAGTTGCTTTTGTGGACTGAAGCTGATATATCCACATTAGCCAAGAACAGGAGGGAGCAGGCTGTGTATTTTGTTTGGAGAGAAAATGAGTATTCCTTCCAAATGTGAGTGCTTTAGGGGAACCAGCTCTCAAATGAGTTATTTCAATCGCATACATGTGCCATTCCAAAATCAAAATATCAACCTCTGGCTGTGTTCTGTGAAACAAGATGGATTACTAGTCTCTAGATAATGTTGTGTGCTTCTGTTTAACTCCTTTCTTCTCCTCTTGAGTATGCTTATCTTTCTTTGCTATAATGCCCTGTGACCTTCTCCAACAGAACTGCTAAATATCCATCATGGTTTAAAAGAGAGGAGGAATGCAGAAGCATAATGAGTGTAAGTGCCAAGAAACTCAGGTTAGGTTCAAATATCTATTCAGAAAGGCAAAAATTCTCTGTTTAATGGACTGTCTTCCTGGGCTGCTATGGTGTAGGGAAAGAGCTGGGATTTCTATATCATACCATAAGTGGACTAGCATAAGGGCAACAGGTGACATATTGCTAGTATAAGAATTTTGACCTTAGATGTCATCTTGTCTTCTCCTCCTACAAGAGACCCACAGTTCATTTCTTTTGGTTCTCTGATTTTTCCAGCTTTCACTTTATAAATACCACCTATGAATAATAATGTGTGATTATATAAATAAAACTGAGAAGTTTCATGATGGTGTGAATATGATCGAGATGTACTGCCTATCATTCAGCTAAATATGTCTCCTGGTATCTTTTAATCACATGCAAAGCTATTTTAATTTTAAAAGGTTATTTTCTGATTAAAGTACACACAAGCTTAAATTTTGGATTTGGTTTCCCCTGCCTCCAATTAATCTTTCTGTTATCAAATCAAAAAAACTTTTTGTATGGGGCATCTTCTGATGCACTCGCAGAAGAAAAGGAAAGTTTGGCTTATTTTGTAAAATGGGGATAACAGGACTTCTGTATTCATCCCTTTTTGCTTGTCTATTTCTACTGTAAGCTTCAGAAGGAAGAGATTGTTTCTTTATATATGTACATTGATGCTGCACTGTACACTGGAGTCTTGGTCTTAGTTGTGTATTTTAGATGCTGCCATAACAACAACAACAGCAACAACAATGATAACAGTAATCTACCTAGATTACTTCTTGTATTTAAATGACTTATATATGCCTAATATAAGCCAAAATTATTCAAATGAGCAATTTTTATTTTTCTAATATAATATTTAAATATTTTAATTCTCCATTGTTTCAAGCCAGTTTATTTCATATGACTATCTTCAGCAGTAATTCATCTTCATTTTGTCAACTTTGTCAGGTCCATAAAGAATTTCAAATTATCAGGATATTTATTAAATGGCAAATACTAATAACAGCATATACAGAGAAAAATATACATAATGTGAAATTAGGGAATCTATGTACAACATAGCAAATTCTGATGAATTTTATAAACTCTCTATATAACTCTAACTTTCTGTGCGTATATGGACCCAGCCATTTGCTCCTGGGGCTGGCATCACATGTCTCATCAACAGGGAAAACAGGGAACCATTAATCTAGTAACTCTCATTTAAATGGAAAACCCTTAGAACAATGGGATGGCTGCAGACTATAGAAAATTGGTTTACTGGAGTGGGATCAGAGCAATGGACAAGGAGCGTGGGAAAAGGAAGAAAACGTACTGTATTAGGGCTGACTTTAAAATGAACCAGCAAACCAACAACAAAAAAAAGAAAACAAATAAAAAAAAATAGTCCCTGAAGTCTGGGAACATTTTTCTGAGCTGGGGAAGCCTTGAGACTGCTGAGTCTAAACAAGGCAAGGGGGCAGCTAAAAAAGAGAGAGAAAGTGAACCTGAAGGATCAGAAGAAAGGGATGAAATCTCTTAATTGGAAGAGGACTAAAAAAGTGTTCTGGGTATTAATACTGTCTAGGAATTCAGCAATATCAATGCGTCTTATACATCCTTCAGACTGAGAACAACTTTGATAACAGGTGATCTAAATTCTTCATCTGAGGAAGCAGTCATAGTCTTCATCAACTTTTTTCAATGATCTTTCCAGACCAGAACCAGCTCTGATTTATCCTGGCATCAGCTGAAGTGGAGGGACTTGGGATATCATTCAAGTTTCTTATTTCCATCAGAATTTGGGACAGCAGGAAAGTAATTTTATCTGGTCTAACTGGAAAGGCATGGCACTGTAGTTCATAGCATCTCAAAGATTGCACTGTAGGTTTGCATAGATACATATTGAACAAAAGAAGAAGTGAGACTGAATCCTGAGATCCAAAAGAAGGACTAGTACAGTCTTCTGAAGTCTTTCCCAGAATAGTGCCCACAGCCATTTTTACATAAATATTTGTTAGACCTGAATAGTTTCAATAGTTGATCAATAGTTTCTAGCATTAAGTGACACAAATATGATCAGAGGATATCAGCATGATCCATTGCTCTGAAGGGTCCTCAACCTCTGAGAGTGACAATGTAAATATTAAACCTGAAACTTGACTTGTTAGAGTAGCAACATTTTCTGGGTGCTCTTTTTTGTTGAACAGCTGTATAGTTGAGGAAGCTGTTAGGCAAGCATATGCCTGAAGAAGGGCACTTTGTGCCTGAAAGCTTGTCTAACCTCTCCCAGCTATACAGTGAAGACAGTAAATGATATCACGAAAAAACTTCTTGCTTCTTGTATATTACCTGGTTCATCATGGCTACAACATCATTACAGCTCTTGCTAGAAAAGGATATCAAACGCTGGTGGAATTGACATGCTGCTATTTTCTCCATTATTTATCCCAGTAAAGGGAGATTAGACTATTGATGATAACCAGTGATATCATTAATATCAAACAAGTTTCTAGAACAGTGGCCAGACAGACCATAGAGGCCAGACAGATGAGTAGTGGTTACCATTAATTGCAGTATCACAGAAAATCTAAAAAGGGGCTTCAGATTTGTTCTTAAATTCATTTGTATGCACACCACTATATGAATGCAGATCAGGGAACTTTGCATATATTGCCTATTCATTGGTGTCATTCTCTGATGTTTCATGCAAATGGATGAGTGAGTAAATAAGCATTTGCAGAATTGGATGCCAATATTTAAAAAAATGGCCTTAAGCAGCAGTGTTGTTGTGTATTTAGTTAGCAGTCATATACTTTTTTTTCCCCTCAAGAATTCCAAAACATTTTTGTGAATGTTGGCCCTGAAAATTAAATATTCAGATGACTCTCACTTCTAATTCTATACTTATGGACAAAAACTGAAGTAATATGTACATCAAGAGGTTTTTTTTGTTTGTTTGTTTTTTAAATACAGTTAAAAAGGAAAGGGGGTTGCCAGTCCCATAATATATGATGTTTAAGTACATGTGTTTTAGAGCTAAATTATCAGTCAATGTTAACACCAAAACAGTTCAAAGTGTAAATAGTCTTTTTGATAAAATAATCTCCAATTTATGCTACTAGATGATTTACCTCATCTTTTCTCCCTTCATCCCTATAGGGATGCAATGTGGTGGTTCTTGCCTTTAGGTTGTAGTACAGCTAAGCAAGAAAACATATGTTTTATTCCCAGCTGCTGGAACTTTATCTTCAACATCTGTACAGCAACATGCTATCAGATTTCTATAACTGGGGACGAGCAAGTTGCCTTTCAAAGCCTGCCAAGAATAGGTTGAGATTTGTTCAAGTTGAGCCTTGAAAATATGAATGAGATTGGATCCAAAACTGCACAGTTTGTGTTCCTATGTGATTATTTTTTACATTTGCAGAAAGCATGGTGCTTTATGCTTTTTGCAGGCATGCCGAGAAAGTGATTAAGACAACACAGATTTTACAAATACAATACCAAAGGTGCTAATGCAACTCAAAGGTACATTTGCATTGTATCATTCACTTTTCTGCTCAACTTACAACTACTGTAAAAGCACAAACCATGGAAATAAGAAGGTCAAAAAATTATCCTTGATGTTGAATCTAATCATACCTTTGTAAGGCTTAGGTAGAATTCATATTGACCTGGCATTCTGAAGGTTTTAAAAATGCCATCCACTACACTGTATTTCTCTGTTCTACAGGTTCAAAGATTAACCTTTTGTTGATACAACTTGTTTTTTTGACAAAGGAATGCAATTCCAAAACACTGATTGGCTCACGCAAATGTCTGCAATGCTCCCTACACACTGCACCTTCCAAAAACTGCTTTTTGGAAGATATTTTCACACATCACAAATTTTTGTAAGTTCCATTGTCACTGTCTAATGTGATGAGAAGTCCCAGTTCAAATGGTCAGTGTGAAAGCATATAAAGAATATAAACTAAAAGAGAGTACATAGAAAGATAAAGGAAAGAAGAAGTGACTACAATACATCATAGCCAAACCTGCATACATGAAAGTTTTTAGATAAAATTCTGATGTAGATTTATTATCAGTGTCTCTACTTTATTGTGAAATGTAGTCAACGTGACAAATAAAGTGCAAAGCATTTGGAGTGAAGATGTCAGACAGTAAAATATCTTTTTCTAAAAGCCTGACTGCTTACATGCTTGCAAACCTTTTTATTAACTTTTTATGAAGTTTCTAGAGTAGACCAAAATAATTAAGGAAAAAACGACCTTGAGGTTTATGCTGTGTTCAGAACAGCAACTTGTCCAATCATTGTAGGCAAGGGTGCCAGACTGTGATTGATGCTTTTAAAAAGAACTACAGGGTGAAGTGTGTGAATGGTACCTTAGCTTTCTAACCATGTATGACAAATGTGGGCACTGTGAGAAGCTCTTTATCCCCAGATGCTGTGAAAGCACATAGCAGATTTCATATGGATGAGCGTATGAGACGACTATCTAAAGAACTAATCTAAAATCTCATTTTCAGAGTCGATTCTGGTGTTTTAGAAAGGAACATCTCCCTGAATATAGATCTTATATCAGGAGGATTAAGACGTCAGTGATTAATATGATTTTCATTTTTAGACACGTTGTGGGATTTGTATGGCATATATAAAATACCGAACGTGTTGAACAGTATGTCCCTTTCCAATTACAGTTTTAATGAAGAAATGACTTTTACAAGACAAAAACTCTCATGAGCCTAGTATTATCAAAAGCTTTCTTCCCTTTTATATCAAGTTCGTTTGGTTGTTCTTGGACAAAACAATTGCATTTTCATTACAAAGCCAGGCTGGTGTTATGTTAGTCTATACTGCTTGGGCCTGATTCTTTGCTCTGTTACACTGATTTTATAGTGCTCAGACTCCGTTGTCATTAATAGAGTTAGATGCACCACAGCTTATGCAGAACAGATTGTTTCCATCCAACCTCTGGAATCTCCTTCATAGCCTTTGGCATGAATGTATTGCTAGTGTAAATTGCTAATTTATCTCATCCACAGAATGGCTGAGACAGGCGTCAGCCATAACTTCCCCTCATGACAACACAGTACTAGAAGCATGTGGCTAGATTTGGATCTGAAGGAACCATTTCTTGGGAACAGAAGATTGCTTGGTGCCAGTCACCATACAGTATTTTGTCTGTTTGCTGTGACTGCCAAAAAGGGTCCAATCTGGGGAAACATTTGAAGGAATGCCTGCAAAGAAAGAGACAGAAATTACCAATTCACTTCATACTGATCACTGAACAACTTCCAGGGGAATAGCAGCCTTCGGTCAATACCAATTTAGGGCCTGATTCTCACCTCACATGTTTTTTATAACAGTTTAAGTCCATTGTCTTTCATGCAATTATATCTAATTTACACCAGTGAAAGTGAAATTGGAATCAGACCCTTTAAACAGGATTGGAAACAAAGATTTAGCAAAGAAAGGCTCTATATTTCTGTAACCAAGATGGTACACAGCGTGTACCCCTCTCCAATTGCTGCAGGACAGCTCACCTCCTTCCCCTACAGACCCAAAGCCGAGACCCATTGATATTTCACTATTTACAGGTTTAATGATACAACACAATGTAAAACTTATAACCATAAACTTACGTACAAATCTCTCTCACTCTCTCTACACACACACACACACACACACACACACACACACACACACACACACACATTCTTTACAGATATAAATCAACAGGTGAAGGAGCACTCAGTAACAAAACACAGGTTAATCATCAATTCAATGACAGAAATACCTGGCGGTGACAGCACAATAATTGAACAAAACACAATAAGGTTACATCACATGTGCAAAAGCAACCAATGCAATAGATTCAGACATAGACAGCTTACAATTCTCTCATATAGCAACAATAAGGGCACAATATACCAAACAGATTCCCAATGGCATAAATAACCAGATCACAATTAGTGGCACAGAAGCTATGCTCGAAAAAGAAATGGCAACCCAGGGAAATATCCCATTACTTAATAGAACATCATTACCCTCTCTCAAATTGCTCAGCTAGGAGGGTCTGTAACTATGACACCACTCTTAACAAACAGGGGCCCTAAACTCCCCTGTGTGCCCAGGGGTGAATCATCCCCACTCCTCAGAGTAGTTTCCCCTTGATCACCCTCAGTGGGGGTTGGCTCCTCTTTCCCCATGGGAATCCCCTTTCCTTGGGTAACTTGACTTCCAGTGTCGTTCCTTGCAGGGGTGGTCGACCCATCTAGTTGCTGCTCACAGCAGGAAGGCCCAAGCTGCCTTGTGCAGCTATGGGGCCTATCAGCCCTCCCTCAGCCTGTCATGCACCTGTCAGCTCTATGGTCCTGTGCATCAATCCATACACTGATGACCTAACTCCTGCCTTGTGCAGGTTTAGGGACCCGTGCTGTGTCATGCAGCTGCTGGAGTCCCCTCAGCTCTTCACCAGCCCCATGCACTGCTTGGTGCCCCATCTTTCCTGCCTCATGCAGGGTTGGAAATCCGCGCTGCCTCGTGCAGCCATTGGGGTCCTGGACCCTCTGTGCACTGACCCACTCTCTGATGTCTTGGTTTCCTCCATGGCTGGGGCTGGAATGCACCCACTTGCAGCTTCCCTGGTCAATGGAGGTGTCTTCTGGGCTCTTTCAGGGCAACTGCTCTGCCCCACTGATCAGGTAAACCAGCCTCTTCTACAGCCCTGCACAGTCGCTTATCAAAGCTGCTTGTGTGCTTAGCACATGGGCTTTTATTCCCTTGGGATGCTCCACCCCAGATTGGGAATGGACCAATGAGGAAGCCTGAGGGGTTAGTTCCCTTTCAGGTCCTCTTTTTCACTTCACCCCTGGGTCAGGGCAGGCCGCCTTCCCCTGATTGGTGGGGAAGGAAAAACTGTTTCTACCTATGGTGCCCAAGCCCTACAGGCTCAAGCTAACAGTCTGAGCTGCCAGTGAGCCCACCAGCCAACCTGCCACATTCCTTTATCAAACTTATATAAAACTCTTCCTTTCTTTTAATACACCACAACAATTATTTATTCCATAAACTGATGTGAAAAGGATCATGCAAATTTGACCATTAAAAATCCCCCATTTCAATCTGTATAAAGCAACACAGGTAGTTATGGTCAATACATTTCATAGTTTAAGGGAAAAAAAATGTCTTACACTTGGAAGAAAGCTTGCTTGAAAAATTGAGCTCCATTTAAAATCAGTATGGACTTGTTTGAGGTAAAAAAAAATACTGTGAAATGCCTGTTCTAAAAGATAAAACTTAGTTATGAAAGTGAAAAAGGCCAGGCTCATGTGGTCAGAAAATTATCAAAAGTTAAAGTCATCCCTTCATAAATTGTGCTGCTGTTTGAATGTCAATCATCAGGGAGGTATGAGTCACACTTTCTTTTAATACATTTTGTTCTGTTCACAAGTAACAAACCAAGAATGCTGGAAGAATTTCCTCTATATAATGTGCTAAAATTGCCTTTTAAAAAAGATAACATGAACATGATTGATCTTTTATTTTGCAGTTTTGACTTAGATTTAAATGTAGAATGGGTGCCACACATACAGAAATTGTTATAAAAGAGCCTGAGCTATAGTCTGTTCTTCCCTTTGAAACATTAATATCAATTGAAGTTGTATGTGCATAAAAAGAAAAAAATGGACCTACTGACAAAAAATTAAGCTTGGTTTAAAATAATTAATTCTATGTTTCTATTACACTTTAAGGCTCATCAATATTGGGTACATTTTCCTTTATAGCTAAAGCAGAATAACTATTTCACTATACCTATTCTGGTATCATTCTCCTGGGTGGCCACCCTATTTGAGAATAAAGCTAATTCTATTTTGAAACAATTATAGGGCAATGCCTATGGACCTTGCCCATGGACCTTGGTGCCTGTAGCTGAAGTATTGTAGTGCATCATAGGAGTTTTGTGAATGCATTATAGGAACACTACATAATCTGTTGGTCTGGGATAAGTACCGTATTTTCATGCATATAGCCTGCGGGTTATGCACGATTTTACAAAAAACAATGATGGGTGCGGGCAATGCAAGGGAGCAGGCTAAGCAGGCTACTCCAAGCCAAGTGGTGCCTCCCTGCTGGGCCCCAGTGGCTGCACAGACTGGCTGGGGGACCATGGGGGAGCCTTGCCTTCTGTCTCCTTCTCGCCCAGAGGCGCTGCAGCTGCCACAGCTGCCGCCTGCTGGGGCATTTAGTGGATGCCCAGAGGTGCCTCCCCGCTGGGACTGGGTGGGCCGGGGTGCACCACCAGGGCGGGGGGCGGTGGCACAGGTGGGCTGGGGGGCCATGGCAGGGCCTTCCCTCAGTCTCCTTCTCACCCAGGAGTGCCACCGCCGTGGCTGCTGCCTGCCAGGGCATGTAGTGGACACCCAATGGTGCCTCCGGGGCTCAGCGGGGAGGCATCGCTTGGCTTGGAGTCCTTGTCCTCCATCTCCTTCTCGCCCAGGGGCGTCTCCTCACCTGGGGGCACAGGGAATACAGGGGGGGTGTGGGGAATACATGGGTACAGGCTATGCATGGACTATTTTTTGAAAACGCAATTTTCCATGGGTTATACATGGGTGCGGGTTATACCCGTGTGCAGGGTATATGCATGAAAATACAGTAATTCATGACTCCAATGAGATGCTGTTGAGTTTACTGGACTTAATATAACTTGTGGACACCCCCTTTTCCACACTGCCAAATAACCCTCTAAAACTAAGTTAATGTGTATTACATATGTCACCTCAGATTATTAAAAAAATCAAAATCTTACAAAATATAAGTCTGGAAGGGACCTTGGGATACCTAGCCCTGTTTTAAGGTGGATCAGCCCTGCCTAGAGCATCCCAGGCAAATCTGTTCCAGTGCTTAACTATCCTGATAGTTAAATAATTCTTTCTTATATCCAGCATTAATCTTCTTTGTTATAGTTTAAACCTATCAATTCTTGCCCTGTCCCTTGTGGACACGTCATCTTCTTTTTGCATCTGGAGACTGTTCTCTAATCCACAGTTTCCGTCTTCTCTGCAGTAAATAATTCCAGTTGTTTCAGCTATTCCTTTTCTCTTGTTTCTGTGGCTCTTCCCTAGACTGTTTTCAATTTGTGCATATCCTTAAAGTCTGTTTCCCAAATTTGGGAACAGTACTCTATGCCTCACCACTTCTGAAAGAGTGGAAGAATCATTTTCTTGACTTGCATATAGTACTTCTATTAATACTCAGTATACTATGAGCTTTTTCCTTTTGGAGCAATACTACTGGTGTATTTTTTACTTTAATTCTTGTCCTTTTCTATAGCCTAGCTAGACATTTCTCATTTTGTATTTGTACATTAGATTACTCCTGCCTCAGTGCAGCACCTTGCATTTGTCTTTATTGAACCTCATCATATATGTCAAATTCTGCTTTAAAAAAAAAAATCCAGTTCCTCCTGTTCTCCGTCTTTCCTTCCTTTAAGAACACAAACTCCTATAATTCTACCCATGCTGCTTTCTGTCTCATCCCTAGTTGCTTTTTCCACCATCTGTACAAAATAATGTCCCCAGCACAGTCTAGTAGCTTTCTAGACTGCATGTACACAGCTATGTTACCTTTTTAAGAGGTATCACAGTAATTAATTTCTCCCATAAACATCAGTTCCTGTGATTTTGGATATTTTGGCTATTTGCTCAATAAAAAGCCTCATCGACCTCTTCTACCTAGTTTGATGATCTGTAGATACCCTAACAACTATAAAATCTTCTTTGCTGTTTTCTCATTTTATCTGAACCCAGAAAGGCTTTAAATAGGCTACCTCCCTCTTTGTTCAGACCTTCACAATACTAGCATATATATCTTTAATATATAAGACAACACTGCCTCCATTTTTCCTGAAAAAACTATAATCTTCCATCTCAATATTATATTCATGTGAGCTATCCTATCAAATGACACTTATCTCAACTAGATAGTTTTTGCAAGTGCTAGGACTTCCAGTTTTTCTTGCTTAATAACCATACTTCCTGTGTTAGTTAACAGAAATTTTAGATGACTACCTGAATCCCTCTCATGATCTCATTAAGCTTTCCCATATATCCTCCTATTTTGAGGCCTTTAGGCTAAGTACAGACAGTCAAAACACCCAAGGCTGAATTGATTCAGTCTTTGCAGGTTAGTCTAAACTGCAGAGATTAAACCAATAAGCAAGAGAACAGACATTCACCTAGGGTTCAGGACACGCAGGCATATGCCTGCAGTGGTTCAAACCAGAAGCTAGGGAGTGCTAGAGCACACCTCACAGCCTGCCAGCTCCAAGGCTATTCTCCCCTCTCTGCTCAAACAGAGGGAGTGTGGCCAGGCCCCAGTCCTGAGCTAGCTGGAAGGTCTGCCTGGTGGTGGTGGTGGTGGTGGGGAGGGGACAGCACCTAACAGGATGAGGAAGAGGTGGGTGGGGAAAAAGGTAATGGCATTGAATTCATAAAATCTTGAACAATAATAATCCTTTCTCTGAAGTGAGCATGTATTGAACAGAAGGAAACAATCCTGTGGAGTTCTGTGGGCTATGATACTGGACTACAAATCCCACAGGCACTTGTAAGCAGAAAGAGGAAGTGATGAGCAGCCCTTCAGAGTCATCCTACTGTCAGTCTGGACTGCAAATCCCAGAGACCTCAGGGGCAGCAGGAAGAGGAAGTAGACACACAGCCCATGCTGGCTATGTGCCAGGGAGCCAGGCTGAATGAGAAGGAAGCCTCTGCACAGCAGATGTCTTCCAGGAGCAGAAACTGAGAGGCAGTCCCTCTCAGGCTGTTCCCCACCCAAGGCACACCCAGACCTGCCCCACCCCCACCCCCTCTGCTGCAGCTTTGAGTGGACAAGAGCTTGGCAGAAGTGTGCCACCCCCACTCCCTTATCAGCTAGCCCTCACTGCTCAAACTAGGGAGAAGAGGGGCAGGGTCAACACTGCTCTCTGGAGCAGAGAGCACAGGCCAACCTAAAGCTGCAAAGCATGCTGGGATGCTGGGGGACTCTGATTTAACTTGAACCAGAAAGGAGTGTAGGACAGAAGTTTCATAAACCAGATTGACCAAAATTATTTAAGTCTGATATTATATTCAAACAGGTTTATCTTAAACCATTTTCAGGCATTTTGAAACTAGTTTATGTGCACTTAACTTCTGTTCTGTTACAGGTTTAAACCAGTTTCTGATGACTTAAACTGGTTTCTGTGTAACTTCTCTCTCTAGCCTTATAGATATTGTTGTTCATGTACCTCTGCATGCTTGCCTCCATTTCCTGTTAACTTAGCTTAAAGCCATCCATATATTAATGAATTTGTGAGTAATTCTGATGCAAATTATTTTATCTGATTTATAAGTATAAATGCCATAAATAGCATTTTTTCTGAGGTCATATTATCCTTCAAATGTATACATGCATTATACCAATCTCTCTTTATTTTTTTCCCCCTTTTCCTTCATATAAAGCATCAAATAATTGCATTGCTGTTGGGCCTGACATGTGGAGAAACTTCATTGCCTACACTGTAGGTGTTTTCTCTGCAGCCCCTGTGGTGGTGATGAAAATATTCAGCTTGCTTTAATGGATGACATTTCTCTGTAAGGTTTCCTTGAAAATAACCTGTAGGAAATAATTGCTCCATCTTTGGTTTGATACAACATTTGACAATGTGTAAACATTTGGAAAGCAATTAGGAGTTAGGCTTGGCAGGAGAGAAGGGCATAGCACTTACTATTGACTACATAAAGAATGAGGGGCAGCAGTTTAAGTCTGTGGAAATTCATGGATGCATCTAATTTCACAATAGATGTGCTCAGTTTCCTATTAGATGCTGACATTGTAACTCAAGTTTTCACTTATACATTAACTTTAGATCAGTGTTACAAGTTTTGAGCTCCCATGGTTATGATAAAAAGTCTGAAGGTAGCAAATACATTTAAATCTCTAAAAGGAAATTAAAAAGAATCAATTGAACAGTTTTTAAATATACATGATATTTAGATATCCTTACAAATCATTTGGTTCATACACTGTGAAAAGGTTGCTTATTTTACATAATTTAGTGACTGTTCTGAACCAACCATTGACAGAGATCTGCTTCATTTCTAACTGATCAGTGTTAAGATCCAGAGCCTATGTTTGATTTATTAACCTTTGCAATTATTCACCAAAGAAATGCACATCTTGTCTCAGGGGAGCATTCTATTTACCTTGGTTTCATAGGTCCCCTATTCTCTCAAATGGGTAGCTATTTGTGTTTCCAGAGTATGAAGACATTTTTCCTCAGTAGTCCAGAGATTAGGGCAGTTGCTCAGGAGATGTGATTTATAGGCTCTCATCAGCCTGAGGGCTTTGAGTCCATCTCTTCTGTGCCTATGGAATAGGCAGAGCTAAGGACAACCTTCTTTCCTTCTGCTGAAGCAGACCTACTGGGCAGCTGTGGGTGCATCCACATATGCATTAACATGCTTCAGTTAATGTGCACTAAATCTAGTACCTACCTTCTGAAGTGCTAAGAAAATGCATATTAGCGAGTCATAATGCACATTAGCTAAATAGCAAGTTGAACAAACTTTAGCTCAAGTGCCCCCACGGCCATTTTGAAGAGTGGGGATGCTAATACATGAGATGCTGTGGCACTTTAATTAAAGTGACCCCCCACCTTACCCCCGACCCCAGGAGCACGTGTAAAAATGCCCATGGTTTTTAAGTGACGCTTACTGCTCAATAGGCTATTTTAATGTGTATTAACTAAATAGCACTTTTTTTTAGTGATGACTTATTGTACATTAAAATAAGCTAATGCTCATTAAAGCACACCTATAGACATGTCCTGTGAGTACAAGATTAATCAGGCCTGAAGGAGAAGAAACAAGGAAGTCTGACTATGTGGCATAACAAAATGGGCCTTCCCTTTGGGAAGATGGGAGCCCTGGGTTCTCCCCTGCTCTCAGTGATGTTGTTGCATTTTCTCAAATGGCATTTTAAATAAAAAGTATGTGAAAAGCATTGGATGAGGCACCAGGACCCAAACCTCCCTTTTTCCAGGGGACTCCTTTCCTCACTGTGTTGCAGAGGAGAGCTTTCCTTCTAGCCTCATGACTCTTGAAATCCTTTTTACCCAATGAGTCACCTCTGTAATTTCCAGAGCAATGACCATACCCAGGTCCTTTTCTAGCCTCTGCTTTAGGATGAAACCACTTTTCCAAGCGGCATGGATTGTGGCATGTTTGGGTTCTTTCAGCTCTATTTTCTAGTTTGTTTAGAGTTTACAACACATGCTTAGATTGTTTCTTAGTTGTTTTGGTTCCTTCCCTACTCCTACAGCAAATATGTCTTCTTAATGAGACTAAAGATTTTTTTAATACAATTATTTTTCTTCTAGTAAAATTACAAATTGTACCTTCTATATTGTTATTTACTCATATATAAAGAGTATATTTCATAAACCTAAGTTTACCATGGTAAGCCCTGTGTTTTTGTTAGCTCATCTTCTACTCCTGTGATTTTTCTTTCATCGTTCTAGTATCACTGTTTCTGGTATGACATAGCCTTGGGCACCAATTTAAAAGAAACATATGTCCCATTTTCTTTCAGGATAACAGTCCACTCATTATTATCCACTCATCCCATTAAAAACTTGTCTAAACTATTGGTCCTGATGTCATCTCTTATGTTACTTTTGTGCACATTTTAATGGCGTTTTCAAACTATTGCAAACTAATAAAATCCATTGCAAATCTTGCCTGTTTTCTCAAATTCTGGACATTTTCTTGGTTTGATATTTGCCACAGTATGTCCAGCTCAATGTGGTACTTTGCTTTCTTTTTTGGGTGGGAGGACTCTAATTTTGAGAACCCAAAATACTAGAAGAAAAGAGACTTGAAGCAGAAAGGCATGTGGAAGTCAGTCACTGCCACAGTGTCAGAGCACTGTGAGAGCACTCTATAAACTTCATTGTGCATGGGGCAACCCTCTTTGCTTAATAAAGTCTAATTGTTTTGTCAAGGGTTATGTTCACATTTTCTAGTAGACTTGCTGGGAAGATTTTGTCCCAGATCCTAATCATGTCCTCATCTTTTATCAGGGCCTCAATAATCCTGCCTTCATCTTCTCCCCAAAACTGTAAGATTGTCTCTTCAGCTTTAATTCAGTCACAAATATTTTCACCAGTTTTTGTACTCTCTGCTTAAAACTACAGCTCTCACAAGTGGCTTTTGTGAAAGCCACTTAAAGTTCTCCTAACAGTTATACCCATAAGGTTTGTCTAGATATATGAGGTATAAAATCCTTCCCTTGAATAGCTAACAATGTATAACCCAAACCGAATCCTACAAACTGCTATACACTGGTAAACTTATAAGTCTTTATGAAGCCCCATTGGCTCCAGTGGTATTTCACGTAGGCATAAGGATCACTCTGTAACACTTAGCCTAGGAAGTAAGCAAGACAACATTCTCACTTCAACATAGAATATAAATAAGAATTGTATATGATTCGATTCATTTTTAAATGGCTCTCTTCAAATGTATGTATATAAATAGGTACATTTGGAGAACTGGGCCTATGTATACTATATATAAATCAAAATACATTAGATTTATATATATGTACTTAGACAGACAAAATCCATGGAGAAAGAAAGAACAGAATTCTTTTCATCTTGTTTTTCTTGTACTTTATGCCTGACCTGACACTAGTCATCAAACTTTCCTTCTCTTTCCCAAATCCAATTCTTATAATCTGTTTTTTCTTTTGTACTCAGAAAGAATCTCCTGTTGATGAAGCTCTATCTCCTATCATGTACACTTGTTTTATCACTGAAGCCAAATATGCTATGTTAAAATAAGGCTGAGGTTCAGACAAAATCCATCAGACTAAAATGATTCAGACGTCAGACAAAAGGTCTGGGCTGGTATCTTGTCCTAAACTCCCACTTGAAAAAGCACAATGAGGACAGATAAAACAGAGACAGTCAGCCTAGATTCCTGGCCTCAGTGCTGAAGTTTGATTGCAGTGTTGTATTAAACATTAAGAAGTACGCTTTCAAAAATGCATCAGGCTTTCATTGCAAAATCCCCAGACCTTAATGGGAGTCACATGACTGATTTCCTATGTACTGCCCTGAACATTTTTTTTTCTATTCTGCATGAGTTCCTGTACCATACTCATCATCATAACATCTGAGCATCATTCAGTAGGGCATTAAGCAATGTGACTAACATCCATCACAGATAGTTTGTTTTTTTTCTCTTTCTCTCATTTATTATTTAATTTAATTTTTAATATAGTTGTACTTGCCTAAATATAGCAAGTTGTGGTTTCGTTTCTTATGTTTAATGTTGTTTGTAAAACATTTTGTTTCACTCATTACTGACAATATCAATGAAGGACTTGACACATGAGAAGGTAATTCTGTCTGAACTCTTCAAAGGGTGCTTCAAGTTCAGAGGGTTGATAAGGTGTTGGCTGAGTATGCTTAACTAAAAACCTAAAAACATTCACTGTTATGAGTAGGGATCCTGGTTTTCTTTGTTTAAAAATCCAAAATTCTCTGATTAAAACCCTAAAATCTGTGTTTTTCCTTAATTAAAATGAAAGACCACTGTATATATAGGTATCAGATGAACACAATGCTTTATTTATATATTTACAATTTTAAAGCAATTTGGTAGCCTACCAATGTCTCAATCATTAGAATAAAACACATTCTAAATACCTATATGTTTTGGTGTTTGAGTTTGGTTTTTTTTATCATAGACGATCAGAGCTCTCCCTGATCCATTCTCTTACCAGGACATGGTGCCAGCTGAAGCTGTTCCTACAGCTGCTTTGTGGCGCTGATCACCACTTATATGCTGGTGCCTTTCCCCTACCCATGCCATTGCCCCTCATTCCCAACCCACACCCCCCATCCTAAGTCCTGCCAGCCCCTCACTCACTCCCTCCTGGCAGCAGCTCCTCCCAGTGGGGGGCCCCCACACCAGCACCAAGCAATGGATCCAGCTGCAGCTGTCCTGCCTGCTGCTTTGTGGCTCTGAGAAGTGCCAGCCCTTGCTGTTCTGCTCCCTGAATCTATGCTCAGGTCTCAGTGGTCACCATGCCCTTCCTGGGAAACCGTTGACTGGGGCTCAGGGACTGGGCTGAGCCTGCCTCTGGCTGGGCAATTTCCTTTCCTTCCAGGCCATCCTCCCCTTGCACAGGCTGCTTTAGTGGGCCAGGGGGGCTCCAAGCCCAGGTCTGAAGGCCACTTCTACCCAGAGTGCCCCCGCCCCCACATCTCTCTCTTGCTTACACACACACATGCCCTCCCTGCTGCCATCCCTGGCCCATCACACATACACATGGACCCTGCTGCCATCTCCCCCTGGCCCATCACAACCCTGCCTGAGAGGTTCCCTGGATCAGGACCCCCCCTGCCCGCCAGGGTGGGCAAGGCTGGCAAGGCCAGGCAGGGCAGCATGCATGCTAGCTGTGCCACTCCTCTCCTACCCTTCCCTCCCCATTCCTTGCTGTGCTGTGCACCCTGAATCAATGGCTCCAGTGCTATCTGCAGCAGAGATGCCAGCAGCCACAGCAGACACAGGCTGGAAGATGTGGTACGGTGAGCAGTGGGGCAGTGGCTGCAGGGGATGGGCAATACTCACCCCCAGTGCATGGGACCTGGCCCTGGACACCACCCCAGCTGGGCAGTGCCTTGAACCCTGCCCTGAGGCCACCTGGCCTGACAGGCAGGGGCACAGCACACGCTCCCTCCCTCCTTCCTGCACTGAGATGCTGCCACTGTCGGCTCAGCTGAGCAACACCCACAGTCCCATCCTCAGCCTGAGCCCAACTAGGATGAGACACAGTGGGACAAGACAGCCTGCACCTGCTCTGGCCTCAGCCCATGGCTCAGGACAGGGTGATTGCCACCCACACAACCTTGCACTGTCCCCGTTAGCTCTTCCCACAGGCCCTGGTCCCCCTGGCACCATGAGTCTCACTGGACCCACAGGAAAGTGAGTCTGAGCCAGCCCTGGCTGACTCTGATTTTCAGGCCCTGCCCCCTCCATACAGGGCTTAGGGTTTCGGACCCTATTGTATGTAGCTCTTGCAGACTGGAACTCTGCCAGCCTTCAGAGACCTGTTTGCAAAAGGGGAAAACCATGGTATCCAGCTTCAGAGGGGAAAATCTGTGGTTTTGTCCTTTGAAGAAGAAACTTCAAGTTTTTCCATAAGAAATGGAAAACTCGGATCCCTGGTTATGAGATACAGTGTTCTCCTGTTCCTTATAAGGTTCAGTGTTTCCCAGTGCAATTTATAAGGAAGACCTAGCCCATGGGGGGCAACCTTTTTGGCATGTATGACAAATTAGCTCTGCCCCCTTTCTGAGTGCCACTCCAATCCCTTTCCCTTACCTTATCTGCTGCTCATCTTTCTGCTCCATGCCCTGTACTCCCTGCCTGATTTGATGCTCTACTTTCTGCTTCCTGCTGCCACCATGAATGGCGCGTACCCACAGTGGCTGGGGGGGGGGGGGCACGGCTGAGCCAGCGGTGGTGGGAGCCTGGGTCAGCGACCACAGCTTGGCAACCACCTGCAGGCACCACCAGCAGCATTGGCAGTGGCCAGAGACAATCAGGAACCACCTGCAGATGCCCCTGCAGGGGGTGCATGTGCACCCACATGCACCCCCTACGTATCGACCCTGGCTACCACTGTGCTGACTGCCCCCCCTCCCACACACACACACATTTGGCACCCATGCCACAGGTTGGTCACTGTTGGCTGTAGAAACAATGGAAATATTTGAAAACAAATACCAGCAACCAGTATGGCAGAGCTTGCTCTACTGGTGGTGTAGGAGTTTTGGTTATGCTAGTCTGTAGTTAGGCTAAGCTATAGTTAAGCAAAGGGACCACAAAGGACCTTGAGAGTAGTAGGCTGGATCACCTGATAAAAGATGCAGTGAGCAAAAACACTGATTCAAAGTAAGAAACAGTAGCTGAAAAAACTGACAAGTAAAAAGTTAGAACTCACTAGTAAAGATAAGAAGAGGGGATCTGTTTTTAGTAGAGGGTGAGCTGGGGATACCTGAACTCACCCTGGAGTGAGTTCTGGATGCCCAAATTCAACAGGGAGTGACCTGGAGAAGTCTGAAATCAGCAGAGAGAGATAACTTTATATGCTTGGAGTTGTTGGTCGGGGGAGGGCCTGGAGATGGTAAGGAAGGAGTTACAGGTATCTCTATGTAGCAAAGAGACAAGTAAAAAAGAGACATCTCAACAGAGAGGAATAAGAATTGGAACAGGGTGGTGGCATCTCAGCTATAAATATAGGGGTTGTGACTTAGGGACCATCAGTTCATGTAATGCATCACTTACCATTTTCTGCGCAGTTTCGCTGATCTGGGCTTATTGCTATACAGACCCACCAACATACTGCCCTAAGAAACAATAAACCTATCTGAGCTTTCAACACTGAATACAAATTTGAGTCTTTCTTTCTGTGTCACACTTGAGCTCCAAGAGGCTGGTTGCAGGCAACAGACCCTAAGACCACACAAACTCAAGCAGCCTGAATACCAGGAGTGACAGCAGGCAGGTGTCTGGCTTGGAACACTCCAAACCCCTGTGTGCCTCATAACAATAGATGTAAGACAGGAAACCAAACACCCTAAAGACAAAAATATATGGTGGTGATTGTAACAGTATTGAAGGATATACAATGTTCAGGAAATCAGAACCACATGTAAATGTGGTGGGATAACATAATATGCTAATGTTGTTATAGATTATAAAGAAATAGTAAGGGATAGCATGAATAAAACTAAATCTATTTAGGTAAAAAATCTGTTTAGGTCTCTTTGGGGAAGGCTAGTAAGAGAGGTTATATGGGGGTAGCTCTTGCAACTTCTGCTGTTGAATGCTAGGATCAGATTTGGATATAGATATACTTATCTATAATTTTATAAGAGAGATAACTACTTCTGAGAATTATGTCACCATGGGAGATTTTATCTTCCTCAATACATATTGAAGAACAAATGCTATAAAGCCTAGGTATTTCTGAATGTGATAGCTGACAAAGTTCTTCATGAAATAGTCACTGAACCAATAAGACGTGATATTATTTTAGACTTGGTATTTAAAGTAATGAGGGCATTATGAAAGGACTGGTTGGAGAAAATAACCTTGGACTGAGTGATCATGAGCCAAATCAGTTTAAATTAGGTTGGTCACTGTCCAACCTAAATTAATTAGGGCTGTCAGTTAATTTACGTGATTAATGCAAAAACAAATTAGTGCATTCATTTTTTTAATTGTGTTAATCGTACACATTATTTTGACCAGTGGAGTAAACCAGCTCTGGACCAAGCAGAACTCATGCACATAGCCCCAACTCCATCCCACTCTGAACCAGCTCCAGACTCACCCACCCACACTGAGCAGTGGCAGCAGCTGGGCAGAAGCTGGTACTCGGCATGGGGGAAAAGCAGCCCCATCCACTCACCAGGCTGTTCTTGCTGCAGCTCTTCCCACTGCCAACCCCTTCTTGCTGTAGCAATCCAGAGTCTGTGCCTGGGCTGTCCTGTGGCTCCTCTCCACTACCATCACCACCACCTCTGGATGGCAGTGGTGGCAGTGCAGAGGAACTGCAGGGAAGCCTGGGCATGGGCTGCAGGTGGCTGCAGAATGAAAGCGCCCAGCAGCAGTGAGGGGGAAGGGCCACTTTTCCTCCACACTGAGCAGCAACTTCTGCCTGGCCACCACTGCTCAGCATGGGCAGGTGAGTCTGGAACAGTCATTGGGCAGGCTGGGGTTGGGGCTGTTTGCATGGGTTCTAGCTGGTCTGCTCTGGTTGGGGCAAGTCAAGAGCAGGTGCAGAGTAAGCCAGGATCAGGGCTGGGACTGTGCACTGCTGATGGTGATAGGGAGGAACCACAGGGCACATAGACTCCAGGCTATTGGGTGTTGGGGGTGGTGACTAGATCTATAACTAAAGTTTTAGAATTCAAAAGGGCAAACTTTCTTTAACACATACTTTAGTTTATTGAAGTTGGATGGACTTAGAGACTCAGGGAACTGAATAGGGCAGAGGCCTGTAATTCCTTCAAGTTAAAAGTACTAAAACTACCAGAACTCTGCATCCAACACAATGGGGACAACATCTCATTTAAAGAGGCTCCAGATTGAATTGGATAAATAATCATCTCAAGAAGGATACTGGGAATAAGCAGACAGCTTGCAAAGAATGGAAAAAAAATGTCAGCAAACAAATATGTCTTATTGTTCAGGAAGCATAGGGCTAAAGCCATAATTGGCAAAACTCAAGCTCAAACCTTGCAAAGGATATTCAAAAAATATCAGAGGAGTCTTAATCTACACAAAGAAGTTACGTGTCATGAAACCTGTTATGTTTTGGGGTTCTCCACATGTCATAATTATTTTCTTGTATTTTATTGTTCCAATGTGTGGTCTCATTGGAAAGCCCATGTTATACTGCATCCATGTATGCTATTGTTATCATTGTATGGATTGTGTTATGTTGGCTGTATATATTTTTATAGTTCTGGATAGGCTTAGCCAGGGAATTGGGACTGGGTTATCCCTTGCCATTATGTTCCAGCATCAGGACAATTGCAATCACACAAAGAAGGAGCCACTGGTGGTATGGGCACCCTTGGGCATTGTGTAACTACACCTAAGCAGTCAATAAAGAAATAAAGACTGTGCAGCCCAACAACCCACTACACATGGTGGAGAATGTGGGCAGCTTAACATGAACTCTAGCAGTGGAGACAGAAGCCCTGTTAAAATGGCTGGAGGGGCTACAGCAGCAACAATAGCAAGTTTCATCAGGTTCAGCTACAGCAGAAGTAATTTCAAAGTGAACTACAGCTACAACAACAGGGGTTCCAACAGCTGAGACAGCAGAGGGAATGGAGAAAGAACCCCACCTCAGCTGGTGAATCTCTGGGAACCCTGAGGTTTGAGGGTAGAGGGCTCCCAAAGATGGGACCAGCTGATGAACCATAGACTTTTATCATAAGACTTTTCTCCATGGGCTTCTTGCTCTATGAATTACTATATGTAAGACAGCCCTGGGAACAAGGACCCCAGGAAGGACTAACTCAGTCAAACACTGGATCATCATCAAGCTGGGATGCACAATCCAGAAGGGACACTGAAGAATCCCAGTCTGGATGATGGAAACAGTAAAGCAAGAGATTAAGAAAATGTTGGATTTTGGGGTTCATAGAGGAATCAAACAGTGAATAGAATAGCCCCATTATGTTAGTGCCAAAACCCAACCATACCATAAGGTTCTGTAGTGATTTTTGTAAGGTCAATGCTGTTTCAAAATGTGATACATATTCTATGTCTGGATAGTCTGGACAAAATGGTAGAGGGCATAGGCAGCACCTGATACATATCCCCCTGGACCTAAGCAAAGGGTACTGGCAGATACCATTAGACCCAGAATCCCATGAAATCACATCTTTTGCAATACCATGGGGACTTTACCATTTCAGGACTTTACCTTTTGGGCTACATGGAGCCTTGGAAACTTTCCAAAGATTAATGGGCAAAATACTCTGTCCACACAAAATACTTTGCTCACACTGGGCATTTGTGGCCACCTACTTAGGCAACATTGTAATATTTACAAACACATGGGCAGATCACCTCCAGTGCCTGAGGGAGGTGTTGCAGTCTATATAGTTGGCCGGGCTTATGGCCGATCTGTGTAAATATCACACAGGGTACACAGACACTAA